>NW_022436955.1:31959590-31997534 GCF_009761245.1 Sapajus apella
TTTCACCATGTTGATTAGGCTGGTCTTGAACTCCTGACCTCGTGATCCACTCAACTCAGCTTCCCAAAGTGTTGGGATTACAGGCATGAGCCACCGCGCCCGGCTTTTTTTTTTTTTTTTTTGAGACAGTCTCTCACTGTCGCTCAGGCTGGAGTGCAGTGGCATGAACTCGGCTCATTGCAATCTGCAACCTCCACCTCCCAGGTTCAGATGATTCTACTGCTTCAGACTTCTCAGTAGCTGGACTACAGTTGTGTGCCACCACGCCTGGCTAATTTTTTTTTTTTGAGACAGAGTCTTGCTGTGTCACCCAGGCTGGAGTGCTGTGGCACTATCTCAGCTCACTGCAACCTCTGCCTCCCGGGTTCAAGCGATTATCCTGCCTCAGCCTCCTGATAGCTGGGATGACAGGCGCCCGCCACCATGTCCAGGTAATTTTCGTATTTTTAGTAGAGAGGGGGTTTTGCCACATTGGCCAGACTGATCTCGAACTCCTGGCCTCAAGTGATCTGCCCACCTTGGCGTCCCAAAGTGCTGAGCTTACAAGGCATGAGCTACTGTGCCCCGCCTGGGCAAGGGATTTGAATAGCTATTTCTCCAAAGGTGATACACAAATGGCCAATGAACACATGCAAAGATGCTCAACACCATTATCCGCCAGGGAAGCACAAATCACAACCACAGCGAGATGCTCACACCCAGTAGGATTGAAAAAAATAGACAATCACAAGCACTGTGAGGATGAGGGAAACGGAATTCTGCTCCTCCTTCCTGACTTGACCGCCTCCCACCCTCAGTTCTCCTAGTTACAAAGTCACCAGGCTTCTGTCCACCCAGAAGTGGGGGCAATGACTGGATAAGAGGGAACATCCAAGGGAATTCTGGGGAGACCGCACTGGGGAGCCCAGGGTTGCCCGGCTTTACTGGGGCCTTTGCAGGAGAAAGTCACCGTTTCTTGTCTCCATCTCTAAGACTTGGCAACCTTTCTGGCTCCAGGCACTGTCACAGAGCTGGGACCCTGTTTGTGGACCCATTGGCTGAGCGGAGAGGCAAACGGGCCAAGAGACAGCCTCTCCCAGTCAGGCTGACCGTGTGCTTCTGCTGGGATTTTAAACACTTTCCCCATACTCGCTGGGTTTTACTTGCTTTTTTATTCCTTCTGCTGTCCAGATCCTGAGGAGAAGAGACTGTTTTGTTTTGTTGTCAGATGGAGTCTCACTCTGTCTCCCAGGCTGGAGAGCAGTGGTGTGATCTTGGCTCACTGCAACCTCCGCCTCCCGGGTTGAAGTGATTCTCTTACCTCAGCCTCCCAAGTAGCTGGGATTACAGGCACCCGCCATGACACCTGGCTCACTTTTGTATTTCTAGTAGAGACGGGGTTTCTCCATGTTAGTCAGGCTGGTCTCGAACTCCTGACCTCAGGTGATCTGCCCGCCTCAGCCTCCCAGAGCGCTGGAATTACAGGCGTGAGCCACTGTGCCCTGACGAAGAGACTGTTAAGTATCCTGCTGGCTTCAGGGGTTCCCTGGGGAGCCATAGGAGCTACTTATTTAAAAGGAGAGATTGAGGAGCCCCAAACCCCAGCACCTCAGATGTATCCTGGGGTAACATCTGGGCAGAAAGTCACCAGGGCCCCCTGGCTATTAGAAAGCCAGGTGGCTGGGGCTGCAGTGAGGAGGGGAGCAGTGAGGAGGGGAGCAGTGAGGAGAGAACCAGGGAGCGCTGCGGGGCAGCAAGGCTGCTCACGACAGTCACCCTCTGGGCCCCACTCAGCTCCCCAGGTTTGCACACTCGGATGGTGAGGTGCGTTCGCTGTATGGCTGGACCTTCAACAACACTTCGAAACTTGGGACTATGCGCCATGTAAATTCCGTTTTCCATCACGTCTGAACTCACATGTACATCCACATACACATAACAAGCCAGCGTCCCCTCCCGGGAGCGCGGCACTCCAATAATTTCTGTTCTATTTTATTTTACAGAGTTGCTGGTGGTGACTCACGAAACTGATTTCAAAACGTACATTTTGAAAGCACAGTCCTAGCTGGCACCCCCTGGTGGCAGCCTGGGCCTCGGGTGTGGATCCAGGTGGGACCCTCCTGCCCCCAACTCTGGTTCTGAGCTGGGATAAAGATCTGTTGGGGGTGTTTCTGGAGGCCCCAGCCCCATCAGTGCCCTTCCTGCCCTCTCCCCCCAGTCACAGAGCGTGAGTTCCAACTGCTGCGTCCACTGGGGCCCCTCAGTGGGCTTCCCTAGCTAGAAGCTGCCAAGACAGGTGGGGATTGCTCTCACTGCCCATGTGGCAGGCTGTCCTCTGAAGGACAGAGTCCTCTCCTGTAGTGTCCCTGTGCCTAGCAGGCAGTGGGAATGAGTGGACATCCCGATTGCTGGGCACCCATCTCCCCAGCCCAGCCAGTGTGTAGAGGATTGCAGCGCCTTAGCCCAGCCTGTCCAGGCAAGCCTGCCGGCGTGAGCAAGAGGGCTTCTGGGGTGAGGGGAGGTTGGGGGAGGGAGGGAAGCCACGGGAGGAGGCTCACCTGAACGGAGGCAGGAGGGGCAGTGCCTCTGCAGCAGAAAGAGCTCATGGGTCCCCCTTCTCCCCATCCCCTGTGCTTACCACCCCTGGTCAGCATGCTCCGCGGCTCCCTCAGCAGGGCAGTCCCAGACGGCCCTCCTTCCCTCCCACCACCCCGCAACCCCTCCCAAACCCGTGTGCCAGTAAGATGACCCCGGGGTCCCTTTCGCTGGGCTGAAGTGGTGGGGACAGGAGGCCGTATATAAGGGGTGAATTCCAGGGAGACATGAGGGCTTAGAAAACTTCTCCCAGAGGGGAGAGAATCCGCCCGCCCTGCCAGAGGCAGGGCTCAGTTCCCTAAGCGGAGGCGCCCGTGGGCCACCTACCTCCCTGCAGGCGCAGCCGCCGCGCAGAGGCGCCGGCTCCTTCCCCTCCCACCTGGGACAGGTGTCCCCACACCCCCCGCTCCCAGGGGCCTCTCTCCAGACCCGCAGGCTCTAGTCCCGTCAGGGGGTCGGGCAGCCGGTACCTCTCTGCGTCTCCAGCCGCCCGTAGTTGGGGACCCTGTGGCTGGAGTGCGTTTTCACCAGGAAGGAGCGCGGCATGGTCCCTCCCGGGCGGCGGGCCGGGGCGGGCTGGGGCGGGAGGGGCGCGCGCGGGTCGCCACTGCGGCGTCCGCGGCCCAGCCGCCGGGCCAGGGCAGGTGCGGAGGGGTCAGGCTTATTAGCATAGCGCGCCGCCTCCGCCAACCAGCGCCCGGCGCGAGCTGGGCGGGGCCCGTGGGCGGGGCTGAGGGCGGGGCGGGGCAGCAGCCGCGGGCGCCACGCCCAGGACAGGTGCGCGGGCGGGTCGGGGAGCGCGTGGCCGTCGGTGTCCTCCCCACGGGACTTCCCTGGCGCGCGCGCCGCCGAGTCACACACCGACCCCTCGGTCCTGGCCGCCCACTCGCCGTGAATTAAAGAGCAGAGTTCAAGGTTGAGTGGAAACCGAGCTGGGTTCCTGTCCACACTGCGTGGAAGCCCCCGCTGGCCGACCCCAGTCCTTGGGAACCCTTGCAGCGGCTCATGATGCCCTCTCCACGGCTGCGCCTCCCCATCCCTTCTGCAAACCCACGCGGCAGGATTCATGGGCAGAACCCTGGAATTCCAAAGCTGACCCGACTGACCGGCCCCAGTGGCGGCCCAGGGTCGCTGCCCTGGAACCGGCCAGGGCCAGGGACGGGTGGCCTGGGGACAGTGGCCCTTCTGGGTGGGCTGCAGTCTCCCAAGGCTCCCCCGCTGGAGACAGGCCTTTAGGAGTTTGCCCAGTGCCTCCAGAAAACACTTTTTGAGGGGTGCGGGGGCTTGGGACTTGGCCTGGAATTCTGGAATTCCCAAGGGATCAGAACGGTTATGGGAAGTTTAATAAAACTGGCACATCACATGAATTCTGCAACAGCTGCACATGTGACCTGGGCCAGCCGTTTCCCTCCTTTGTCATCTGCAGAAGTGCCATAAAGAGCTGGGAGCCCCTGTGTCCGGTGTCTGGGTCCCTTTTGATGTGGATGTTTCATAAGGTTGGGGGCCAGGTGGGGTGTCTCTGGGCTAGGGTGCACATAGGCGTGTCCATGGCCTTGCCGCAGGCCTGCCTCCCCACCAGGGCTTCCACCTGAGAGCTGGGTGCCCTTTGCCCTCTGTGGGCCGGGGGTGGGGAAGGTGGGGAGTGGTGAGTCCATGGAAGCACCGAGGGAGACAGCGGAGAGGAGGGGCGTCCCATATCCCATGTCCAGGGTGTGAGAAGCTGGGGTAGTATCAGCCCTGCTTTGCCAGTGAAAAAACCAAGGCTCTGAGAGTGGGCTCAGCAGCTCACGCCTGTAATCCCAGCACTGTGGGAGGCTGACAGAGGAATGCTTGAGCCCAGGAGTTTGAGAGCAGCCTGAAAAACAAGATGAGACCCCATCTCTACAAAAAAAGTTTTTTTTAATTAGCCAGAGGTGGCAGCGCCCCTCTTCAGTCCCAGCTACTCAAGAGGCTGAGGAGGGAGGATGTCTTGTTGGAGTAGCCTCCAGAAGGTGGAGGCTGCAGGGAGCTGTGATCACCCCACTGCACTCCAGTCTGGGCAACAGAGACAGACATTGTCTCAAAAAATTTTTAAAAAAGAAAGAAAAAGAGAAAGAGAAGACCAAGGCTGTGGGAGGTTAGGACACAGTGGGATTGGGACCCATCCCCACTCCAGCTTCTCTGCCACTTGGCGAGGGGGAGTGGGAGGACAGGTGGGGGCGACCCTGGAAGAAGGTTCCCGCCTCTCCCGAAACCACGGCCTGGCACCACCCTGGTGGGAGTGTGGATTTCAGACACATGCCTGCCTTCTGCTTATTCACCTGTTCCTTGCCTTGAAAGGTTTCTATTTATAGCCTCCCTTCCTTCTCCCTCCCCCTCACAGACACAGATAACGCTTGCAGATACCTGAGCCAAACCTCCACCCACACTGTCCCTCCCCGCCCACCTACCTATTGCGTGGCCATCCGCCAAGCCCCAGCAAGCTTATGTCCTAATCCAGCGAGAGCCGCGTGCTATCCAGGCAGCCGTAGCCTTCCCGTGGAGAACGGCTGATCTTACCCTGGGAACGCCCCAGAGGGTCTGAGGGCTCAGAGCACCTTTGGGGTCAGGTCCTAGGGCTCCCCCAGCAACTCCCCCCAACCCCCGGCCAGGGACGCTTGAATCTGTTTCAGACTCACTCCAGCTGTGACGCACAGGGCAGTGTCCAGGCTGGACCCAAGGAGGCCCCACAGAGGGAACCTCAGCGTCTCCCTTCCCACTTGTGCTGCCTCGGGGAGGGAGGGCGGCTGTCTCCAGCCCTTCCTTGTCCTCCGGTCCTCAGTGCTGGCCGCTTGGCTCTGGGGGTTAACCTTACGTGCCCCTGTATGGGAACCCCTGGCCCACAGCCTGCTAGACCTGCCCTCCTGAACTGCAGCAGGCGATCCCAGCCCTCACCCTATTCCCTGGACATCCAGGACCTCGGGATGATGACTTGTGCTGGGCCTGGCAGCCGGGCCCCTTCCATCTGCCTGCATCAGATGCCCAACAGCAGTTTTCCAGCGGGGAGCCCACCCCAGGAACTGCCGATCAGTTGACCGGCAAAAATGGTCACAGTTCCATTTACGTTGACGTTTTCATCCCCTGCGTATGTCCTGCTTTTCTGGTTTCACAGTGGATGTAAATACATAGTGCCTGGAGATGTGCAAACGTGTATCCATCTGGGTATATGCCTCTGTCACTCTTGACTGCTTTTGCTTTTTAATTTAATTTAATTTTTTAAAAGATGGGATTTCACCATGTTAGCCAGGCTGGTCTGAAACTCCTGACCTCAGGTGATTAGCCCATCTTGGCCTCCCCAAGTGCTGGGATGACAGGTGTGAGCCTTGTTTGTTTGTTTTGAGAGGGGATCTCACTCTATCACCCAGACTGGAGTGCAGTGGAGTGATCTTGGTGATCTCAGCTCACCGCAACCCCCACCTCCTGGGTTCAAGTGATTCTCCTGCCTCAGCCTCCCAAGTAGCTGGGATTACAGGTGTGCACTACCACACACGGAGATTTCTGTGGAGGTTTTTTTTTTTTTTTTTTTTTTGAGAGTCTCGATCTTTTGCCAGACTGGAGTGCAGTAGCACGATCTCAACTCACCGCAACCTCTGACTCCCTGGGTCAAATGATTCTCCTGCCTCAGCCACCCGAGTAGCTAGGATTACAGGTGCCTGCCACCACACCCAGCAATTTTTTTTTTTTTTTGTATTTTTAGTAGAGATGGGGTCTTACCATGTTGGCCAGGCTGGTCTTAAGCTCCTGATCTCAAGTGATCTGCGTGCCTCCGCCTCCCAAAGTGCTGGGATTACAGATGTGTGCCAGTGCTCATTTCTTACTGATAGGACTTTATGACCCAAATCTTGGAAAGCCTCACCTTGAATTGAACCGCAGCCCCTGAGAGCTAGACCGGGGTGGGGGCTCAGCCCTTGCTCCCCACACAATGCCTACCTGTGGTCAGGTGTATGCTGGGGGCTCAGCAGGGCTTGTTGAACTGGATGGAAGGGAAGCAGGAGCCTGCAGGCAGCCTGGCCTTTCTAGAGGCCCTGCCCCATGCCCTCGGGGCACTTAGGTCCTGTCTGTGTCTAGAGTGGAGACACACAGGTGAAGACCCAGGCCCCCAAAGGAGAGCCTGGCAGCTGGGCCTTGGTTGTCCCCAGACTCAGAGACATGGCCCCTCCTGTGGAAGCAGAGGCAGTTCATGGAGGCTGAAGTCCCGACTCGGGACAACTCCATCCTGCCCAAGGTCATGGGTCCATTGAAGTAAGAACCCAACCTTGAAATCTCAATGTCCGGCCAGACCGGGAGCAGCTGTGTGCTTGCTCACCCTCCGGGAAGGGGACTCACCGCTGTTTTCGGCTGCTCACACCCCCGCTGAGGGCTAGATGGTCAGAGGGAGGATGGGTTTTGTTTGTTTGTTTTGTTTTGTTTTTTTGAGTCAGAGTCTTGCTCTGTCACACAGGCTGGAGTGCAGTGGCGCGATCTCAGCTCACCACAACCTCCGTCTCCCGGGTTCAAGCAATTCTCCTGCTTCAGCCTCCCGAGTAGCTGGGATTACAGGTGCCCACCACCACACTTGGCTAATTTTTGTATTTTTAGTAGAGACAGCCTTTCACCATGTTGGCCAGGCTGGTCTTTAACTCCTGACCTCAGCTGATCCGTCCCCCTCAGCCTCCCAAAGTGCTGGGATTACAGGCGTGCACCACTGCTCCTGGCCTGAAGGGTGGTTGTTAAGCTGGGGTTCAGTGGACACGTTCTGTGTGGTATGGGGGTCCCAAGAGGCAGACATGCTTGTTGTCAGAGCCCCAGCTACACTGGCTTTCAGTGGCAGTGCCCGGTGGCTGGCAGCCCTGCACGCTCGGAAGACGAAGGGGATGGACATGGTATCTGCCATCTGCCTTTCACAGGATGTGTCTTTTGCCTGGCAAATGGCGTAATGCCTGGTTGTCTGACCTGCAACCATGAGTCCCTCCAGGAAACTTGCTCACACTGGCAGATGCCCTGCGGCTGTTGCCTGATTCGCGTCCAGGTTATACCTGCCTGACCATCGCTCTGGTGCTGGGAGCCTGCCCTGTGTCCCCCGCGTCTCCGAGAAAACCCAGCCTGGGCAGCACCTGGTTCTTCCTTGTGGAAGGTACAAATTCAGTCCCCACCACAATGGGAAACATGTTCAAAGACTTAGTACTCACACATCCTGGGCTGGGAGGGCGCCAGATCTCACAGGCAGAAGTGAAGGTTCGGGCAGAGAGAAGAGGGCGTGTGGCAATGAGCCGTATGCACAGGGAATGGGAGTGGTCAGCGCAGGTTCACGGGCAAATGCCTGAATGGGCTTATGAAAGGAAGTGCAGGGAGTGTGAGAGCCCAGGCTCCTGGTGAGAGAGACGCCTCTAAGCGCTCATCTCTGGCAGCCAGCATGGGCGCCTGGGCATGGTGTCCTGGTGCCCAGGCTGCAGGCTTGGCTGTGCTGCCCATTACAGCGGTCCCTACTGACACACGGACGCTGCAGGAGCAGATGCCTCAGCACAGGCCAGGGACAGCGACGGTGCTGAGTGGCCCTCAGACTGGGGGCAGATGAGGTGAGAATTGAACCATCAAGTAGCAAGGCAGTGTGCATGTGTGTCTGCAGGTCACAGGGGTGTTTGTGCGTGTGTCCATGGGCATATGCATGTGGGAAGTGGCAGCAGCTGCTCTGAGGTGGCATGGAGGCTGGGCATCAGCGGGTAAGCACCAGGTGCCAGGAGAGGGGTCTGCGGGGTCCCCAGCATTGTCCTGCAGAGTGGGATGCCTGCAGGTTCCTCCAGTGCGAGCCCTGCCACCTGCTCTCTGCCAGCGTCCTTTGAGCTTCCTACCTGCCGTGTTAGAGCTGACACCTGCCTAGGAGGCAGGCAGTGGGGAGGCTGTGGGGCCGCTGGGCGGCTGCAGGGAAGGAGGAACTGGTGGCCCGCTGAGTGCATTCTGCCTCCCAGCCACAAGGAGGACAAAGCCCACTGGGTAAGGGGCTGGAGCCGCACCACGCCTGGGATCTGGATGAGCGCTGTCCATGGCTCCTGCGAACGGGGTGGGCCTGGGGCAGGGAGACCTGGGGTAGGGAACCTGGCGTCCCTTCCAGATGCAGGTCAGCACGGGTTCCGACAGGTGTGACGGTGCTTTCTCCGTGGCCTGCACCCTGGGTTACCGCATCAGCAGGGTCAGGGCTGCGGGCAGAAGTCCCACAGTCCTCGGAGCCCCGGTGCCTCCAGAAATGCCAGGGACATCATCGACAGAGCGCCGACGGACATCATGGTGGACTGAACTGTGTCTCCCTAAAAGATGTTGGGGTCCCACCCGCACCTCTGGGCATGGGGCCTTATTGAAAATAGAGTTGGCCAGGTGCAGTGGCTCATGCCTGTAATCCCAGCACTTTGGGAGCTCAAGGCAGGCGGATCATGAGGTCAGGAGTTTGAGACCAGCCTGGCCAATGTGCTGAAACCTCATCTCTACTAAAAATACAAAAATCAGGCGGGCACATGCTAGTGGTGGCACGTGCCTGTAATCCCAGCTACTCAGAAGGCTGAGGCAGGAGAATTGCTCGAAACTGGGAGACTCTGTCTCAAAAAAAAAAAAGCATCGATACTTGTGCCCGAGAGCCCACTGTTAGAGATGCGTCCCTGAGGCTGTTTTTGTGTCAGTGCATTTGACCTTGCGAGGCCTTGCTGAGTGAATTCAAGCCTCTTTTTCCATGAGTGTTTAGAGAACCCTGGGATGTAGTTATGGAGGGATGGGTTGCAGGGGCAGTGCCACCAGAGGCGGCTTCTTCAGGCCATCCCTCAATGCGGCCGGGCCCTCCAGCCACTCCGTGTTGGGGAGGCTGGGGCTGAGGGCGCCCTCCCTCCCTGCATCACGTCCTGGGGTGGGGTGTTAGGGTCCCCGTGGAGGCCTCCTGGGTTTTTCAGGTGACCCGGCTGGGCCCACAGTGGAATGCCAGCCCTATGTGCCTCTTGTTAGCAGAGGATTTGGGGCAGGTTTTCTGAATATGTTTTTTCATCTATGAAACAGGAGCACCGGCCTGTGCCTCCTTCCCTAGGGCCACATGAGCATAAAATCAGGTGGCCCCAAATTAGAGGAACGCCAAGGCACCACCCAGAGGCACCCAGAGGATCCTGGGAGGGTCAGGCTGCTGCGGCCCGTGCGCTGGGCCCTGGGATAGAGGAGCTGCAGCTGGGAGGCCCTCAGTTGGAGGAAACCGCCCCCCGTCACGCACACCTGTGGTTCTGGAAAGGCCTGGGCTGGCGTCTTGTAAACCACACCCTGCTGCCGCCGCCTGTGAGTGCCCAGAGTGCTGGTCGTGGCTCCTGAGACCCAGGTATGAGAATTACGGGCACTTTCTTGGGGGGTCCAGTCTGGGGCCACCTGAGCTCTTTCTAATGGGGAAGTTCCCTGGTCCCTAGGACCTGGTGGCGCTTTCTGGACGGCAGGGTTCGCGCTCCCCATGCTGTCGCGTAAGTGAAACCGAGGGCGTGCTGCTGCAAGTCTGTGAAGGGCCTGGACCCCGCCGGGCAGGAGCCCTCCGTGGCTTGGCGCCTCCCAGTCAGGTCCTGCTGTACCCCAGGGTGGGAGGGAGACCCAGGCTTCCGGGGCCCTGCCCAAGAGCGGTGGGCCCACATCCTAGCCGCCGAGGCCCGTGTGGTCTGAGTGGGCCGCTCTCTGGCTCCGGCGCCGTGCACGCCCCCACCCCACGACATGAGGCGCTTCAGCGTATCTCCCTCGAGTGGCCATAGGAGGGGCCTGGCCTCCCCGCTGTGGCTGGGACAGCCCCACTGTATCCCAGTGCAGTCGTCCGGCTCTACCTAGGGCTTTGTTAGCAAGATGGAGCTGGGGGCCTTCCTCCAAGCCTCAGGCCACCTCCCCATACGGCCAGGTCTGCTGAGTTCCAAGGGACCCCGAGGCATCACTTTCCTGTCATTCTGAAGTCCTCCCCTGGACTGGGCAGCCCCTTCCAGACACCAGGTCACCCATGAGGAAGGCTGAGGCCGAATCTCCACCTGGACGCCAGCCTGCGGCTCTCAGCTCTCCTGTGGCCTCCATGAGGGGACCTGGAGGGTTGGGCCTGCTGCCTCCAGACCCACGTGCAGGGACAGAGGGTGCCCTGAGGAGGGGCCCTGGGCTTCCTCTCACAGCCCCCTGGAGCCGCAGTGGCGGAAGGCCTGGGTCCAACCGGGAGGGGACAGGGTTCAGCTTCCTCCGTGGGGCTGAGAGGCAGCCCAGCGTTTGGGAGCGGGGCTGGCGGAGTGTGACTGCGTTGGCTCCTTGTCTGGGCTCCGTTCTCTGTCCTCGACTCTGGGCAATGCTGGCCGGTAGGAGGCGTGTGGCTGTGGTTTGGTCAGGGAGGGCGGTCGCATTGCCTGAGGACAAGGGCCACCCAGTGGGACAAGCACACAGGGACGGGCTTCTCATGCGCCTTTCAGAGGCCACAGTCGGTTAAAACCGTTCCCATCCGCAGCATGAGCGACAGTGGGCATGAGAGCCTTTCCTTCTCCTGCCCCACCTGGGCCCAGTGCCCCCGACCGAGCCCCGGCCTTGCTGAGTCCCCAGCACCAGCGGTCACAGCGTGGTCCCAGGAGGGACCTTCAGAGCTGAGGGTGACACAGAGCAGGGAGTCTTAGACAGGCCAGCATCAGAATTCACTCCCCGAAGCACCTGCCTGCATGGAAGCAGGGGGCCTGGGGCAGAGCAGAGCCTGGGAGTCCAGGCAGTTCCTAGCCTGTCCACGCCCCCAACAACCTGACAGCCCCTCCCCCTTCCCCCGAGGCATCAGGGAGCCACTCTGACTCGCAGGTGCTTCAGCCTCCCCCGGTGAGGCGCAGAGACTTGGGCGTCACCTCCCCGAGGGCTGCAGTTGAGGCCACAGTCCGTCCAGACAGGGCCCAGAGCCGCCTCCAGGCTTCGTGGACACCCAGGGTCATGCCCTCGTGACTGCTCCGTGTCACCCTCCGGTCAGCCGTGGAGAGGGTGAACACACAGCCACCCGCCGCTGGGAATGGCCCTGCTCTGCATGCTGTCTGCCTCACTGAGCATCAGTTGGGAGGCCCCATGGTTCCTGGGGAGGCTGTCTCAAGCCTCCTCCTGGAAGGTCACAGGGAAAGGCAGGCTGGCAGCTGGCTCTGCTGTTCTCTGATGTTTGGTGCTGCCTGGTGAGGACCTCCCAGACACAGGACCATGTCACCAGGGGTCAAAGAGTAGTGGGAAGGGAAGGTGGGGTCTCCGGTGGCCCTTGGCAAGTGCAGTCTGAAGTCAGCTGTGCTCCCTAAGGGGCGTCTCCCCTGGTGTGAAGGCTGGTGGAGGCTCCTGCATGTCCGGCCCAAGCTGTGGCCTTCAGGGTCAGGACAGCCACCTCCCCTTCTAGTAAAGAATCCAGAACAATTAGCCAGGTGTGGTGGTACATGCCTGTAATCCCAGCTACTCTGGAGGCTGAGGCAGGAGAATGGCTTGAACCCAGGAGGCGGAGGTTGCTGTGAGCTGAGATCGTGCCACTGCACTCCAGCCTGGGCAATAAGAGCGAAACTCCGTCTCAAAAAAAAAAAAAAAAAAAAGAATCCAGAACAGAGACTGAAAACACCCCTTAACTGAGAAGGGAGAGAGGAAGCAGGAAAACGGTGGCTGACCTTGGATGGCCGGCTGCTCTGGGGTGCGCGAGCAGGTGATTCTTGTCAGCCTGAGGCCCTCAGAGACTAGAAAACAGGGGATCCCCTGCCCCTGATGGTGACCCCTCGCAGAGCTACAAGCACTTTCGTAACGCTCAGTGTGCTCAGAAACCAGTCCAGGTCACCCACACCTGTAGTCCCAGGGACACAGGAGGTCAGGGCAGGGGGTCACTTGAGCCCAGGAGATGGAGGCTGTAGTGAGCTATGATCGCACCACTGCACTCCAGCCCGGGCGACAGAGTGAGACCCCGGCTTTTAAAAAAGAAAGCAGCTAGGAGTTAGAAGCCCAGGCAAGTGGGAAATAGGAGCCCTGTGGGCGCAGGAGCACGTACTCCCTTAAAAGGAGGAGGGCCCAGTGCCAATGCCGGCATGGCTCTGTGCGACCCTCCATGGCTGGACGAGGCTTGGGTCAGGGCACACATGGCCGCAGGCTGCACCCCAGCATGGGCTGCCTGGGAAGACACGGCCGGCTTCCCACGTACAGAGCAGCTGGCGATCCACACCGCGGAGGATAAACCCAGTCGGGGCTGCTAGAGATGTTCTGAGACATTTTATTTAAACTTTTTTTTTAAAAAAAGACAGCAACAATTAATGCCAAGAACAGAAAAGAGTGCTGACGCGTTGCCCGGCCTGCCACGCGGGCCCCTGCCCAGGCCCCGAAGCGCTGCACCGCACAGCCAGGGCGAAGTCTCCTCCGGCAGCGGGCACCGTCAGCCTTGAGGGTGATGGTGGGCTGAGGTCAGGAGGGGGCCCCTGCTCTGCCGGCCCTGCCTCTCCTGGGGTGTGCCTGGGGTGCTGGGATTTCTTCCTGGTTATCAAAGAGAAACTCACAAACCTCAAGGACCCAGACACAGAGTGGGTGGCCCAGGCAGGCCCCGCTGCTCCTTTCCTCCTTGCCCCAATCCCACAATGCTTGTTTTGTTTTTTTTAAAAATATAATTTTGTAAATGTTCCATAAAAATACTGTTATTCCTAGTCAAACACAGATACTGCAGTATGAAGAGTAACCGCTGTGTCTTTGCGCTAAAAAATGTGAAAAGGTGATCACACTGGATCGTATAGAAAAGATGCCAGGATTCCTAAGTGTCACAAAAGCCAGTACCGAGTGCCAAGGTGGAAGCGGGGCGGGGCCAGGCGGGCTGGGCGGGCAGCGCGGCCGCTGGGGTTCCTCCCAGCTCGACTGCAGAGTGCAGCTCAGACGCCACTGGTCCCTCCTTCCCACGCGGGGGCATCATGGCTTTGAAGAGACAGCGGCTGCTCCAGGTCCCAGTGGCCAGCCCTGCCCAAGGAGGCCGCCTGCTTGGCCAGAAGCACCGAATATCCCAGCGACCCCGGCGGGACCAGGCGGCCCTGCCCTGGCGGCCTAGGTGGCTGGCCCGGCTCCAGGCCTGGAGGCTCGTCCCCGGCTCCCCTCCTGCACAGGTGCACGCTCCTCCCGGGCCGGTGAGGCATGTTTCCGAGGAGATGCCAGGTGCGACACAGGAGCCCAGCCCTGTCCCTGGAGCAGGGCATCCCTGACCCCGACAGGGGCAGGTGGCTGTGCCGCTGCCCCCTTCAGTTCTCAGAGAGAGAGAGGGCCAGGGCGGCCTGGAAGGCAGCCTCCTCGTCAATGCTGTAGTCCTGGAGACAGGAAGGAGAGAAGCGCCGGGTTTGAGGGCCGCCCCTCCGCCCATCACCCACACAGGCGTGTCCACCCTTCCTGCCTCCCTCCAGCAGGACACAGGAAGGACCTGGCTCTGCCGTCCCGCAGGCATGGGGCCTGCGGCCTTGAAAAGGTGCCGAGTGCAGGTGTGACCATCACCTGCTCCCCGGAGTTCTCATCTTCAGCTAGCTGCCCGAGGGGGCCCAGGGGTCTGCAGACACCAAGCGCCCGGTGACTGGGTGCTGGGTGGGTTTGTGGGGTGACTGGGGGCTGCTGGTTCAGCTCAGACTCTAAGCCCTGGGGCGTCCGAGGTGAGCAGGCAGGCCAGGGCTCCCTGACCTCCAACACTTTGCATCCTGAGGCTGTCAGGAGCATGGGTCCTGGGCGGCTGGCAGGGGGAGTGACAGTTGTCACCAGGATTGTAAGCCAGGGCCAGGAATACACAGGGCTGAGCAGGGAGCGGCCGCATCAGGAGTGAAGAGTTTGCATGAGGGTCTGCCGGCCTGGGTGCAAGCCTGACCCACGGCGGCTGGGGGAAGGAGACAAAGCTGGAGGGTCCGATGTCGATGGAAGTCCTTCCAGCTCTCTCCAGAAAGCTTCCGGAAGGAAGCCCGGCTCACCCTCAAGGGGCTCCGTGGGGTGGGCAGGCAGGGACCTGCCCGGTGTGGTCCACGTCCCCAAGAGGCCTGGGCACCCCCTAGTGGCCACTCGGGCTCCGCCACCATCGCTCCCCACCTGCTCTCGGCCCTCCCCCCGCCCCTCGGAACTTGCAGGAGCGTAGCCACCTGAAGTGAGGCTTTTACTTCTGGCTTCCCCTGAGCTCTGCAGACCCTGAGGCTGGCTAGGGGCCCTCGCAGGAGGAGGGTGGCCAAGGAAGGGTGGGGCCCGGCCCGGCAGGATGCCTACCACGAAGGTGTCGTAGGAGAACTTGTGCCGGTGCAGCAGGTGCTGCAGGAAGTTGGCGCTCTTGTAGCTGGGGTCCCCCCAGGGCATCGCCGAGCAGATGGGGCACACCTGGAAGGGGCACTGGGGTCAGGCCAGGCTGGACCAGGGCGAGGCGGCACGGCCTCGCAGGACTGGGGGTCCTTCCAGCCTCTGGGGTGCCCTCCCGAGCCCCTATCAGTGCCCCAGCCTGGGAAGGCACCCTAGACCCAGAGGAACATGCCTGGGTGACCAGCGAATTAATTGGCGAGCGTCACCCTGAAGACTTAGGGATGCTCCCTGGTTCCTGCCAGGTGCTGCTGGGGCAGCCAGGTCCCCACCACGGGTTTCAGGAGGCCTTTGAGGCTTGAACACCGAGAACCCGCAGGGACTGGCTCCACAGACCCCCCGGCACAGGTGGCGCTCCCCCGGGCCAGGCAGGCGCTGCTTACCACGCGGTTGGGGTCGCTGCGGTGGCTTTCCACACAGTGCTTCACCAGCTCCTGCTGGTCCAGGTTGCGGGCGCCGCAGTATGGACAGGCGAAGGTGGACCTGTTGGGGATGTTGCTGGCGGGGCGGGGGTAGGGTGAGTGGCACAGCTGGAGGCCTAGGGGCCCTGCCACCTGCTTCTATCAAACGCAGGCGTGGCCCCAGGCCACCCTCCATAGACGGCAGGACGCAGCATTGCCTGGGTGCCCCCTATGCCTCTGCACGCCGTGACCTCCTGAGGACACACCCAGGACCCTCGTCTACCTCACACAACCAGGCCAGCCACAGGGTGGAGACTGCTGGCGCTGCCCTGGAAGAGCCATCTCTTGGCCCGTCCACCCGCTGGGAGGTGACCTGTGGGTCTGGCCAACACCCTCCTTCTGCACCCCACACCTGAGGTGTCTGTACCCCAGGGAGTCTGGTGAGTGTGCCAGGGAGGGTGACACAGGTGCCTTCCTGCAGGGCGGCAAGGAAAGGTCGGTCTACTACCCCAGAGTGGCCTGACCCAGGGTGACTCCCCAGCCTCGCTGGGACAGGGCACCGCGCTTGCTCCCAGAGTGAGGAAAGAGCTGAGGACTCTGTCCCTCTCCCCTAACCCCACAGGGTGGCCTACCTGGGGATGGGCTGGGACGTGGGCACCACGGGGGCGAACTTGGGGCAGTTGGCCATCTGCTCCTGGACCTTCAGGCAGGAGGAAATGTGCACTCTCATCTTTGCCAGGGTCACCTAGGAGACAGGGCAGGAGGGCAGGGCAGTCCTGGGAATCTGGAAGGGCTGTCCTGGGGAGGCCAAGACCTCAGGTGTCCAGGACCAGAAAACTGCAAGCAAGCATCTGTGTTGCCAGCAGAGGGGGACCCGGTCCCTTCTCCTGCTAAATTACAGGCACGGAGCAGTCGCTACTCCATGGCCAAAAGCAAGTCACTGGAGGATGACCTGGCCGAGGGCAGAAACCTGGCCGGAGAAGGGTGGTGGGAAGCAGGCGAGGCTATCTCCGGCACCTGGGGGAGGCAGAGCTCGGGGTGGTTCAAATACATGCTCCAGAAAAAGGAAGCGGCCGTGGGGGCCACGAAGCCTGCCACGAAGCCTGCCACTCAGCACACGCCCCAGGCTGGGGACAGACACTCCCTGGAACTGAGGCAGGCTGAGAATGCTTCCACGGGGGCAGGGCACCATCCTCCATCCACAGCCCACCCGACGTCCAGGGCAACAGGCTGCAGGACCACAGGTGCCCAAGGTCCTCCTGGACACAAGCCTGGCACACAGCTCTGCCCAGGGCTGCTGGACTCCGAGGGGTGCGCCACATCCCAGCAAGGTGCCAGGAGACACAGCTGTGCTGGAAGACCCAGGTTAGAGAATCAGCCGCTGTGGTGTGGTGAGGCCGCTCTGCATGTGACCCATTCTGATCCTGTCTGTCTGCCCAGGAGAGAGGAACGCGGAGCAGGGAGGAGACGGGAGGTGCCCAAGCACCTGAGACCACAGCCTGCTCAGCCTCGCCACTCTGGAATCGGGGGCAGCCTCTGGACGTCTGGACCTCTGACCTCGAGGAAAGGCCCCGAGGGGCCGCGTTCCAGTGTGAGTGCTTTGCAGAGCTTCATAACCTGAGACGCGGCAACGTGAGAAATAATTCACAACCAATTATAGCTGCTCAGTCCCTCAGAAGCCGCTGAAAGAAACAACCGCCAGCTGGGGCCTCCTCATCCTGAGATGAGTGTGCCAGGGAGGGCTGTGGGGCATAGGCCAGGCTCCAGGACAGGACGGAAAAGGGGGGCCACCGAGGCCCATGACAAGTGGCAGGCCCTTGGGCTGCTCTGATGCAGTGTGGCGGTGCCCACCCGCCCGGCTCTGGCACTGCTGGCAGCTGGAGAGTGCTTGGCCCTTATATGTCCTTGACCCTGCCTGTGGCCCTGGTGACCCTGGAGCCCCCAGCGCTGTCCCCGGTATCAGCTGGCAGGGGAAGCCTGCATGGGAAGATTTCAGCTCAGGCCCCGTGCCTTCACTGGCCATGACCCACATGGGTTCCCTTGGCCCGGGCCAGGCCGGCTGGCCCCCATCAGTCGTCACAATGGGAAGGGAGAGATGAAGACGGAGGGGAGGGAGGTGCCCGGGCCAGCTTCCTGGTGCAGGAGCAGAGACTGCGGTTACTCAACAGGAAAGCGAGGTGGCCCTAGCCCCGCCCTCTGTGGAACCCATGGGCTGAGGCCGCCCATGGAGTGCACCCGCCTCCCAGGACGGCCCGAGTGGGCAGTACCTTTTTGTTGCAGCCTCGACAGGGCGCTTTGTAGGATGAGAGCTGCTTCTCCACGTGGGTGGCCTTGTCCACCTTCTTGGGGTCGAAGGGCAGGCGGCAGAGTGGGCACAGAGGGGATGGCACCTGCAGGCATGGTTGGAGGCACTCTCCGCAGAACCTGCAGGGGACAGGGGCCTGAGCTCCGGCCCACCACTCGGGTCTCCCAAACTCAGGCCTCACCCGGGCCCCTTCTCAGGACCCAGCACTTGTGGGGTCTGCAGGGACAGCTCTCCCAACTGCTATCGCCATTTCTAGAGACAGTCACTCCTACACCCAAGGCCCCCCAACTGGATGGGCCCCATCTGGCTAAAGCGTGGCCCCGGTCCCTCCTGACAGTAGGGCCCCTGTGGTTTTCTGTCTGGGACAGAGCCATAGCGATGGCTGTCTACCACGTGTGGACCAGAGGAGCTCCCATAGGCAGGAGCCCCACGCTTGGCCCACCAGGCTCACGCTCACATGGGGACAACACCTGGGTGGGCCGTGGGGCACGGGGATGACCCAGGGACTCTGGAAACTCTTCTAGTGCCGCTCCAGGGGATCAAAACTCAGACAATCATGGGAAAGGAAACTGCTAGGCCCCAGGGCCCCCAGGGCCTCCAGAAGCATTGGACAGGGAAGGGCCAAAGCCGGCCATGGCAGCACACTCTGAGGCGGGGTAGCAGGCACCTGGCTTGGGACAGCTTCGCAGGCAGGAGCAGAGGCTCAGGTCCTGGCCGCCGTGGGGCACCTGAGGCTCCCATGGGCCCTGTCTCTTGGCACTGCCTGGAGACACTGCGTTGGGAGGACAGAATGAACGTCCTGTGGCCCTGGGCGCACTCCGGACCCACACACCCTCCGCTGGTATCTACAGCCACCTCCCACTCTGCAGACGCGCACAGGCCTTGGAGGGGAGCACAGCCAGCCAGTGAGAGCCCCAGCGCAAACAGAGAAGCCTGATCCCGCAGCCACATCCTGCTGGGGGAGGACTGCCATGGGGGTGGGGACAGCTGAGCCCCGGGGAGGAGCTGGAAGGGAGGCGGAGCCCCTCAGCCACAGGAAACCTGTCGGATGGTGGCAGGGGTGGGGTGGGGGAGGGGGGCTGGCAGGGGGACCGGGGTCTCGGTTTCCTTTCTCCCTGGCAGGGCCACAGTGCTGGTGTAGGAGCCCCACTGGCCGGGACAGTGGGCAGTTCCTGAGTTCACAGACCACTCAGCTGAATTAAGGGCCAGAGTCCTTTTTGCCATCAAGATTTCCACATCCTTCCCGAGAAAAGGCCCCTTCTGTGAGGAGGAAGGCCGAGGGGGCGTCTTATGTCCCTCCTGCTGTCCCCCTTGCCCTCTTTCCCCACCACTGGATTCCTGTGGAGCCCCACCTGGCGGTGGCTCCCACATTAACCTTTGTGTGAGAGAGTGGGACTCATCCTGAGGCCTGTCAAAGTGAACAGCCCCCAATGAGCCTTTTCCTGCCACTTCACCCACCTCGCCCGAGGTCTCAGCAGATGTCCCGGCAGGTCTGCGGAGGAGACACCCACGCTCCCACACCTGAGCACCCCAGCAGGTATTTCCTGGGGCATCCCTGGCACTGGCCCTTGGACTCAAGCCGTGAAGGCCACCTATTCCATCCGATTCCGGGAGGAAGGTGCTGGCAAGATGATCCACGTGGGGAGGCCCCGGGGCCCCCCCACGCTCAGGCTCTCAGGGTAGGGAGGGGCGGAAACAACCCAGGTGCCCTTCAGCAGATGGATGAAGAAAGCGTCTGGCGTGAGGCGCATGGAAAGGGTATTCGGCTGGGAACAGATGTGAAGTCTCGCCACGCGCCGGGAGGCCTGGGAAACGATGCAGGGCAGACAGCAAGCACGGCCGGCCGTGTGGCAGGAGTCCACTCGCTAAACAGCCACAGAAACAAAGCAACAGAAAGAACAGTGGCTGCCAGGGAGGGCCCTGTTTCTTTCTGGGGCGCTAAGAATCTTCTAACATCGCACTGACTGCTGAGCGAACCCTAAGCTGCCAGAGGCCAGGCGGGAGCCCGGCTGCACTGCACGGCCATGGGCTGAGTGGCAGCTACTTCAGTGGACGGAGAAGTGTTGCAGGCAAAGCTGGGGAAGGAAGAGAGGAAAGATAGGAGGAAGACAGCCTCAGCCTCGCCCTGAAGGACTCAGAAGACACGAGAGGGAATGCAGCCTGGCAGGTGGAAGAGCCAGGCCTGAGGAAGATATGAGAGGGAACCCAGCCTGGCAGGCGGGGGAGCCGGGCCCCTGAGGAGCAGGAAGCAGAACGAGAAGGTGGGTACAGCCCTTGGCCTAGTTTCCAGCGATGACCACCCCGGTGGCTAGAGAGCCAGCAACCAGGAGCAGTGCCCGCTGCCCCCACAGGAAGTTCCTGTCTGCACCCACCCAGGGGCTGGTGCTGAGCAGCTTCTCGGCTGAAGGAAGTAGCTGAGGGCGATGGGTGTTGTGGGGGCGTGACAGCCTTGCAAAGGGAGGGGGGACCGCACACCAGTCCTCCCAGCAGGCACTGGGGACTGCTGATGGGGTGTCGCTGCCACACTGGCCGCTGCATAAGCTGAGGAGCTGGACAGCCCGTTTCAGGGATCTGCCTGGCAGGCCCTCAGCCAGCCCACGGCTGCCCTGCGCAGGGGAGGCTGCTCACACAGGCCTTCCAGGCGGGGTCGTGATCACATGCGTCCTGGCCACAGGCTGCTGGTTCTAGAGGTGGCTTATTGCTCAGACTGCCCCCTAAGTGGTAACAGGCCCTGCTGGGCCCCCAGGGGACCTCCTGCCCAAGGCTAGAGCAGGGTGCTTGCGGTACTCCTACCGCAAGAAATCTACCCTGGAGGAGGAAGCTGTTCTGGCTGGGAGCTTACAGAGGGGGCCCTGAGAGTTGCAACTGTCTGTGCTCGTCTGCGTGCATGCCTGAGGAACACCAGCAAGAAACAGAAAGGTAGGGCCAGAGGATGCGGCCAGAAGACAAAGCTGCCAGGGAGAGTCAGGGGTAGAAGCCCTCGAAAGGCACAGGCTGTGTGACACGCTCCCGCAGGACCCACAGTGAGACTAGGATGGCTGTCAGATTCTACCGAGAAGCATGTGGGAGAGGAGGAGTTTATAGGAAAGATGCTCCGCAATTCCATGCAGTTCTGGATTCTGTGTGATGAAAACCACATTTTAGGAAAGCATGCCTTTGGAAAACAAGGGCAAATATCTATTTGTGCTGACCAGGAAAGTGGAAATGCTGTGGTCACCACAAGGTGAAGGTGTTGACACCCAAAGCCCATGGGAGGCTTTTAAAAGCAGGCCCACGTCAAGCCTCGCAGCCTTTGGTAACAGATGAGAAGGTGCAGAACACACGTGAAATACCTGCTACTACCTGCTCACAAGAAGTCCCCCTGGGCTCGGTGGCTCACGCCTGTAATCCCAGCACTTTGGGAGGCCACGGCGGGGGGATCACGAGGTCTGGAGTGTGAGACCAGCTTGGTCAAGCCTCATCTCTAATAAAAATACAAAATAAGCCAGGCATGGTGGGGGGCACCCCAGCTTCTCAGGAGGCTGAGGCAGGAAAGCCGCTTGAAGCCAGGAGGTGGAGGTTGCAGTGAGCCCAGGTAGCGCCACTGCACCAGCCTGGGTGAAAAGAGCAACATTCCGTCTCCAAAAAAACAGTCCTCTTCAGAGGCTGCCACACAAAAATGTCACAGCAAAGAGAGATGGAGGAGCGGGAGCAGAGCCTTTAGCAGCCTCACAGGAGAAGTCGGTAGAGCTATCCCAGCGTGGGCAGGGACCGGTGCCACCTGACACAGGTAACCAAGCAGCTCTGCATCCCGACACTGGCCCTGCCACCTCCGTGGCTGCCCGGCACACAGCCACCAGCTCCCTCTGTAGTAGGAGCCTCTGAAGTCAGCTGTCTTTGCTTGCAAAATGTTCTAGAGCCTCCTGCCAGCCTGGGTGCACCTCCCTAGCCTCCACCACCTCAGCAGCCTGGATGTCTGGGGAAGCCCTCCTGCTCGCTCTCCACCCCGCCACTGCTCATTTTGCTCAAGAGCTGTATTATCCAGCACTTGGGGGAGGTTGTGGAGCAGACCTCCGATCTCGGCTTCCTCCCAACGGGGCGGGCAGCTCCACAATGCTTGAGCCCAGGTCCCCGCCGGGAGGAAAGCCACGTCCTCGAGTTTCTGTTCCCGAAACGCCCTGCAGGAAGCAGCTTTGAGCCCTGGTGCCGGTGGAAACCCCAGCAAGGGGGTCAGTGTCTGCTCCCCTGCGGACCGGGCGGCCTGGCTAGTCAGTGACTGCTGTGACCCAAGTTCTCCGTCAAAGAAAACGTAACATCAGACTCCAAACAAGCCCCTCTCAACTTTAGGGAACTCCTTTCCTCTGTCGTCAAAACGGGCAAACAGCGGGTCCGGACAAGAGTCGATAGCAAAAGCCACAAGTCATTTATTCACAACTGCCCATTCCAGCCCCACAGGACCAACGCCGCCACCACCAGCGCAGCGGCGGCACCTGCGGGCCTCTGAGTACCCGAGCGCCCGCCGCAGCCCCCGGGGACCCCGAGCTTGGGCAGGGCCGCAGGTCGGCCCGGGAGCCGCAGGAGCAGCGGACCGGGCGCCCGGGCGGAGGACGAACCGCCCCGAGGACAGCGGCGGCGGCGCGCAGGGGAGCCCGGACCCCGCGCGCCCAGTCCGGGGCTGCTCCGGGGCGGCCGCCGGCCCAGCGATCCCCCCCGCGGCGGGGCGCGGCCCCCTCCCCGCGGCCCCCGGCGGGCGCGCTCACGTGTGACCGCAGCTGCCGATGGCCACGGGCCGGTGATAGACCTCCAGGCAGATGGGGCAGGTGTACTGCGCCTCCAGGCCGCTGTCGCCGCCCGCGGGCCCGGCCGGCGGCTGCCGCTGCTGAGCCGAGGCCACCAGGCTGCGGAACATCGCCATCCCGGGGCCAGGCCCGCGCCGCCCGCCGCCCGCTGTCCAGGCCCGGCCCGGCCCGGCCAGCGCGTCACGGCCGCGACTGCGCCGCGCTGACGTCATCGGAGGGCGCCGCCCCGGCCGCGCCTGGCGGCCGTGACGGCGCTGCGCTGGCGTCATCAGGCCGCGCCCTCGCGCTGCAGTTGCCGCAGTCTGCGAGGGGACCCGGCGTGGGCATGTGTCAGGTGGGAGAGGACTACGGGGAGCCGGCGCCCCGGGAGCCGCCCCCGGCTCCGCGGCCTAGGTAAGAACTGGCGGCCGGACCCGCGGGGCCGCCCCTCGCCTTCCCGCTGCACTCCTGCCCCGAGGGTCCCGGTCGGGCTTTGCCGTCACTTCCGAGCGCCGCGTGGAGGGCGGACCTCCCTCCGCAGCACTCGGGGAGTGACTGTCCAGCAGTGACGAGCACCTAGGAAGGGGGCTTATTCCACTGGCTCGCACCTCTCATCATCCTAGCAGCCACTGGGGACGTCTCTGCCGCTGACAGTGCCACCCTTATGCGTATGGAACTGGTTCAGTGAAGCTGTCTTTCCTCCCTGTGCCAGCCTTGGGAGATCGAATAGCGGTCTTTATGTGCGCCCTGAGCCTTGTTTTTTAGGCGAAACATCCCCCTAAGAGCCTTTTTAAGTTTGGACAAAACACAAGCCTTAGTTTGTGTGTGTCACAAGATGCTTTACTCTGACCCAACTCAGGTTCAGGAACAGGAGTTCCCCAAATATCTGTGTTCCTCCCTTCTCCCTCCCTCACATCTCCACAGCCGCGAGCAGAAGTGTGTGAAGTGCAGGGAAGCCCAGCCGGTGGTGGTGATACGAGCCGGAGATGCCTTCTGCAGGTGAGGCCTGGAGGTGCCGAGACCCTGGCAGACATAGCCTCGCTAGGCAGACAGGACAGTCCCCGCTTCCGAGGCTTTGTTTCTTCTTTATTTAATCGCTTACTTATTTTCTTCCTGCTTCTGATGTTGTCCCCGGTGCCCCTGGTGTGGAAGTGGAGGCGAAAGCGTTGGTTTTCTGCTTGGCAAGCAATTTACCATGAGCTAGCCACAGATCAGCTGGCGAGGTTTCTAATGGAGCTGATGAGGACGGTTGGAAGTGGGGCCGTGGTGTCTAGATTGGGATTAGGTGGAGGAGGAATGGGTATTTGGGGGCAGCTGGAACACATCTAGGGGCGGATTGGAGCATTTTGGGAACTTGGCAGATCCTCTGGGTGAAAGTTTATCTCATGTGAGATGCCTGTTTCCTCAGGGACTGGCTAGAGGCTTGGAAGGAGACCTCCAGCCTTCCCCAGGTCTGAGGGGGAGGTGAGGCTTTGGACAGGAGCAGAGGCTAATTCCCAGAGGCGCTAGGGTGTGAGAATGTTCCGTTTTATCTGTAACTCTTTTATGGCCCTTGCCATGTTTTTCTTGGTTGGTAACCATTGTATTGTTTGATTGTTTCCACGGGAATCATAGCTCCCCGGAGGCAGGCTCAGGCCTCTCTCATTTCAGCACTTTTAATTCTCAATGGTGTTAGGTAATTTTTTTTTTTTTTTTTTTTTTTTTTTGGCAGAGTCTCTCTGTTGCTCAAGGCTGGAGTGCTGTTGCGTGATCCTGGCTCACTGCAGCCTCTGCAAGGTTCAAGCGATTCTTCAGTCTCAGCCTCCCAAGTAGCTGGGGTTACAGGCACCCACCACCATGGCTGGCTAATTTTTGTATTTTCAGTAGAGACGGGGTTTCATCATGTTGGCCATGCTGGTTTTGAGCTCCTGCCCTCAAGTGATCTGCCTGCCCTGGCCTCCCAAAGTGCTGGGATTATAGGCGTGAGCCACCAGACTCGCCCAACACGTGCTTTTTTTGCATCACATGTTTGTAGAATGAGTGATGACATTTATTTTGAAATGGAGTCTCACTGTCACCCAGGATCAAGTGCAGGGGCGTGAACCTGGCTTACTGCAACCTTGGCCTCCCGGGTTCAAGCGGTTCTGCCTCAGCCTCCCAAGTAACTGGGGCAACAGGTGAGCGCCACTGCTCCCAGCTAATTTTTTATATTTTTAGTAGAGATAGGGTTTTACCATATTGGCCAGGCTGGTCTCGAACTTGTGACCTCCTGATCTACCCGCCTCGGCCTCCCAAAGTGCTGGGATTACAGGCATGAACCACTGGGGTTGGCAACCTCACACTTTTTAATTGGTCTCCAGGAATCCTGGGCTCTGCTTTCTAAAATGTTTCAAAAAAAAAAGACACTGGGGTGGGAGAGCTGAGGAGATTGTTCTCCAACAGTTTTCTTATCCTTGACCATCTTTTGAGAGCCTGTTAGATTTGGAGAATGGGGTTTGTGGAGCGGGAGTTTCATTTTGGGGAAGGGAGGCCCTTTTTTTTTTTTTTTTTTTTTTTTTTTTTGAGAGGGAGTTTACCTCTTGTTGTCCAGGCTAGAGTGCAGTGGTGCGACCTCAGCTCACTGCACCCTTCGCTTCCCAAGTTCAAGTAGATTCTCTTGCCTCAGTCTCTTGAGTTAAGGAGCCTGCTATCAGGCCCAGCTAAGTTTTTGTATTTTTAGTAGACATGGGGTTTCACTGTGTTGCCCAGGCTGGTCTGTAACTCCTGACCTCAGGTGAACCACCTGCCTCAGCCTCCCAAAGTGCTGGGATTACAGGCAGGAGCCACCGTGCCCGGCCAAGGTAGTACTTCTTTAACCACTCAGGAACTTCTGAAATTGCCGTGTACACTAGGCTGCTGGGAGGATTTATGGAGGAGAGGCTGCGGTGGCTCCATGCAAGGCCTCTGTGGTCAGCAGGGCTCCTGCCGAGGCCAGAGTTTTACTGTGCTGTGCTCGCTGGTGCCGAGGAGTGGGGAGCTGGGTCTCCAGGTGAAGGCCTTAGGAGTCTAGGTCGAGCTGGGCTCCCCAGTGATGATTCAGATCAGCATGCAGGGGAACCCTGGCCTTGCCTGACACAGAGGGGACAGTGAGGTTTCAGGAGCCCAGACACGGCATGTCCACGCAGACCCACCACGCTTGAATCCCAGCTGCTGGTGTGGGGCACACAGGTCCTCCTGGCCCACAGCGAGGAGGTGAAGCCCAGCACCTGTTCTCCTTGTGTGATGCTCCCCACGCCCAAAGCTACGTCCTGGGGGATTGCAGGAGAGCTTTAAAAGGCAGATTCCTAGGCCTCATGCCTCGACATTTTGACTCAATTGGTTTGTGTGGTTCCAACATATAGCTAGGGCCAAGAATCTGAACCAGAGTCAGGTGGCTGGAACATTTACTAGGAATGAAGATTACAGCTGGGCACGGTGGCTCACGCCTGTAATCTCAGCACTTTGGGAGGCCCAGGCAGGAGGATCACTAGGGGCCAGGAGTTTGAGACCAGTTTGGACAATATAGTGAGACCTTCTCTCTACAAAAAATACAAATATTAGCCAGGTATGGTGGCACGTGCCCGTGACCTGTAGTCCTGTCTACCTGGGTGGCCAAGGGAGAAGGATCACAGGAGCCCAGGAGTTATCACTGCCACTGCACTCCAGCCTGGTGACAGATCGAGACCCTGTCTCTTAAAAATGCAGTTCCCTGCTGGGCATGGTGGCTCACACCTGTAATCCCAGCACTTTAGGAGGCCGAGGCGGGCAGATCGCCTGAGGTCGGGAGTTTGAGACCAGCCTGACCAACATGGAGAAACCCTGTCTCTACTAAAAATACCGTGTTAGCTGGGGGTGGTGGCACAGGCCTGTAATCCCGGCTACTCGAGAGGTGATGCAGGAGAATTGCTTGATTCCAGGAGGCACGGTGAGCTAAGATTGCGCCATTGCACTTTGGCCTGGGCAATGAGAGTGAAACTTTGTCTCAAAAAAAAAAAACAAAACAAAAAAAAAAAAAAAAAAATGCAGTTCCCAGCCCTGGAAGTTGTGGTTCTGTGGGGCTGGAGACGTGCAGGCGCTCTGTGAGTGAGCCTCTTAGCCATTTCTGGCCCATTCAACCCAGCGAGGATGCTGGGCCCTCGCTGTGCGCCTGCTGAGTTTCTCCACTGCGCCCCAGAGAGGTACCGTCCCTGTGTGGTGGGTCTTTTCTTATGGGCTCTGGGTTGGCCTTGCCCTGTTCATGCCTAAGTCTGTCCACTCTGCCAGCTGGGCCCTTCTGAGTGCCTGTGGGGCAGGGATGCCTGGGCTCCGGCCCCTCGTTTATTGCATGCAGTGCCATTCATACCTGCTGGGGTTGTGGGAAGCGTCAGGGAGCCTCATGCTCACCCTGGGGAAGCCACCGCCGTAGGGGCCCCTACCCTCTCCCCTTTCACCAGTCTCTGGTCAGAGCCTGGATGCAAAGATGCTGCTTTTAAAGATGGCAGTCGGTGAAGGAGGCCGGCAGCCGCAGTGGCTCAGGATGCTGCCCACCGTTCGGGGGCCGAGCGGCTCCATCATCTCCGGTCTGTGTTGCAGGGGCTGTTTCAAGGCCTTCTACATCCACAAGTTCAGAGCCATGCTGGGCAAGAACCGGCTCATCTTCCCAGGCGAGAAGGTAGCATCTGGGTCTTGGGGGTCTGACTGAGCAGCCTAGTCCCTCGAGTCCCCTGCTTCTCCCTCCCACGGGTGGTCTGGCCTGCTGCAGCCGCCAGCTCCGCCCTGGGATTTGAGGGCTGCCTCGATGTCCTGGACGTCCACGAGGTGGGGTGTCTGCTTGTGTTGGAGGTGCGGCTCCCTGAGTGCTGTTTATTCTCTCCCAGGTGCTCTTGGCGTGGTCTGGGGGGCCTTCGTCCAGCTCCATGGTCTGGCAGGTCCTTGAGGTGCGTGTTCACCACCCACTTGGCCCCGGCTGCTGGGCTGAGGCTGGGGGGCTGGGGCTAGAGAGCAGCCCGGCCCCTGGCCTGGACACCAGCAGGGTTCTCAGATGTGTTTCCAGCAGGTGCACCGATCAGAAATCTGTGCAGAGCGCCTGTGTGCGTCCCACTTGTGTCCCTTTACTCAGCCTGCACAGAAACGCAGGCAGTGGAGGGTGGCGTCTCGGCTCGGCCACGTGTGACCCGAGGGAGGATCGGGAAGCGGGAGAGGGGACTGTCAGGAGAAGCAAAGGGAGCAGCGTTTGAGGTGGAGGGCACAGGCAGTGGAAGGTGGCGTCTCGGCTCGGCCACGTGTGACCCGAGGGAGGATCGGGAAGCGGGGGAGGGGACTATCAGGAGAAGCAAAGGGAGCAGTGTTTGAGGTGGAGGGCACAGGCAGTGGAAAGTGGCATCTCGGCTTGGCCACGTGTGACCTGAGTGAGGATCAGGAAGCGGGAGAGGGGACTGTCAGGAGAAGCAAAGGGAGCGGTGTTTGAGGTGGAGGGCATGGCACGTGGCGGGGAGGCGGAGGCAGGGGCTTGGCTGAGGGTGGGGGGCTGTGCCCCGTCGTGTTCAAGGCCAGCTCAGGAAGTCCTTGGCAGGTAGGGCTTCTCAGGAGGGCACAGGAGCGGGATGTGCCTGGTTTCTCCGCACTCCCAGTGAGGGGTGCAGTCTGGAGGAGGCTGTTTCTGGGGGGTGGGTGGTTGAGAGGGGAGGGTTGGCTCTGCCTGGGTGATGGGTGTGATGTTGGTCTCAGGATGGGCACGCTGCACGGCACTGCTGAAGTTTTCTGTTCTCTGAGGTCCCCCGAACCCGCCAGGAGGGTGGTGTGAGGTAACTGGCTCAGCCCTCTGTGTCACTCTGGTGCTGCCCTTCCTGTGCCCAGTGGTGCCCCAGCCTCTAGCAGGCTCTTTCTGAGTGGCCAGAAGTGTGTGAGGTGCAGTCACAGTGGCCCCATAGCCCCAGCCTCCTCTCCTGGGGCGTTGTTGAGGCATCCAGGACCAGTGCATTTTACCAGGGGGTGAAGACCCCCAGGCTTCTGTGGAAAACACGTCGGGCATGCAGCATTGCCTACTGGGCCTGCCTGGCCCCCAAGTCTGAATGGCTTTGTCCACTAAAAGCACTGGCAGGGGAAGGTCACTTTACCTTCCAGGAGGGCGTTAAACCCAGATGAAAGATGTTCTGAGCTGAAGTGTCCTGTGGCTTGCGGCTGGGACTGACTCCCTGATGCTTCTCCCTCCAGGGCCTAAGCCAAGATTCTGCCAAGAGGCTGCGTTTTGTGCCAGGGGTCATCTTTGTTGATGGTATGTGTGGCTGTTGCCTCTCTGACTCCCTGGCCACTTGGGGTGTGCCCTGCCGACCCTCCTCTGGTAGGGCATGCGGAGCTGCTGCCGCCCCTGCACTCAGGCCCTGGTGGGGACATTCCCCTGAAGGAGGCAGAGGATGTGTCCGTCGTTAGGAGGCGCCAGTGTTCCTGGAACCTGAGAACATCCTCCGAAAGTTGGGGGTGGGGAGCAGGAGCAGGCTGCCCAGCCCCCATCACGGGCTCTGGGGACAGAGAAGGGCGTGTGAAGTTCGCGTGGTGAGGGGGACCCAGGGGCCGCCTCCCAGAGCCTTGCTCCTGTGGGATGAACTCCTGGGGCGTTCACTGTAGCACTGAGGTTAGCCCCAGGGAGAATCCCCTTCCGCAAAGGAAAACGGCAGATATCCCACAGCTCCTCCAGGAAGCACGGCCCTGCAGAGCGAGGCCTGGAAGGATTTCCCGGGGGGAGGTGGCCCCACACCCTGCTTGGCTCTTCTGTGAGCCGTGACTCCGCCTGGGTTTTTCAGAGGGAGCAGCCTGTGGCCGGAGCCCGGAGGAGAGAGCGAAGACCCTGGCTGAAGTGAAGCCCATCCTGCAAGCAATTGGGTTCCCGTGGCACGTGGTGGCCTTAGAGGAGGTGGGAGGGCTGGCCCTGGGAAGGGGTCCCAGAGGCAGCCTCTGGGCCTGTCCCGAGCCTCACTGCTCTCTCCTGTCTCCCGGAAGGTGTTCAGCCTGTCGCCGTCGGTGCTGCGGTGCTCTTCCCAGGAGCCAGCGGCTCCCGAGGAGGCCTACAAGGCGGCCGTGGACAGCTTCCTCCGGCAGCAGCATGTGCTGGGGGCAGGGGGTGGGCCTGGCCCGGCTCATGGGGAGGAACAGCTGCCCCAGCCCCGTGCCCAGCTCCCGCAGAACCCCCCGAGTCTGCTGAGACCACCTGCTGCTGCCCAGACTGAGGCTCTTTCCCACCTGTTCTGCTCAGTGAGGACACTGACAGCCAAGGAGGAGCTTCTGCAGACCCTGCGGTAAGGCCCCGCAGTTCCCAGGCCCCCGAGCCCCTTCCCCGGCCAGCCCGCCCGGCTCTGAGAGTCCATGTGCTGCAGGGCCCACCTGATCCTGCACGTGGCCCGCGCTCACGGCTACTCCAAGGTCATGACTGGGGACAGCTGCACCCGCCTGGCCATCAAGCTCATGACCAACCTGGCGCTGGGTAGAGGGGCCTTCCTGGCTTGGGACACGGTAGGCAGGGGCCTGAGTGCCCAGGAGGCCCGTCCCCACCCGCTCCCCTCGGCCATCTTCATATGGGAGGACTCTCGTATCAGTCCTGTGGCGTCTCGGATGGAGGTGGGGTCTGTGCCCTTCACACCATGTGGGGAAGAGCGGGGATATGTAGGCCTTGACCTTGACTCTACAGCCCCCACCTCCCCAGGGCTTCTCCGATGAGCGGCACGGGGACGTGGTGGTGGTGAGACCCATGCGGGAGCACACCCTGAAGGAGGTCGCCTTCTACAACCGGCTGTTCTCCGTCCCTTCTGTCTTCACGCCAGCCGTCGATACCAAGGTGGGTTCACCAAGGCGGGCTGTGTGGGCTGGGCGGCCTTTCTCACAGGCTCAGAGGTCACCGGCACACCTTCAGTGACCCCTGCCGTGTCCCCCAGCAGTGCCACGTCCCCAGGGTCCTCTGAGTCTGCCCTGTCCCCGAGGGCGTGGGGTGACAGGAGCCCCACAGGTACACTGCTGAAGCTGGTCCTCTGGCTTCCTTGAGCTGTCGTGGCGAGGCCAGAGCCATGGGGGCCGGCAGTGTGGAACTCACAGCACCTGCCTTCATGAGTCTGCCCCAGCCTGGTGCTGGCCCTGGGCTCTCCCTTAGCCCTGAATCTGATTGTTCCCTAGGCCCCTGAAAAGGCCAGCATCCACCGGCTGATGGAGGCCTTCATTCTCCGGCTGCAGACCCAGTTTCCCTCCACCGTCAGCACTGTGTACAGGTGTGTGCAGGTGTGTGCTGGGCGCACTGCCCATGCTCAGGCCAGGGCTTACAGGGGAGGTGCACCCCGTGCGTTTCACCTGTTCCTCCCACCCTGGCCACAGGACAAGTGAGAAGCTGGTGAAGGCCCCCCGGGACGGCCCTGCCACCGGCGACCACAGCCCTCGCTGTCTGCTGTGCATGTGCGCCCTGGACGTTGACGCCGCTGGTCTGTGCATCCTGCTCTTGGGGTGATGGGGGAGTGGGCATGGGGGCTCAGGACCAGGGTCCCCTCAGCCCCTCTCTGCTTGCAGACAGTGCCACGGCTTTTGGGGTTCAGACCTCCTCACATCCCTCCCAGATCCAGTTGCCCACCTCCCTGACTGACACCGGGACTCCCCAGGAGTCGCCCATTGCCCTGATTGAGACCAGGACACCCCAGGGGCCCTGCTGTTTCCCGGGGGGGCCCCGGGCCCAGGGCTGTTGCCAAGGGGCCTCCAGGAGGTGAGTCCTTGTCCCTACCACCCCTGGGCAGCTGTCTGGGGGGAGGGGGATGTGCCCTCACCCACTGGTGCTGAGGTGCCAAGGTGGGCACACATCCAGCTCTGCTCCTGCAGGGAGGACCCCCAAGCCTGCATTGTGGAGCAGCTGTGCTATGGCTGCCGTGTGAACATGAAGGACTTGGTGAGTTGGTGCCCGCCAGCCTGGGCTCGGGGAGGGGACAGCCTTCCTGCACCCCCTCTCCAAGCCCGGCCTCTGTTGCAGCCCTCGCTGGAGCCCCTGCCACAGTACATCCTGGCCGAGGCCCAGCTCCGCACCCAGAGGTACTGGGGCCCATCCTGCTGTGGCCTGGGGGGGCAGGTGCCTAGGGGCCGGTACCCACTACAGTTCTCTCTCTAGGGCCTGGGTGTTGGCAGAGCTCCGGGACTGTCTGATTGAGGACAGTGACGATGAGGTGGGCCAGAGCTGAGGACATGCTCTCTGGGACAGCAGGTGCAGGGTCCACCACACTGCGGCTAGAAGGCAAGGATGGGGTCGGCCCCTCAGTGTCCATTTGTATAAATAAAACCTTTTTAATTAAAAAAACTCTACCGTATGCGTGGGGGACAGCAGTGCCACGCAGGCCATGGGGACGCAGTGTCCTTCTTTGACAGCAGCATCAGGGCTCAGGCAGGCCGGGAGGATGTGTCACAGCTGGCAGCCATGGACGGGGCAGCAGCTCCCCCGGCCCTCGGAGTGCCACCCGCTGTGGGGCCGTGCTGGCCGGCAGCAGCTCCTACTCCTTCTCACGAGTCCACTTGATCATGGTCTCCGGGGAGCGGTAGAGGAAGATGAGCTTGGCGTACAGCTCCTCCTCCAGCTCCAGCTCCCGGGTCTCACGCACCAGGAAGATGTCCTGGCAGAGCTTGAGGATGCGGTCCACGCATGGCAGCTCCTCGAACATGATGGAGTGGGAGATCTCACTGAAGAAGCCGCGCACGAACTTGCCGATGACCAGCACAATGGACACGTACAGCCCCATGATCCTGCGGGGGGAGCTGGTGAGTCCTGGGGCTGCCCGGAGCCCTCCAGAGCTGCAGGGCGCCCCCAGCCATACACTCACCCGTAGCCAGCCAGGAAGCCGAGGCTCGGTGGGCTGACCTTGTCGCTGAAGATGACCATGGGCAGCAGGTTGCAGTCGGCCTGGCAGTCCTCCAGCTCAATGACCCACCACTCAAGGAAGCCAGTGGCCCCCGGCCCCCGCTCCCTCCGCAGCTGGATACGCACGCTGAGGTAGTCGGCCTCCTCATCTGGGGTGGAGCCGGGAGACAGTTGGGCGGCGCCCCCCCCACAATCCTCCCCCAGCCTTGTGCCCCCACTCACTGGGCTGCAGCTGCTTCACAGGGTTGGCTTCAGGTCCGTTGGGGGCACGGATGTACTTGGGGAAGAGGTTGGGGATGACCCTGCAGGGAGGTGGGAACAGGTCAGGCCTGGCCCTCCTCTCTGCCCAGCAACCACCCTGGGCCGTAACTCACACAGACTGGTCCGAGGTGCCCTCCAGGAGGCTGGCCAGCTGGCGCCGCTCCGTGCTATTGGGGGCCAGGGCCAGCATGTGTTTCTCATTGGCGTATTCCACGGTGCCTCCCTTAGCCAGGTCCCTGTGGGTGGGAACATAGCGTGACCCAGGGCCGTGGGGCCAGCCCCGCAGGCCCTGCCTCCATCCCGGGCCACACCTCTGGAAGTTCCAGGTGAAGCGCAGGGTGATGTCAGCTGTGCCGTTGTACAGCTCCCGCTTCATCTGGGCGCGGCTTGGCGGGCTGATACGCCACAGTGCCCCAGAACTGCCCTCAATCTGCGCCGTGACGATGTCCTCGGGGCTGTACTGGCTGATGAACTGCATGGCCAGCTGGGTGCAGGTGACACCCTCAGTGACTGCAGCCTTTTCCCCCCACCCCACCAGGCTGTCACAGGGCAGAGGCCACTTACCGGGTGGGGGTCAAACTGCCGCGACAGTTCCTCATAGGCCTGGGGCGTGAAGGGGATGATGGACGGCTGCTGGGCGCTCATGGTGAACAGTGGCTGGAGGCACAGGGCCGTGAAGATGAGCGAACAGGGGCAGCGAGGGGTGGCACTGCCTTGGCCACAACCCCCGGGGCATGGGAATGGACAGACGGGCCAGCGCAGGCTCACCTCATAGCCGCCCAGCTTGAGGGTGACGGTGACATCGACGGGCTGGTTCACCACGCCCACCACCGAGCGTACCAGCGACATGAAGAGCAGGGGGAACCAGATGATGGCGATGAGGAAGAGGATGATGAGGCCACCCATGCCGTACTTGACGATCTTCTTCTTCTTCTGCCCTTTGGGCTGTGGGTATTTCTGGAGGGGAATGACACAGGGCATCCACTCAGTTCCGCCCTTCCTGCAGATCAGACCACAGGCTCCAGCTCAGCAGCAGCCCACAAAAGCCCAGCCTGACTTTGGCGTGGCACAGCGGTAGCAGTGGCAGGCAGCCACAGACCCGTGGCCTGGGACTGAGGATCCAGCTGGAAACCTCATGTTCAGGGGCCACTGGTCTTAGACGAGGGAGCTGTGCCCACTCGGGGAATGGACAGGCTTTCTCTAGCACATGGCGCTGGCCCCGCCCAGGCAGGAGACTGGAACGGAACTCCTGCCTCACACCAAGAGCCAAAATCTAACTCCAAGGACAACTAAAACTCTAGAACTTTTAGAAGAAAACGGGGCAAATCTTCATGAACTTGGATTTGACAAAGGAAAATAAACTAGATATTACAAAATGAGCACTTCTGTGCTGCCAGACGCCATCCGGAAATTGAGACAGTGCACAGAATTGGGGAAACTGCAAGTCACATAAAGGCCCAGCAACCAGAGAACACAGAATTCTTACAACTCAATCGTTTCTAGCCAGTGTATCTACAGAAAAAGAACTCCAATAAAAAACCCAGCTGTTGGGCACAGTGGCTCAGGCCTGTAATCCCAGCACTTTGGGACGCCAAGGCGGGCGGATCACTTGAGGTCAGGAATTCAAGATCAACTGGGCCAAAAATGCAAAAATTAGCCAGGTGTGGTACTGCACACCTGTAGTCCCAGCTACTTGGGAGGCTGAGGTGGGACAATCGGTTGGACCTGGGAGGCAAAGACTGCAGTGGGCCAAGATGATGCCATTGCACCTCAGCCTGGGCGACAGTGAGATCCTGTCTCAAATCCCAGCTAAAATGCAGAGAAAGGACTTGAATAGACATTTCCCCAAGGAAGACAGACACACACAGTCGAGCAGTCAACAGGGGACTGCAGAAGGCTCAGCAGGAAAGGCCGCAACAAAAACCACATAACAGCAGGCTGCCGAGGATGTGGACAAACTGGGCCCCTGTGTTGCTGGGGGAGCCTAAGATGGTGGAGCGGCCGTGCAAAGCAGCGGCTGCTCACGACGTAAGACACCACCAGACAGCACTCCAGCCCTGGCGTGCAGCCCATGTACTAGGGCACGGGCGCACATGTGTATGCCGTGGTGCCCGGCAGCATCATGGGAAACAGCCCCTCAGTCAGTCCATCCACAGATGAACACGTGCATCCGTACCCCGGAATGTCATTTGCCCATGAAAGGGAAGGCCGTGCTGCCATGGGGGTGAACCTCAAACACTGCCGAGTGAGGAGAGCCGGTCACATAAAGACAAAGGCTAGCGGGTCCTGCTTTCATGCAATATCCACAACAACAGGCAGAGCCACATAGAAACAGGAAGTAGACTAGGGGTTCCCAGGGTCCGGGGAGGGGAACGGAGCGACAGCCAATGGGCACTTGGTTTGCTGTTTACTGTTTTAGAGACAGGGTCTCACACTGTTGTCCAAGCTGGAGTGCAGTCATGTGATCAGGCTTAATGCAGGGCCTCAGCCCTCCTACCTGAGCCTCCAGAGCACCTGGCAGCAGTGTGCACCATCACACCCAGCTAATGTTTGTGTAGGGAGGTCTGGCTGTGTTGTCCAGGTTGGTCTTAAACTCTTGGCCTCAACTTGTCCTCCTCCAGCCTCCCAGAGTGCTGGGACCACAGGCATGAGCACAGGAGCCAGCTGATTTTAGTTTTACAGTTGCTGAGGTGGGTCTTTCTGCGTTGTCCAGGCAGGTCTTGAACTCCTGGCCTTGAGCAGTCCTCCCTCCTCCATCTCTTAAAGTGCTGGGATTACAGGTGTGAGCCACTGTGTCTGGCCCTGGGTTTCTTTTTAAAGTGGTGAAAATATTCTAAAGTTGATGTTAGTGGCAGATCCTCAACTGTGAATATACGAAAAACCCCTGAATTGTACATTTTAAATGGCTGAATGGGCGGATGCATGAATTTTCTCCAAATAAAGCCATTAAACAAGAACTCAGGTAACTATCCGACTGGTCCCCCTGCACCAGGCCCAGCTCAGGGGCTCCTCTACTGCCAGCCTACCTGGAACAGGGCCAAGTCTGCCCACTTCTGCCCCCGGCACCCACTTGCAACTGCCAAGATCACTGGCCTCAGGATCAGCTAGTTGGGGGCTTGCCTCGTGTCCCTCCCCAGTGCCTGCGAGCCCTGGGAGGACTACCAGCACCCCTGGTTCTCATGGCAGCAGTGCCTCTGCCCCGGGGAGACGGCACAGCCCTGGCCCCTTGTTCAGGCCCCACCCTGGCCCAGGCACCTTTTCTGTCTCTCGGCTGCACTTGATGATGAAGATGTTGGCGTAGATGTCCTCCACGCACATCCAGTTGGACAGGGACAGCGTGGTGTCTGTCCACACCCAGTCCATCACTGCCCGAAGCTCCACCAGGAATGGCACCAGCCGGAACCTGCCCATAGCCAGGGATCCCTTCAGGTGGGATTCCTCCTGCCCGGGCCGTGACAGGGCAGGATCTCGCTTCTCACGACCCCCACCCCCTGGCGGGACCCTCACTCACCCCTGGAAAAGGAAGAGGTTGAGGTGATTGTATTTCTTGGTGAGGAAGTTGCCAAGGATGCGGGTGGGGTAGCCGCAGCGGATCTGGTAGGCGGACAGGGCAAAGTAGATGCATTTCACGAAGTACCACAGCTGCGCCACCGCGTTCTGGCTGAACATCCTGGGGTGGGATGGCCAGGTCAAAGACCCCATCGGAAGTGGAGCCCCCCCGGAGACTGCACACTCCTCCCCGGCACGTGGGCCCACCTCTCGGTGACGGCGGGCAGGATGAAGAACATCCACAGGTGGATGGCCAGCACCAGCACCACCTGGAAGGCCAGCTTGCCCAGCACAGTCTTGCGCAGGTAGAGGGCGCGGTCGACCACCATGGTACTGAACTGGATCAACAGCATGACCAGAAAGGCCTCAGGGACCTGGTCATCCGACAGGGAGGACGTGATGTCTGTGGCCGCTGAGTGTTTCTGTGGCCGGGAGAGCACATGTCAGGGGGAGCCAGGCCCCGGGGGACGTGGGTGGGTGCTGCTGGGCTCTGCATCCACTGGGGGATCCCAGGTCTGGCTCACCCCAAAGGCCCAGAAGCCAAAAATGATGATGATGAAGTCGACGACATCAGCCAGGAACATGAGGGCGTAGACGTCGGTGGCTGCGCGGTACTTGGTGTGCAGAATGTCGTGGAAGAAGCGCCGCAGCGGCCGGTACATGCTCTGGGCCCTGCGGAAGGGGGAGCTCAGACTGGGTGCCAATGCCTGCCTCCCCACCCCCACTGCACAGCTGCCCCCGGCTGTCCTCACTCACAGGGACAGGCAGAAGCCCTGCAGCCGCCGCCCGGCTGCCTGCACTCTTTGTCTGGAGCGGCTTGGCTGCTGCTTTCTCCCTGTGGGGGCCTCTTTCTCTTCTTCCCCTTCTTCTTTCTCCCTGTCCTCAGCTTCTGTAGGGAAAAGCTGACTTCTGTCTGCGCCCCATGGAGACTGGGTCTGGCTCATGGCTTGTGACCACCCTAAGAGGCTGGCATTCTCCCCATGTGAGAGACCAGCAGACTGAGCACGGAACCTCCCAGTGTCACTGGCAAGGGGACAGCTGGGGCTGTGTCCTCTGGGGCAGACTTGAGGGGCCAGCCCAGGCTCACAGTAGCCCTGCACGGGGTCGGGGGGCATCCCTGGGGGCAGAGCCAGGAGCTGTGGCTCAGAAGCACCTTCTTGGTATCCAGGTGGGCCCTGCACTGGGCTTGGCCGTCTTATTCGAGAAAGACCCTCCCTGTGGCAGCCCCATGGGCAGAATGGGGTAGGCAGGAAGCCAGGAGTCAGGGCAGTTATACCGACGGCTGCTGGTCCTTTCCGTGCTGGGCTCTCCTTGTGCCTCCTCCTAAAGCGTAGACTGATGCGTCTCGTGTCTCGGGGTCTGAGCTCCACTTGGGATTCTGGGGTCCCGTCCGTAGCTCCGACCCTCTCTTCCATCTGAACATGGTCCTCGGTAGTGGCCCCGGGCACCCCTGGCTCCTCCTGGAGCCCTGTGCCTGCCTGGGCCTGGGGTCCCAGCAGGACATCTGACCCCTCCTCAGCCCCCTGCTCCTTCCTGCTGCTCCTGTCTGGCTCCTGGGATGGTGAGTCCTCGTGGTCCCAGAGGCCGTAGCACTGCGGGGCGGGAGGGTGTGGTGAGGAGGCCTTGGCTCCCAGGTGGAGAGTGCAGGTGCCCCGTGGGCCCACCCAACCCCTCAGTGCCACGGCTCACACTCACCAACAGCTGGGAGCGGTGGAAGAAGAGGGCCATGAGCTGCACCAGGTCGTACTTGATGTAGCCGTCGGTCTTCTCCAGGCCCAGGATGCGCGGCGGGAAGTAGGGCTTGTTCTCGTAGCGCCGCAGCACCGCATGGCTGTTCCAGGGGAAGAAGCCAAACTGGAACAGGTACTTGACGACCACGGCAACCTGCAGGGGCGGGGATTCAGCATACAGGGAGGGTGTGGCGACCTGCAGGGGTGGGGA
>NW_022436955.1:31997544-32003759 GCF_009761245.1 Sapajus apella
AGCATACAGGGAGGGCGTGGTGACCTGCAGGGGCGGGGATTCAGCATACAGGGAGGGCGTGGTGACCCGCAGGGGTGGGGATTCAGCATACAGGGAGGGCGTGGTGACCTGCAGGGGCGGGGATTCAGCATACAGGGAGGGCGTGGTGACCTGCAGGGGCGGGGATTCAGCATGCGGGGGGCGTGGTGACCTGCAGGGGTGGGGATTCAGCATGCAGGGGGCCGCACCCACCTCGGTGAAGACGATGGCGGTCATCCAGAAGCGCTTGCTGGGCCGCGGGCTGGACAGCATGGCCCAGAGGAAGACGAGCACAGGCAGCACCAGCGAGCTGGCAGAGGCGGTGACCATGTGGTTGAGGATGATGATAAAGTAGCACAGCAGCTCTGAGTGGGCGGCCACGCACTGGTACACTGCCCGCAGCAGCCGCAGTGCCCGGCCCTGCCCCTCTGCAAACAGCTCCGCTTCCTCCAGCTCAAGGATGCGCAGGCGCCTGCGGGGAGGCCCGCGAGTTTGGGGGAGCCCGGGACTGCTCAGATGCACAATGGCCCTATCTGCTGCCAGTCCCAGACAGGCTGCACCCCTGCAGGGCCGTGGGGAGGCCAGTGCCTCCGTGTCCCGCCCGTACCTGTCCAGGAGCAGCTCGCTGGCCGTCCGCATCCGCACCCGGTGCAGGGAGGCACCAGCCTCATGCTCCACGGGGTCGGTGACCACCTCCTCGCTGCCACTGCGCGTGTGGTAGCCGGTGCTCAGGGGGCTGCCTCTGTCGTCCGTCATACTGCTGAGCGGCTCCTCCGTCCCCAGCCCACTGGGAAGTGAAGCCGGGTCACAGGAAAGCCTGGCCTGACCTCAGGCTGCAGGGAGGGTAAGGGCAGAACCCACACAGTCCTTGGGGGTACAAGGGAAGGGCAAGGGTCTGGGATGGCTGGGCACTGCCACCCTCCAGTGGCAGCAGCTGGGGCTCAGGGGTCACCCCAGCCCCTACCTGGACACTGTGCTTGGTGCGTCGGGGGCCTTGGTGGGGCCTGGCAGCGTGGCCTCAGCCTGGCTTGTGTACAGCTGGAACAACACGCCCCGGTCCACTTCTCCACCCTGCAGGGCACAGGAGGGGGTTCAGGGCTGCAGAGACTGTCCCAGCTCTAGTCTCTGCAGGCGATTTAGGGGATGGAGTGGGCACGGGACTGGGTGGTTAAGCGGGCAGGGGTGTGCCCGGGCGCAGAAGGCTCACCCGCAGGAGCTCCTGTGTGAGGAGGTAGCGCTCTGCGCGCAGCACGTCACTCATGGTGCTGTGGTGCCGGGTGAACTCCTGCAGCCAGCGCGTCAACCCGTCCACCAGTGCCTGCCCCAGCACCCACAGAAACTGCGCCGTGCTCAGCACCCGCTGCACCAGGTGGCTCCGGCCTGCGGGAGGGCAGGAGGGTGAGAGGGGTGCTGGAGGGGCAGCCTGTGGGGCCAGGAGAGACCTCCCACTCCCCGGGGGCCCACACACCTGAGGCCACCTCCTCGGGGTGCTCTGCCAGCTCCACCTCCTGGCTGGGTCCACCTGCTGGGCACAGGACACTGGTCAGCAATGGGAGGCCCTGCCACCTCCCCTCAGAGTCCCCATGCCCCCCAGCTCACCTGTGAGCAGCTGTCCTGCCTGTTCCTGCCGCCGTCGCCTCAGCACCGTCTGGGCGTTGGTCACCCATGCCTGGTATGCCATCTGTGGGCCAGCCCCTGGGTCAGGACCCGGCTTTCCACGCCATCGGACCCAGTCGGGAAGGGGAGGGGTAACCGGGGTTGGGCAAGCCTGGCACCAGATCCCCGCTCTGTGTCCCTGAGCCCCTCTGGGAGGGGGACCCTAAAGGAGGACACCCACACATGCAGCCCACCCAGCTCCTGGGCCAGGAACAAGAGCCAGGACAGGCAGGTGGCCAGCACACAGGCATCTGGCCTGTCTCACAGGTCAGGCCATGGCAGCCACCAGGACTTGGGTGGTTAACACCAGGAATGCAGGCAGAGCGGTAGCAGGCTCCACAGGACCCACAGCCCCACAGCCTGGTTTCCCACGGGACTTGGGAGACCTGGGTGGGGTTCCGGGAGATGTAGTGCAGGAGCTGGGTTGCCAGGCCCTGGGGGCATCTGTCACACCTGATGCTGCCCTGGCCCAGGGCCCCAAGCTCTGTGGTCTGAGTGGGGCAGAAAGGGCCCTCCCCCACCTGGAAGGCGCTCTGGGTGGAAGGCCTGGGACCTTCAGGTGCAGCCTCCTCCTCTTCCTCGCTGTCCGACTCAAACAGGAAGTAGTCTCCAGAGTGGATGACTGCGGGCAGGCAGGGCTGAGAGCCAGCCTTCCCCCCAGGGGACCCCAGCCAGACCCTGGCAGGCCTTTTGGTCCACTTCAGGGTGGATAGGGCAGTAACAGACCCGAATGCTGTGCAGCCACGCTCCCTCGGACCCCCACACCCGCAGGGCCAAGGCCCAAGAGCCACCCTCCCTTGGGGAGCAGCTGTGCAGGCAGGAGCAGTGCATGCACAGGACACAGGCCAGCGCAGTGAGACGAGACCAGAGGGGCAGGCAGGACAGCTGAGGAGCAGAGCCAGCGCGGTGGGACAGGACCAGCAGTGAGGCCAAGGCAGCTGAGCCAGCGCGGGCGGGGGTGCAGAGTGCGCCAACTGCGGAGGACTGGGGGAACCCATGAGGCTGTGGGAGAGTTAGAGAAACAGAACGGGCCCGGCTGAGGCGGGCGGGTCACCTGAGGGCAAGAGTTCGAGACCAGCCTGGCCCACGTGGTGAAACCCTGTCTCTACTAAAAATACAAAACTTAGGCAGGGGTGGGGCACACGCTTGTAATCTCAGCTACTCGGGAGGCTGAGGCAGGAGGATCGCTTGAACGAGGTGGAGGTTGCAGTGAGCTGAGATCACATCACTGTACTCCAGCTGGGGTGACAAAGCAAGACTCCATCTCAAAAAAATTAAAAAGCAAAACACAGAACGACACAGTGCTGCTGGGACCCAGGTGAAGCTGCCGGTCAGCCACCCTGACTGTGTCAAAAAACCAAGCTCTGAGACTTCTCCCAGCAGAAAGGCTGGGAAGAGCTGGGAGGGGAGGACAGGTTCAGCCCAGGGCCTGCAGCCAGGGAGGCACCCCCGACCCAGAAGACCTCAGCACATCCTGAAGCTCCGCACCTAGGGGTCGGGGGAAGTGGGGGAAGTCAGCAGCCTAGGAAGAGGACAGGTGGGGGGACACAGAGGCCCTCAGAGGGGGCCACAGGCGGGCTCATTGGGGGTACCTGTGGCATGGTCCAGCCAGGGCCGCCACCACTGCCTCCGTGGCGGGGAGGACGCCCCTGGACTGCCGGGCCCTGTGAAGGGGCAGGATGAGTGTGAGGCAGCAGTCAACGCACCGGGAGGGGCTGGGGCCATGAGCACCCCAGGCTTGGGGACACAGAATCCCACAGCAGTGGGGGCCATGTGAGGCCATGGGGCTCAGAGCCCGTGTGTGTGGATGGACAGTCACAGGGCCTACCGGGCAGAGGGTGATAACACGAACAGGACGGGGGGCTGGGAGCCCTGTGGGACGTCACGTGCACACACACAGCACACACCAGCAGGCACAGACATGCCGGACATGGGGCCTCGTGTGCCGGGCTAAGTAGCACTCACCTGGCTCCGGGCCGGGGTCCTTGGGGCCACCGTGGTCCACCCGGCCCTGCCTGTGCTTCTCCTGCTTAGCGCGGATGCGCTCCATCCTGCAGGGGGAAGAGGCGGGCGTATACTAAGCACCGGGAGGAGGGGCCGGGGAGGCCCCGCCCCAGGGGCACCTACTGTCTTTTCAGCTGGGCCAGGGACTTCTCCTCTATCCTGCGGTGGAAGTCAATGCTCTTGAGGTTGGCTGCATTGTAGAGGGCGAAGCCCCTAGGGAGAGACAGAGATGGGGTATGGGCACCTGGGACTTGGCTGGAGCGGCACAAGCAGCCGCCACTCCCGCTGCCCACAATGGACGAGAGGCACGCACTGGGGGGGCAGCTGCTGTCCCCAGCCTGCATGCTGTGTGCAGTAAGAGGGGTCAGACCCCCCTGCTGCACAGACCCAGCACCAGGGCCGGGGTGATGGTGCCGGGGCTCTACTGTCCTTCGTTCTCCCTCTAGGTGACACACCCATGTCACAGAGCGGTGGAGCCCGCTCTCCACGGTCCGGGGGCTGAGGCATCGAGGTGCCTCCCCTTCCCCCTTCTGAGCCCTAAGACGGGAGCGCTGGGCTGTATCCGGGCCAGAGCTTGCCTGGAGGCCAGCAGGGCAGTGGCCTGGAGGTCGGCCCTGACGTGCAGGTAGTAGTGGCTGAGGAAGACCCGGCGCTGCAGCAGCAGGAAGAAGAAGCAGATGCTGTCCCAGATGATGCCGGCCTCCTCCACAGGCAGCAGGCAGTCCTGGTCTCTGCCCATCATCTCCTTGGCTGCAAGGCAGGTGCCGACAAGGGTCAGGCTCGGGGCCCAGGAGCAGGGGGTGTCCCCATGCCCTCCCTGCGGCCACCGTCGCCACCACTCACGGTCATAGTAGCCCTTGACAGTGCACACGAGGCTGAAGAGCTGGATGACCCAGCAGAATCCCGTCTGCATCTGCTCCACGAAGACGCAGGCCAGGAGCTGCGGAGAGTGGGGTCAGTGGCGTCGGCAGGCCCCAGGGCAGGTCAGGCGGGCCGGGGCGGGGCTCACCGACAGCATGTTCTTGGAGATGATGACGGTGACGTTGTAGAGGATGAGGCAGTCCCACAGCACAAGGCGGGTCTGCGTGTCCCTCTGCAGCAGAGTGGTGCCGAAGAGCAGCAGGTAGAAGCAGGCCAACAGATAGCCCAGCCCGAAGATGCTGATTCGGGTGGCCCCCGTCACGAACACCACCACCAGCACCAGCCAGAACAGGTATCGGAAGACAGCCACCTTCAGCATGTCGAGGTAGGACCTGCCATGGGGAAGCATCACGGTGGGCGCCCCTGCCACCCATCCCAGAAGGCTCCGGTGGAGGGTGGCGCAGGACATACCTGCAGTGGATGAAGTTGGGCACGGGGTTGGGCTCCCCCCACCGCGGCTCCAGATGGTCAGTATTGACGCCAGCCATGCGCTGCCACTCTTCCGTGCGCTCCGCCGAGAACACCTGCCACTGCTGCGAGGCGCAGAGCAGCAGGAGGAAGTCACCTGCAGGATGCGGGAGCTGCTGCTGGGCCGGGTGCACGGGGACCCACACAAGGCAGGCACAGTGCATGTAGCCCGCCTCCCACCCCGGGCCTGGCAGGGTGTACAGCCACTGGGAGCAGACACACGCCTGCCCAGGGGAGTGGCCAGGTGCCCCTGGGGGAGCCACGGTGTGGGCATCTGTGCGCATGCATATGAGGGCAGGGCCTGCAGGCTGCCACGTGCCTGACTGCACACCTGTGCGCACATTTGTGAGCAGACTGGAGTGTGCGTGTGTGCTCTGAGGGTCCTCTGTGGAGGCGGGGGTGGTTGGGGGACACTCACTGATGAGGTTGGTAGAGTTGGGGGCACTGAAGAAGTCAGGCAGGTACAGCCACTTGATGAGTGCGGAGTTCATGGGGACAGCCCGGCTCCAGCGCCATGGGTAATCTGGGGTTGGGGGCGTCATGTCAGGAAGGGCCTGGCCTGCCTGGGGCCTGAGACATCCCATCCCCACCTGCTCGCCAGTGTCCTCAGACCCCAGGACTTTATCACCAACACTCAGGGTCCATGGGTATCATCTCACGCCCATCCGTGCACACACATGTGGCGTCCTGAGAACTTAGAGACCTAATGTCCCGTGTGTTCACACACAGTCCTTAAACTATGCACCAAGCCCTGCGGGCAAAGGACCCAAGTGAGAGGCTAGAGGACGCGGGGATGGGGGTGCTGGGCATCCCTGAGTGAGTTGGGCCCACACAGCATCACAGTCCCTGACGTGACAATGCATGTGATATAGCAGCTCTGAAAACAGTAGCTGGAAGCTGCACACAGCCACACGCCTACGGCAGGGAAAGGTTCAGCCTGTGGCAGCCACACCAGAGAACGCTGTGCAGTGTGACGGCCTGGGATCCACAAGGTAGCCTGGACGGGCCAGCCGACCACGCAACAGCCTAAAGTGGCCGGCCGACCACGCGACAGCCTAGAGGGGCCCACCAACCACGTGAGACAGCCTAGACGGGCCGGCCGACCACGCGAGACAGCCTAGACGGGCCGGCCGACCACGCGACACAGC
>NW_022436955.1:32003769-32021195 GCF_009761245.1 Sapajus apella
CCACGCGAGACAGCCTAGAGGGGCCTGCAGACCACGCGAGACAGCCTGGACGGGCCTGCTGATGTGACGTCCTGACAGGACTATCTGCCAGGGATGGGCTGGGTCAGGGGCTGTTGGGGGAGGATCCGTGGCACCACCAGCCCCTGGCCACACTTCCTGGGAGGCGTGCGAGGCAGGGAGGGTCAGTCCCTAAGGACTGTGGGACTGCATGCATGACGCCACTCATCTGCAAAACCCACAGCAGCATCTGCCGCAGAGGGAACCCCGTGACATTAAAACAAACTTGCCCTCGATGTCAGGGACCCCAGGACGCACTGATCTCACAGGGTGCTCATGGCACGGTCTTGTGGAAGGAGACAGAAGGGAAGCTGGCCTCGGCGCCTCTCGAGGGCAGGTGTTTCAGTAAGAAAGAGGTAGAGGGACGAGAAGCAGAGGCAGCCCTGTAGTGACAGGCACACCTGGTGTAGACCTCGCTCTCTGAACCTCACGCTCCTGGAGCTCCATCACACTCCCCGGAGCAGTGGCTGTGAGTGCAGGCCTGTGCTGGGGAAGCACAACATGAGGCAGCCGTGCCTGGAGCAGAAAACAAGACAGGCCAGGTGCGGTGCCCACGCCAGCCATCCCAGCACTGCGGGAGGCCAAAGCGGGCAGATCGCTTCAGGTCAGGAGTTCAAGACCAGCCTGGCCAGCATGGTGAAACCCATCTCCACTAAAAATAGAAAAATTAACTGGGTGTGGTGGAGGTGCGCGCCTGCAATCCCAGCTTCTTGGAAGGCTGAGGCATGAGAATAGCATGAACCCAGGAGGCGGTGGTTGCAGGGAGCTGAGATCACCACACTGCACTCCAGCCTGGGCAACAGAACAAGACTCCATCTCAAAAGAAACAAGAAAAAAAGACGAACTTGAAAAGGGTGGGGCAGGCGGAGAGCGCCCGGAGCTCCCAGGGCCCAAAGCCGTGACCACACGCAAGACAGAGTGAACAGCGCTGGTCCCACAGCCAGTCCCAGAGATGATGACCCACATCCTGTGTCCACAGATATAAATAACTGAATAAATAAATCAGCAGGGGAGAAAGGACAGCTTCTCCTTACAGAAGATGCCAATTCATATATGTAGAAGAGATGAGGAAACAGAAAACCAGCATAGCAAATAGGGCCAGGCGTAGCGGCTGATGCCTGCAATTTCAGCACTTTGGGAGGCCAAGGCAGGGGGGTCACCTGAGATCAGGAGTTCAAGACCAGCCTGGCCAACATGGTGAAACCCCATCTCTACTAAAAACACAAAAACTAGCTGGGCATGGTGGTGCGTGCCTGTAATCCCAGCTGCTAAGGGGGCTGAGACAGGAGGATTGCCTGAACTGAGGCGATGGAGGCTGCATTCTAGCCTGGTCAACAGAGAAACATTCCATCTTAAAAAAAAAAAAAAAGAATTCTTGCTATGTTGACCAGGGTGGTTTCAAACCCCTGGCCTCAAGGAATCCTCCTGCCTCAGCCTCTCAAAGTGCTGGGATCACAGGCATGAACCACCATGCCCAGCCGAATAAATACGTATGTATTCATTTAGAAACAGGGTCACGCTCTGTCACCAGGCTGGAGTGCAGTGGCGGGATCTCAGCTCACTGCAACCTCTGCCTCCCGGGTTCAAGCGATTCTCCTGCCTCAGCCTCCCTCGTAGCTGGGACTACAGGTGCCCGCCACCACACCCGACTGATTTTTGTATTTTTAGTAGAGACGGGGTTTCACCATGTTGGCCAGGATGGTCTCGGCTTCCTGACCTCGTGATCCACCCGCCTCAGCCTCCCAAAGTGCTGGGACTACAGGCGTGAGCCACCTTGTCTCGCCAAGAATTTGTTCATTACAAAAAGAGTGCCAATGTCACATGAGAAAGTCTGGCAGACGCGGGCCTCTGCAGGTGAGTGAAGGCTGACGTGAGAAGACGCGTTGCCCCCAGTGAGAGGCACGGAGGACGCCTCACATCTGTGGTGGTGCCCAAAACGCAAGAGCTGGTCTAAGGAAAGAAACACCAAGGCAACCCCAAACCGAGGGACACTGTAAGGTACAGCCCAGTGCTCTGTCAGAAGTCTCAAGGCCAGGAAACACAAGGAGAGACCGGAACCCATGAGGAGACAGAGGCCAGATGACCAGATGGAGCCTGGGATCCCGTGTGCAGTCCCGGGACGCGACGGGGAGGCACGTGCCGGAAGCTCCATTTCCGCTCAGCACAGAAGCCTGTCTTGTTTTGGTCGTTTTCCTTGGCCCGTGTTCATGGCTGACACTGGGGGAGGCTGGGACTAGGGCACTGGGGGCTCCGTGTGACTCTGGGGTAAGTCTACATAAGAAGTGAAAAATCAACAGTTGAAGTGCTGGCGCACTGACATGGGTGAATCTCTGCGTTCCCTCTGTGACAGAAGGTGCCGAGCTGTGTGCACCTGCTCCTGAGGTGTCCGGCAAAGGCAGACCTAGAGATGGTCAGAGCGGCGGTCAGAGCAGGGGGAGAGGCGGCCTGGGGCCACGAGGCTGTAGGCAACGCCTGCTGTGTGTGAACTGTGCCTCAGTGGGCCTGACTGGAAGACAGGGCAGGAGCTCGGGGACATGGCTCAAAGGGCCCTAGGACTGGATCCAGGACAACATGACCATGTGTGACCACAGAGGCCGGGGTCCGTGCAGCCAAGGGGAGGCCCAGGGCTGCTGACACCAGTGAGAAGTGGCCGCTCTCCTTGACAGGAAACCCAGCTGATGGATGCACAGAGACCACAGAGTTTCATGACGCCAGAATGAGCCCAGACAGCCCACCAACGCCGACAGGCTGGGTGCCACTGTGGGGCAGGTGGGACACCCCTGAGCCGGCCGCACACGCGAAGGTGATTCCCGTCTCAGACCGCAGGGCGCTGTGCGCCTGGAACAGACCCTCAACACCAGGACAGCCACACAAGTCCAGTCTCAGCGCACCAGCCACGCCGCCAAGCACCCTCCACAGCTTCCCGAGAGACAAGCGAGGCGGTGGGGGTGACCCGAGATGAGATCACGCGCAAGCATCAGACCAGATCCTATCTCAAAACCAGAGTGCCGCAAAGGAGGTGCTGAGGCTGGGGCTGCTTCAATCCAGAGGACACTGCCAGGGGACGGCCCATGTGTGAGGGCCGTGGGCTCAGGGATGTCCGCCCCCAGGAGACCCACGCTTAAGGCAGCACTTGGGTGTGAGGCATCCTGGCTGCCCCTTGTGGGGCCCAGAGAGGACTCCCACAACTTTCCTGAAGGTTTGAAATAGTTCAAAATAAGGCTGGGCGCGGTGGCTCACGCCTGTAATCCCAGCACTTTGGGAGGCCGAGGCGGGTGGATCACGAGGTCAAGAGATCGAGACCATCCTGGTCAACATGGTGAAACCCCGTCTCTACTGAAAATACAAAAAAAAACATTAGCTGGGCATGGTGGTGTGTGCCTGTAATCCCAGCGACTCAGGAGGCTGAGGCAGGAGAATTGCCTGAACCCAGGAGGGGGAGGTTGCGGTGAGCCGAGATCGCGCCATTGCACTCCAGCCTGGGTAACGTGAGTGAAACTCCGTCTCAAAAAAAAAAAAAAAAAAAAAAAAAAAAAAAAAATAGTTCAAAATAGAATATGGGACAGAAAGGAAGTGAGGACAGCTGAGCCTGGAGGGGCCAGGCCACCCCCAAGAGGGAGCGCAGGTGACAGAGCCTGGAGGGATGTGGGGTGGGCGGGAGACACACGCAGGAGCAACTGAGGGAGGCCAAGGCCAAGTCCAGGAGGGTGGACAGGAGCCTGGGGCAGGCGAGAAACATCCCCCGGCATCCACAAGGCCACGAAGCCCACGCCCACCCCAGCCGTGTGCCCCTCACCGATGCACAGGGCCGGGGGCATGCCCAGGCACAGCAGGTACTGGTACAGCAGGAACAGCGCCAGGAAGAGGCAGTAGTTGGGCCAGAGGCGGGCGATGGCCTGGCGGCGCCTGCGGGTGACGATGGCCACCAGCCAGCAGCCGTGCAGGGTCACCATGAAGTTCATGCGCTGCCCGATCACGTTCACAGCCATCAGGAAGCAGATCTGGGGTGGGAGAGGGCGGGGTGGGGGGGGGCTGAGTCCGGAGAAAGGGGCTTTCTCCTCCCACCTCGAGGGCCTCAGGCACAGGCAGCTCTGCCTGGAGGCTGTGGGCATCAAGCAAGGACAGGGCCAGCAGCCCCATCTAGAGGGCTGGAGGGGCTGGCGGTTGCCGTCATGCTGGGGAAACTGAGGCTCCCGGACGTGGGCTGGATGGCAGAGTGAATCTGACTTGGCCTCCTGCCTCTTGTCAGCACCAACACACCGAAGGGGTCCGGGGGAAGCCTTGCCTGGCCCTGTGCCCCCGCCCCCCCGTGGCCCAAGCAGACTCAAGTGGGGCCCAGGCCTGCGGCCCCTGCAGTCAGCCCTCCCTCCCCTCAACCCAGCCCTGCCCCAGGAGGGGGCAATGCCCTTGCCTCACCTCCAGCCCGAATTTGTAGAAGAAGAAGTTGGTGAAGTACTTGAGGCAGCCGAGCAGGTCCTGGTCCAGCTGCTGGCGGGTGCCGCTGGCAAACACGGCCTGGGCGGGCAGTGGGGCCAGCTGGTGCTGCCGGCGGTGGTGCTCCTGACGCCGGTACACGACCGCCTCGAACACCAGCAGGAGCAGGACCTGCAGATGGTTCTGCAGGAGGCGAGGGTCAGAGGGCAGCCGGGTGCTCAGCCACCCAGCTGCCCACCACCCCCTCACTCACCTGGATGTAACCCAGGTTGGGGAAGCCCTTCCGCACTCCAAACCAGTTGGCGGGGTCCACAGGCCCCCGGTACAGCAGGGACTGGCTGATCTCCGTGGTCAGCAGGTTGGTGCTGTTGGGGGAGGGCTGGCAAGAGTCCGGGCATCAGTGCCCCCTCCCAGGCCACAGTGCCCCGCAGTCCTGCCTGGAGCCCACCACTGCCACAGCTCTGGGGCAGGTCCACTGCTGCCCCAGCCAGGGACATGGGGGCTGCTGGCCTTGGAGCCACCTTCATGGGGAAGGGGACCAGGTGCTGGAGAGACAGGGAGGCAGGGGCTGGGGAGTGGAGACAGGTCCCAGGACAAGGAGGGATGTGGGAGAAAGCGCCTGCCAGCAGCTCCCTCCTGGGCCTGGTCCTCACCGTGGGACACCCTGGGCCTCAGCGCTGTCTGGACAGACACCCCTGTGTGCGGGAAGTGGGCCCCAATCCACAGATCAGGTGGAAGGATGCTGCCTCCAAGAAGCCCCCTTGATCCCCCGGGGGAGGGCCCTCCACCTCCACTGCTGGCCCCACTGCTGTGAAGCGGCCGCCCGGGGAGGGTGGGACCCCAAACAGCTGCCTGGAGCCGCCTCCCGTCCCGGCCGGCGGGGGCCAGTACCTCGGTGCAGTTGCTGGAGTAGTCCTGGGGGTTCACGACCTTCAGCTGGTACAGCATCTTACACACGATGATGACGCATGTCCACACAGTGGACAGGCAGGAGGCCATGGGGCGGAAGCGCGGGTAGGGCAGGGCAAAGGCCCACAGCACCACCAGCAGCAGGTTCATCACCGACACCTGTGGGCAGGCAGGGGGGGGCATGGGGGCGTGGGGCTGGGCTCGCGGAGGCCAGCGGGCGGGCCAGAGCCACCCCACCCCAGACAGGAAGCTGAGGTGCCTGGCACACTCACCTCCTTCAGGGCCACCCAGACCGTGTACAGAGCCACCAGCTTGAGGACGTGCAGCTCCAGCAGCCGCCGCAGGAACACCTGCACGCGCGAGAGGACGTCCGAGAAGCCAGCCGCCAGCTCCAGCAGCCGCTCGGCCACCAGGCCCCACTTGGCTGTGCCTGTGATGGTGGGAGGGCCCGTGTGGGTGTGCGGCAGGAGCAGAAACGGGGGTTCCCGGGTCCCCTGTGCAGAAGAGGCTCTAGGGCTCAGAGGGGACTCTGTCAATGTGTCCCCAGCTGGGACGTGCACAGCGAACCGGGTGGAGGCCGTGCTCTGCCTGCCCGACTCACCTTCGGGCACCTGCATGGCCTGGTGGGGCATGTCCGTGCCCAGCCCCTCGTCCCAGGGGCCCTCGTCCTCCCCCTGCGGCTGCTGCTGCAGCAGTGGGGTCCCACTGGCTGCATCCTGCCTGGGAGAGGGTCCAACAATGTCACCTCCCACCTGTGTTCCTGGCCCTCTCACCTCCCACAGCTGGAAGAAACCCCCGCCTGCACCGCCTCCGCTGCAGCTGACATTCAGTCCCCCTGACCTCCATGCTGCCCCCAGCCCCAGAGCACAAGCAACTGCCCGTCAGGATCTGAACGTGGAGGCTTTGGCCCCTGTCCAAATCCCCGCTGGCCCAGGAGCCTGCACCCCTCCGAGGCGGCCAGGGCAACCGGGGCCGCACCTGTGAGTCCAGTGTGGGAGGCGCGTGCCGGGTTGGGACACGTGCTCCAGGTCAGTGAGCTGCATGAAGGGCCCGTGGAAATAGTGCAGCTGCAGGATGCAGGCCAGCAGGAAAAAGCCGGGCACCAGGATGCTGGAGAAGAGCTCGGACACGCTGAACTGCTCCAGGCCCAGGTCCCCCAGCCTGCGCCAGGAGGGCCCACGTCAGCACTGGCCCGGCTCCCGCAGAACCGCAGCAGCCCCAGGAGAGTGCATGCCCTGGTGTCAGCACCGCTGCCCCGCCGCCCCGGCCTGGACTCACTGCTGGTCGGTGAAGCCCGTGAGGTTGCGCCAGTAGGCAGGGAAGTCCTGGAACTGGAAGGTGTACACGGCGATGAGCACCAGCATGGTGTAGGCCACCACGAGCCACCAGAAGGCCTTGAGGAGCTTCCGCCACAGGCTGTAGTAGACCTGCTGGGCGAGGGGGGGCAGTGAGCGCCCTGGGGAGGGAGGGCGAGGGCCCCGGGGAGGGCCTGTGCCCTGGCACCCACCCGCCAGGCACCTGGAAGAGGGTGAGACAGAGCAGGAAGAGGAACATGTAGACGATCTTGTAGACCACGAGGCGGCCGGCGAAGCTGACCACGATGAACATGCCGGCGCACACGTAGATCCAGTACTTGGCGTAGACGTCCTTCACCTGCTCCCCCAGGCTGTGCAGCAGCATCTGTGTCCGCGTGGGCTCTGTGGGCCAAGTCAGGAGGCTGGCATCGGGCTGGGCAGGAGGGCAGCCCCCCACCCTGTCCCAGCACTCACCCGTGTCTGCCACAGTGACCTCCGTCAGCACAGCGGGAGCCTCCGCCGACTTCAGCAGCTTCTCTTTCACAAACTGGCGCAGCAGGAGCCAGAAGGTCAGGGTGTACAGCAACTGCCACAAGTCGGGGTGCCAGTCAGCCGGGGCCAGCGCCTCTCCCATCACCAGGGGCAGGCGGGAGCCCTCAGGGAGGCAGCTGCTACCAGCCCATCCGCACCAGCCTCCCTGCAGGCACTGAACACCCTCTCTCTCCACCCTCCCAGAGGCACGTGAGCACATGCTCACACGGCCATGGTGTGTGCATGGGTTCACACGAGAGTCACACATCTGTACACACAGGCCCGCACAGAGCCACGCACATATCTGCACACAGGCTTACACACAGGTGCATGTTTGCACACACAGGCTCACGAGTCTCTCACGCTGTGATGCGACCTGCTGGCCTGCAAACAGGCGACAGACACAATGCCGGCCGCCGCCTCACGCAGGCAGGTGGGCACTCTGTGAACTGCAAACAGGTGATGGACACAATGCCGGCCCCCGCCTCACACAGGCAGGTGGGCACTCTGTGAACTGCAAACAGGTGACGGACACAATGCCGGCCCCCGCCTCACACAGGCAGGTGGGCACTCTGTGAACTGCAGACAGGCGACGGACACAATGCCGGCCCCCGCCTCACGCAGGCAGGTGGGCACTCTGTGAATACATGGCCGTACGGCTTGTCAGTAAGACCCAGGGTCATGCAGATGGGCAGAGCCCACACTCACACAGAGTCAGGGACACAAGGCGGTGCCCACAGCAACAAGCTTGTCCACGTATTCAGCCAACCAGCGCTCACTGAGAAACTACGCTGGGTTGGCCCTGAGCTGGCCGAAGGGGACCCCACTGTGATAGATGGACACGGACCTGCCTCCTTGGCGCTGCCACTCTCTCAGGCAAGTGCATCCTGATGGGTTCAGGCACCCCGCCAGATGTGGTGGTGCACACTCACCATGGCACCAAGGTCCAGGCAGGGGTAGCGGGTGTGCTCCAGCCCCAGCTGGCGCAGGCTGACGGGGCCCAGGGTGGTGGGCAGCTCAGGGCGCAGGTCCATGGCCCACACGTAGCGCAGGCAGCACAGCGTCATCCCGTACAGCAGGATGCAGGGCGAGCACAGCATGGCCAGCTGGTGGCGGCTGCGCACCGTCCAGATGAGGCAGGCCCAGAGCAGCAACACGAAGGTCAGCCAGCTGTGGTAGGTGATGCTCCACACCTGCGCGGCAGAGGGGGCTGCACAGCCGCCCGTGCACCCCACCCAGCCAGCCCCACATGTTGTGCAGCAGAGGAGGCCGCACAGCCACCCAGCGCACCCCACCCAGGCGGTGCCCCACACCTGCCCACCCCCCATGGCCACCTACCATCATGGCAATGAGCGCACACACGTAGCTCTGGTCCATGATGAGGTGACCCAGGCTGTGCAGAGGGGACGCCTCCGTACGTTCAGCCTGCTTGGGCCGCACTGCAGATGGGGGCAGAGGTCAGCTCCAGTAAGGTGATCTCCAGGCCCCCCCATCTGACTATGCCCTAAAACCTGGGCCGTGGGCAAGCGCACAGCAGGAGGGACAGGCCCATGGTAGCCATGGGGGGCTATGGGCAGAACACGTGGGGTCTAGCAGTTGGGCTGACACTGCCCTTGAGCGTGAGGCATCGCCCTGCCAGCACCTGCCATTCTCTGGATGTCAGTTTCCTTGAAAGGGTGGGGTGCACAAGGTGGGCCTGACCCCCTTCCAGGTCTGTGCATCTGAAGACCCCTGGGAACCCCGCCCCGAGGCCCTGCCTTCACTTGCTTCATTCAGAAACACATTGCAAAATGGAAAATCAAGAGTTACGGTAAAGAAAGAAAGCAGCCAGAAAGAGTCCCCAGGCCCTTCCAAGGCGAAATGGCCAACACAGCGTTCCCAGGCTGGCCCCTGCCCACGACAAGTGGCCTCCTGGGGCCACAGGGCCACCTGGAGTAGCTCCCACAGTGAACAGAACAAGATGGCACAGCCACGTCCTCTGGGGTGGGGTCGGGGGACCTGGAGACCCCATGGGGTCTCTGGGGTCAGCAATACGGCCACGTGGCTGCCCTAGGGGTTGGGGGCAGGTCAGTGACACCGTCACGTGGCTGCCTGGGCACCTGACGGGGCAGGAAGCAGAAGGGTGCTGCGAGCATGGGAGAGCGCCAGGCGGCCACCAGGGGGCAGCACCGGCCTCTTCCTGGGCAGGTGGGACAGGAAGGCGGGAGCGCAGGTACTTACGGGGTCGCTGCCGGACGGGGCTCTGGCCAGTCAGCTCGTGCACGATGCAGTTCTCAGCCTCGGTGTCAGGTGTGGTGGCCACCACGTGCTGTGGACGAGCAGCAGTGAGCTGTGCAGGGCCTGGCCCCGTGCCCCCAACCACCTGGCTGCTCACCTGCACGGCCTCCCCGTCCTGGGGCCACTGGTCCAGCTCAGCCAGCTCCAGCTCCAGCTCCCGGGCGTCGTCCCCCTTGGCCGCCTCCTCCCTCTGCAGAGACCAGAGCCGTGAGCCCAGACCAGCTCCATGCCCCACCCAGAGGCAGGAGGCCCCGAGACCGGCCCCATGGGGCGGCCTGGCCTAAGCCCCCTCCACCCCGAGGGTGGCGGCCGCTCACCTGGCTGGAGGGGTGGTGTGCGCGGAGCTTGCGCAGAGAGGCCGTGGCGTAGCACAGCAGCAGCAGGACCCCAGGGCTGGCGTACGTGGGCCAGTCCAGGCTGGTGTTAAGGACCAGCTCGTGTGGGCTGGAGCAGTTGGTGGGACCCACAAAGTCCTTGAGACCCAACACCCTGTCCATAGAAGGCCTGTCACTGCCCACTGCACACTGCCCTGGAGGCAGTGGGGCCACACGGGCTGGACAGGCCAGGTGGGCAGGACTGGAGCAGGAGGGAAAAGGGGCTATGTGGTGAGCCCTTACCTGGCCCAGATGCCGGCAGGCGGGAGCAGAGCCTGTGCAAAGGGTGTCTGGTAGCAGTAGAGGCAGATGAGATGGCCGGCGCCAAAGCAGCCCACCACGATGCAGAGTCTGCTGAAGCCCAGAGCGCTGATGGGAAAGTGGCAGGCCCACCAGGTGCAGATGGCCAGGAAGACTAGCAGGTAGACACTCGACAGGGCCGAGGGGTGAGCGATACCTGCAGGGCGGGGCAGGGCTGTACGGATTGTACCCAGCCAGTGCTGTGTCTCCCACTGTCTCTGCGACAATTGGGGAGCTCTGAGACCCCTCCCAGTGTGGCTGCCAGTGCCCCCTGCCGCGGTGAGTACCTGCCAGCGCAAGCAGTGTCACAGTGAGGGCCCGCCCAGCAGCCACTAGCAGCCAGTGGGCTGTGACCCGGAACCGAGCGGCCAGCCGTGACCTCCGCGTAGGGGCCAGCGTCGGGGTTTCCTGCAGCCCGGTCAGGGGGCCGGTATCCACATCCCTCTCGTCATCATCCTGCCAAGGTCACAGACAGGAGGAAGGTCAGGTGCGTGGCACTGAGGCCACCTCTCCAGCCCACACTTGCCGAGCCAGCAGAGCAGGCAGCGACCACATCCTCAGCCTCTGAGGGCCACAGGCCAGCCTCTGAGCACCGGCCCCAGCTGTCCCTGAAGTCCGACCGACACCGTCCTCCTTCCTCACTGGAGCTCACAGGCCCTCCCAGCTTTCCTGGTAGCAGCTCCCACACGGGCTGAAGACCCAGGGTGTGTCCTGCCAAGCCCTGGCACCTAATGACCCAGCCAGGTAGAGACTGACCTTGGGCTGTCCCAGAATACCTCACCACCCCAACCAAGCAGCCGGGAGCGGCAGGGCCCCGTCTACACCCCTGGGGGGGTCTCTAGAGAGCAAGGGGGGCCTGAGAGATGTGGCCAGGCGCCACGGTCTCCTGGCACCCCTGCCAGCTATGCATAGAGGTGGGGGGTGGCACTCCTGCTCTCCCTGACCGTCTGGGGGAACAGAGGTGGCCAACTGCCTAGAAGTGACAGCCCTGCCCGGGGTTGGGGGAGACACCTGCCAGCCTATTTTCCCCAGTCCTGACTACAGACTTCCCAGAACAGCTGTTTCCAAACAGAGGGGAAAGTCAGAGTGTAGTGGAAAGAACACGGCTGTCGTCAGATGCCCAGCTCTGCCTGCCAGCAGCCCAGCGTCCCCATCTGTGAGCCGGGGGCTCTCCTGGTGGCTGAGGCGCCGGACCCCAGGCTGAGAGCACAGGCTGTGGGGCTGACGACAGGCCCTGTCCCAGCTCTGTCGCTCTCCTCGCTGTGCAGGCTGAGGCCAGTCACTCAGCCTCCTGGAGCCTGTTCCCCTTCTGTCAAACGGGATGGGGGCTTGGTGGGACGGATAAGCCAGACGCGTCCCATCCTCACAGGCATCCAGGGCTTCGGGGGTGCTGGGAGTCTCCAAAGCCAGGGGAACGGGAGATGAGGTCAGGAGAGACTGAGGCCCTGCGCCCACCCGTCTCAGAGACCACACAGCAGCCGGGGCGAGTCTGGGTCGGATGGAAGGGCGCCATGGCTCACACCCGGGGCTCTCCCACCAGACCCCGGAGCACCAGGGCTGGGGCTGGAAGGGCTGAGCTCACCCCGCCCACAGCCTGGCCCCGGCCCTGGGAAATCTTCTGAGCAGAGCTGTGAAAAATGAGCGATTCTGGGAGTGGAAAGAACAGAGCGGCTGCTGTGGAAGGACAGGTGTGAGGCCTCCGCCCAACCCTGACTTGGGCCCCACGCACCGCAGTGACGCTGCAGACGTCCCTTAACCCCTCCAGGGGCCGGTGCCCCTTGGGCTGGCTGGCACACCTGCCAAATGGCTACACATGTATGCGTGTTGCCCATGTGTGGGAGTGAGGGTTGCCCGGGGCCGTGTGCCCGGGGGCCCTGCCATGCTGGAGCAGGGGGCTCCTAGATCGGGAACACCCTGCAGGTGCCCTGAGTGAGGCCCCCATCTCACTCTGAAGTCTGTCCAAACTGGCTGCCCACTCAGGATCCCATCACACCAAGATGATGACAAGAGTCCGGCCACCCAGCCCCTTCCCGGCAGCTGAGCTCCAGGAGGCTGGTGCCCCATGCCCTTGCCAGCATGGAGGGGCTGAGGGAGGGGTGGGGCACCTGAAGGACAGGCAGCAGCACAGCCTCGAGGATGGTGGGACCCCCACGAATGCCCGGAAATGCCACTTGACCTCCAGGCCCCTGTTCCAGCCTCTGAAATTCAGGTGCCAGCCTTGCCCTGTGGTGTGGGGACAGGACAGGCAGGAGGGCAAGCCAGCTCTGCAGGCTGAGTGGGTGCACCCGACCCACTGTGTAGCTGGGGAGCCCCTTTCCCTCTTGGGGCTCCTGGAAGTCCAGGCCCACGTGCCTGGCAAGCGTCAGCTGTCTAATGAGCAGACGCTGGCAGAAGAGGTGGGAGGAGGCTGTGTGCCCTGGCGTCCCCGGGGGGAGGGGACAGGGAGCTCTTGGGCCAGGACACCCAGATGGCCATAAATCCTGGCTGAGCTGGGGGAGGGAGTGTGAGGCCGGGCAGGGGCAGGAAGGCTGAGCAGTCTATCGGAGCGTTGCGGCCCCAGCTCACCCCGGCCTGTGGGAAGCAGCCGTAGGTGAGAGATCCCCAGGGCCAGACCGCCAAGTCACCTGAAGGCCTAGCCCTCTGAGGATACAGGCCCTGCCTCAGGCCCGTGGCTCCGGGGGCCGACAGCCCTCTTTGCCTGTCCACGAATGGGCAGCAAAGCCGCCCCTTCTCAGCCGGCCTGCAGGGGTTCTCCAGCCAGACCCACTCAGCACTGTGGGTTCCCACCATCATGTGGCCCCAAATCACCCCCCCATGAAGAGTTTCTAGGGGCACAGATGTCGTCTTGGGTGTGGAGGTTTCCGGCCAGAGGCAGAGCCCGGCCGGGTACAAACGGTCTGGGTGGATGACGGCGCAGGCTGGGCCCGGGTGCCGGTGGAGAGGACTCGGAACTTCCTCCCCTCTTTAACACTGACTTACAAAAGCCTACATTTGTGTAAAAAAGATTAAAATGCCCTCAAAATGGCTGACACCATGGCTCTCAAATGACCCCCCTGACACACGGGACATGCATGTGTCGCTCACCAGCTCCCGCGCACGTGGGCTGTGCCGGGCGTTCCTTGCGAGGCGCCCACAGAGGCCGAGGCAGACGGAGGAGACCACGAAGATGCCCAGGTCAGGGGCGACCAGCCGGATGGCATTGGGGACATCCTTCAGGTCCAGCCTGTGGACAGCAGGGAGCGGCCACAGTCAGACCAGGAGGACGGGTTGGGGTGGGAGCGTGGATGCGGCTCTAGGTCTCCCCCGCCCCCCCCAGGGGCCTGAAATCCCCAACGGAGGTTTGCAGGTGGCGGGCCGGGGGGCGGTGTGGGCGTCTTACCTTGTGACCCCTATGTGTCTCGAGAGAGTCTCCCAGCGGCTGCCTGCAGAGAAGGATGGGGGAACCCAGGTCAGGGTCTGCTCAGCCAGCGCCACAGCCTGGTCACCCCCGGGGATTTCACCTGCACCGTCCAGTTCAGACATGACTCAGGCTGAGTTGACCCCACCTCCTGACCTGCTCACCCAGGAGACTAGAGGTCACCACAGGACCTCTCCCTGACTCCCAGGATGGCTATCCCTGCCCCACGCCCTCAGTGACTCACAGCTGGGTCCCAGGAGCTGGTCCAGGTGGGGCACCGTGTGCAGGCAGATCTGGAGGGTGAGATGGGCTGCCAGGAAGAGCAGGCTGAGGCCCAGCAGCGCCCGCAGGAGACGGCCCGTGTGACCTGCAGCAGAGCAGGCGGGTGAGGCGGGACTCAGGATGGGGAGGAGCCGGCAGCCCAGGCCGCTCAGGCCAGCAGGAGCCCCCAGCCAGGCCACAGCCCAGAGGCCCGAGACTCAGGACCCCAGCAGGCAGGCCGGCCAGCCCCACTCCACACGCCTCCCTGGGGTCGCTGTTTTCACTCTTCTGACAAGGAGGCAGGTACCCTCCTGGGGGTGGCAGGATAGGCCTGGGGCCCCCAGGCAGAAAAAGGCCTCCCAGGCTCGGGGGTTACCACCGGGCCTTTGCTGGCCCATCCAGCAAACACCTGTCACTGCTCGGCGGTGGAAGCAGAGGAAATAAACACAAGGAGAAGTGAGCAGCTCCACCTCACCCCACGGGGGCCGCAGTCGGATGGAGGCTGAGGCACCGGGAGTACCCCTGAGAAGCTGTGCCGGAGTGGTGGGGGGTGCGGGGCCAGGATGGCTGTTGAGAAGTGGGGCATGCAGCTGCCTCCCTGGGGCTGAGGCTGCAAGAATTTCAGCCTGCGGCCGGCCTGGAATTTCAGCCACCTGCCTGGCACCCTGTCTCTCTCTGCGTACCTGTGCCTGGCAGGAGGTGGCAGCACTATCAGGTTGCCCAGCGGCCTTGTCCTGCTCCCAGCTTCCCAGCTCCCCGTGGCCCCGCTGGACTCAGGCCCCCAGCAGGGAGGCCCTGGGCTGCAGGGTGGGGGCTGGGCAGGCGCAGCCTGTGGCTGGGGGCACATGGGAGCCCTGCCTTCGCCTTTGCTCTCTGCATGCATGTGGACAGCTCACTCTCCAGGAGTCAGGACCAAAGTCTTTGGTCCAAAAGATTCTGAGTCCTGACCCCAGAGCTGGGGACAGCTTTCTTCCCCACCCCTGTGCCTTCCGGCAGGAGCCTTCACACCCTCACCCTGGGCCGGCGACTTCTAAACCACTGGCCACTCCAGGCTACAGAAAATTCAGAATAGCCTGGGCCCTTCTCACAGCTTCCTGCAGCTCAGGGACAGCGAGGGTCTGGGTCTGGCTCTGGTCTGGATCTGAAGTGGTGAATGTCACCACCTCACCTGCCCTCTCTCAGCCTCGGGGTGCAATGCAGGGCCTGTGTCCACTCTGTTCAGTTTTTCAGGCACCATCGGTGTTAGGTGACAGACTTGGGATTGGCCTCGGACACTCAGGCCCCCTTCCTGGAGTGATGGCTGGTGACCCATGGTGGAGGCACCTGCCCTGCTCATCCAAGCCTGACGGCCAGACAGCACTTGGACGCTGGGATTCCCTGTCCGCAGGCGAGGCAGGTTTGGGCCAGCTTCCCACACTCACGCCTTCCTGGGGTTGCCCCAGGCCCTGATCTGCTGACCCTGCAGCTATGACCTCTGACCTGTGGAGGGTGGGAGGGATGAGCAGGAGAGAAGGTGAGAGGAGGAATGGAAAACAGAGGCCTGGAAGGGAGGCTGCAGCCGCCGCACGGACACGAGCCGCCACCTCCAGAGCAGGATTTCTAGAGGACAGGACCTTCCGGGGCCTCCCTGCCCCGAACCCACAGGGGCCCGGCCTCACTGCCCCGCTCAGAACCCCTGAGCCAGGCTCACACCTGCTGCCCCAGCCCCTCTTCAGCAGAGCACAAGTCTGGCAGCAGAAGGGCACCAGACAGGGGCACCAGATGGGCGTCCCGTATCCCCACCTCTGTACAGCAGGGTCGCCATGGGGTAACATGAAACCACTGACCTGGGGAACGGGCCCCTGCCAGGCTGGGCTGGGAAACTGGGCTGTGAGTCCTGCTCACTGCACCCTCCAGCCTGACGCTGAAGCGACCTTGCCGGCAGGGGCACCTGTGGCACCGGACACTCCGCGCACACAGTATTTGCAGAAGGCATTTTGAGTTCTACACACAGAGACCCGCAGGGCTTCTGCTGGGGCTGGCGAGGACCCTGGGCACCAAGAGCAGGTCTGGGTCCTTGAGTGCCCAGGCTGACAGGCTCCCTGCACACACGACCCAGCAGCCCAGGAGGAAAGTGCCTGACCAGAGACCCCCGAGCAGGGAGGGGCTCTGGGGCCACCTGGCTCCCGCCCGCCCGCCTTGCCCTGCACAACTGTGGTCCAGGACGTCCGTCTCTGGCTCCACCTCGGATGTCACTGCCTACCCGTTGTCCTCCTCCTTCCTGGTTCAATTCTCGGGCGGCCAGAACATCCTGGTCTGCGCAGGTTACCACGGCTGGGCCCAATCAGACTAGGGAGCTGAGAGTCTGCAAGGCACCCCGGGATGGGAAGCCTGTCCCCAGGAAGAGACACTGCTAGAGAGAGGGGGGAGCCGGGACCTGCAGAGCAACCGAGGCCCTGCTGACCTGCATGGGGTGGGCAGTCACACAGAGGCTGAGGGGGCGTCCTGACCTGGCCCTCTTCCCTGTCCGACGCACGCCCAGGGTGCAAACAGCGTGACCTCAAGGGTCATGTGGCATTGTGCATTCCTCTACCCGCAGCCCCTGTCCCTGCCCACCCCCTCCCCCTCCCCCTACAGGTCCCACCCCCAAATGCAGAGCTGGGAAAGCCAGGCCCAGCCAGGGATGGAGATCAGGCCACCGCCTCAGGGACCCACTGCTGCCTCTTCCAGGAGCCCAGGAGACCCAGTGGGGTCTCCTTCCCTTACTCACACTCCCTCCTGGCAGGATACACCCTGAAGGCCACGGCCTAGCTCAGGGTGGCCTCTCCATCCTGGGAAAGGGATTGAGAGGAGGCTCGGGCCAGGGACACGCCCAGCTCTGGCCGGCAGCCGCCCATCAGCCTTTGTTCCTGAGCCACTGTGTGGCCCCGGCCCATCCGCTCGCTGCCGGAGGGAGCCTGTGGGGAGCTGACTGTTCTTGCCACCCCCATCCACGGCTGGGGAGGGCCTCAGCACGGCCCTTGCCCACCCAGGAAAAGGTGCAGGGGGCCAGGTTCAGTGGCCCACACCTTTGTGAGGCCAAGGCAGGGGGATCACCTGAGGTCAGGCGTTCAACACCAGCCTGGCCAACATGGTGAAACTGTTTCTACTAAAAACACAAAAATCAGCTGAGTATGGTGGCGGGCACCTGTAATCCCAGCAACTTTGGGAGGCTGAGGCAGGAGAATCACTTGGACCTGGCAAGTAGAAGTTGCAGTGAGCCGAGATCATGCCACTGCACTCCAGCCTGGTGATAGAGGTGACTCTATCTCAAAAAAACAGAAGTGTGGGGCTCCCGCTGCTCCAGCCTGCACAGCTCTCAGGAGGAAACAGGAAGGGGCGGGAGGCCCCGGGGCACGGGACTGGATGGCTCACAGAGCATGGACCTCCCCCAGAGCTGCAGCTCTAGGACCCTTGCACAGCCTGCAAAGGCTCAGGGGCCCACCACAGCAGCGTGCTGAGGAGCAGTCTGCAGGCATCTCCCACATCTGCTGGACAGCACCCGCTCCCCACACCTGCTGGACAACACCCGCTCCCCACACCGGCTGGACAGCACCCGCTCCCCACACCGGC
>NW_022436955.1:32021205-32021532 GCF_009761245.1 Sapajus apella
CACCCGCTCCCCACACCGGCTGGACAGCACCCGCTCCCCACACCGGCTGGACAACACCTGCTCCCCACACCGGCTGGACAGGACCTGCTCCCCACACCGGCTGGACAGCACCTGCTCCCCACACCGGCTGGACAGCACCTCCCCACACCGGCGGGACAGCACCTGCTCCCCACACCGGCTGGACAACACCTGCTTCCCACACCTGCTCCCCACACCGGCTGGACAGCACCTGCTCCCCACACCTGCTGGACACCTCCCCACACCGGCTGGATAGCACCTGCTCCCCACACCGGCTGGACAACACCTGCTCCCCACACCTGCTGGACA
>NW_022436955.1:32021542-32027128 GCF_009761245.1 Sapajus apella
CCCACACCGGCTGGACAACACCTGCTCCCCACACCTGCTGGACAACATCTGCTCCCCACACCAGCTGGACAGCACCTGCTCCCCACACCTGCTCCCCACACCTGCTCCCCACACCGGCTGGACAGCACCTGCTCCCCATACCGGCTGGACAACACCTGCTTCCCACACCTGCTCCCCACACCGGCTGGACAACACCTGATCCCCACACCTGCTGGACAAGGGCTGGGCCTGATTGCTGGGGAGTGTGCAGCCCTCCGAGTTTGATCTGTGGAGTGTGCATGGGAGCCCCCCCAGAACCTGATCCACCAGCCAAGGGACCCAGGGTGCCTTCAGGCTGTGCCATGAGGCCCAGCCACCTACTGAGCTAGAGCTGAGCTGTGGGATGCGGCCACGAGACGGGGCTTTTGAGACAGAGGATGGAGACCACACAAGGTTGACCAGTGAGGCTGGGGAGGGTGGCAGGGCCTCCCTGCAGGGGCATGGTAAGAGGTGGGAGTGGTCTCTCTCCTGACAGCAGGGTCAGCCCTGGAGGTGGGTTTTATCCTAAGGTAGGGATGGGGCTTCTCTGAGTCCTTAAATAACAAGCAGGTCTCTGGGAGTCGACCCCTATGGCTCTGCCTGCAGCCTCACCTGGAGCACCAGGGCCTGCGCCTGCTGCCCAAGCCCCAGTCCCAGCTGCTGTCCTCTCCTCCCTGCTGAGTCTGAGCTCAACCTCCAGACCCCCGAGGGTCCGGCTGACGCCTGCGAGGGGATCCAGGACCAGATGGCGTCAAACATTCCAGCAGGGCCACGCCAAGCCCAGCAGCTGCACAGATCATAAAGCTCTGGGCATGAGGCTCGGGCAAGCCTCACACTTTCCTCTCCCTCCCGGAAAACTGGGCAGTGTCTCTGTCCCTCAAGGGCCTCTGAGGAGGCTCAGGCAGGGAAGTCCTCCCAGGCCTCTCCAAATCTTCCCACCCCCGCTCTGCCCCTGGCCTGGCTGGGCGCCTGCCCTCTCCCACTGCTGATTAAACTGTTTCCAGTCGCGCCTGGGGCATGAAATATTTACAGAACACAATGCCAAGGGCCTGGGAACAGACAGAACCAGCTCCACAGAGCAAAAGGGAGGCCCGGGATGGGGACCACGACAGGGAGATGCCCACCCAGCCCCAACCACACATCCTGGAGGGGTTTGGACCTACCTGGGGCTCCAGTGTCTCCCAGCACTCCGCCACACTGGGCCCCTCCCCAAAATGCTTCTCTGTACCCCTGAATTGTACCTGTGATCCAAGATCAGTGCCTGTGCTGGGCACAGTGACTCAACCTGTAATCTCAGCACTTTGGGAGGCTAAGGCAGGAGGATCGCTTGAGCCCAGGACGTTGAGGCTTCAGTGAGCTGTGATGGTACCACTGCCTTTAAAAAAAAAAGGCCTAGTACAGTGGCTAATGCCTGTAATTCCAGCACTTTGGGAGGCCAAGGTGGGCAGATCACCTGAGGTCAGCAGTTCAAGACCAGCCTGGCCAACATGGTGAAACCCCCATCTCTACAAAAATGCAAAAATTAGCTGGGCACAGTGGCTCCTGCCTGTAATCCCAGCACTTTGGGAGGCCAAGGCAGATGGATCACGAGGTCAGGAATTCGAGACCACCCGGGCCAACACAGTGAAACCCCATCTCTACTCAAAATACAAAAAAATTAGCTGGGTCTGGTGGCAGGCACCTGTAATCCCAGCTACTCAGGAGGCTAAGGCAGGAGAATTGCTTCAACCTGGGAGGCAGAGGTTGCAGTGAGCTGAGATTGCGCCATTGCACTCCAGCCTGGGTGACAGTGCGAGACTCCATCTCAGAAAACAACAAAATAAAATACAAAAGTTAGCTGGGCATGATGGCAGGCACCTGTAATTCCAGCTACTAGGGAGGCTGAGGTGGGAGAATTGCTTGAACCCAGAAGGCGGAGGTTGCAGTGAGCCGAGATCACCCCACTGCACTCCAGCCTGAGCGACAGAGCAAGACTCCATTGTGCTAACCAACCCCGTGTCAGCCTGACAGACTCCATCTTAACCTTCACCTCACCCTTCCTGCCATTTCTCCCTTTAGTGCATACCTGGGTCATGCTGTGCTTAGAGCTCTAGAGGCATATAACCATCGTAAGCAGATCCTGCCTGGCAGGCCCACCTGCGAGTGTGAATACCCTCTTGACTGGTTGCATGGCAAGTACCAAATACCCGCCTTGGTAACCAGCAATCATGGGAACCACTGGTGTGTACCCTCCTTAGCAGCCAGCAATCATGGGAACCGCTGGCGTGTACCCTCCTTAGCAGCCAGCAATCATGGGAGCCGCGGGTGTGTACCCTCCTTAGCAGCCAGCAATCATGGGAGCCGCGGGTGTGTACCCTCCTTAGTAACCAGCAATCATGGGAACCGCGGGTGTGTACCCTCCTTAGCAACCAGCAATCATGGGAACCGCTGGCGTGTACCCTCCTTAGCAACCAGCAATCATGGGAACCTCTGGCGTGTACCCTCCTTAGCAACCAGCAATCATGGGAGCTTCCTGCCGCCTAGTTACCAGCCTCCTCATCTAACTTGCCTGTTCTGCTTCTGTAAATTCTGCTTCAGCAAGGCTCCCCCTCCCCTTTCTTAAGCAAAGTATGAAAAGGAATCAAGCCCCCTCCTCGGGGCCGAGAGATTTTCAGCTGGAGCTGACTCTCGGTCGCCAGCAATAAATGACTCTCCATTGGAACTCAGCATGGCGCTTTCCTTCTGACTAGCTCGGGTATAACACCATCTCAGAAAAAAGAAAAAACTGCCCTCCGCAGAGCACCCTGAGCTAGGGGGGAGCCTGTGGGATGCTTAGAGCCGGATGCTGAAAGGCCAGAGAGCGACCTTCCACCTGCAGCTGGCAGAACAAGGGATCCCAAAGATGCCTGCGTCCCAGTCCTCAGAACCTCTGAACGCAGGACCTCAACGGCAGAGGGGAGGCGGAGTCCAGGCAGATGAGGAAATGGGGGCTGCCCTGTAGCTGATCTTTACCCAGGGAGGCTGGCCTGGATTAGCCGGGCAGGCAGCCAGGATACAGCCACAGGGTTACCGTAGGAGGAGAGGGAGCAGGATTGGGGGTGTGATAAAGACCCCAACCCACGGCTCTGGAGATGGAGGGAGAGGACCCGAGCCCAGGAAGGCAGGCACCTGGAGCAGCTGGAAGAGGAAGCAGATCCTCCCCAGAGTGCCCTGGAAAAACGCAGCCAGCCTGCTGCCTCCACCACCTCCCAGGAGGGCGGTGCCCGAGAGCCCGTCCCCCGGCCTGGTCCCACAGTCACACCCACTCAGTCGTCTGCTGGAGAAGGTCTCTTCCTCCTCCCTGGGGACCTTCCTTTCAGTGGCTCTTCACCCTCCAAAACCCCACCCACGTTTGACCAGTGGCCTTTGGGGACAGGTCTCTGAGTGTTTGCTCCACATCCTGGTCTCCTAAATCGCAGGCACAAGGATGGACATGGCCCCGCAGGGCAGGTGGGTGGCACATCACCGGACGAAGGATCCGCCGCCACCCTTGTTGCCCAGGCTGCAGCTCGGCACGTGGCCTGGCTGCCCTCTGTTCAGAGGACACAGGACAGCAACGCAGTCCTGGCCCAGCTCAGACCCGGCGGTGGTTCCCAAAGGAGCCCCAGCCCTCCCTCTGCAAATGGGTCCAACCCCGCGGGGGGCAGTGGAGGGCGGTCAAGGAGGCTGAACCTCCCAGGCTGCCACAGCCTCAGCAGCCAGGAAACATGCCTGGAGCCTGCAGGAACAGGTCTGAGCTTCCTGAGGGGCACCTGGGGCCCACCCACTCCCTGTGGCCTCTCAAGGGACACAGGGAATCCACACCCAAGAGCCCCCTTGACCCCCATAGCCCCTGCAATACGGATTAGAAAAGATTCTGAGCTTAGCTTGGGGTCTATAAATGAAAATAAGAAACTTTGATGGCTGGGCGTGGACGCTCACACCTGTAATTCCAGCACTTTGGGAGGCCAAGGAGGGCGGATCACCTGAGGTCAGGGGTTCAAGACCAGCCGGGCCACGATGGTGAAACCCCACCTCTACTAAAAATATGAAAAAGTGTAGCTGGGCATGGTGGTGCACGCCTGTAATGCCAGCCACTTGGGAGGCTGAGGCATGAGGATTACCTGAACCTGGAAGGCAGAGGTTGCAGTGAGCTGAGATTACGCCACTGCACACCGCACTCCCACCTGGGCGACAGAGTGAGGCTCTGTCTTAAAAAAAAAAAAATATTTCGGGACCCCTCATCTTTCATCCCGGGCTGTTAAAGGTGAGGAAAGCTGTATGAATTTTGGCCCCAAACCAATGCCCACACCCTCCCACCCTGGAAACATGGGCAGGGTCCCCAGCTTACCTTGGAGGCTGCGCCAGGAGGGGCCAGGCACCCAGGGCAGCAGCAGCAGGAAGAGCAGGTAGACCAGCGAGAGTCCACTGAAGCGGAGCAGGCAGGCTGTGGGGAGACGGGGTGAGGGTCAGCTTCGTAGCCAACAGAGGACAGCCAGTCCCCGCCCCAGAGGAGAGCGCACCCTCAGCCCCGCTCGTCACATCCTCGAGGCCGTGTATTCCGTGAGTGCCGCCCTGGGCTGGAGCCTGTGAAAGCCACCTCGCGCCCCCATTCACATCTCACATACATCATGCCATAGGCCCCAGCCTCCCGTGCAGGGCGCTGAGCTTGTCACCCATCTTCCTTCCTCGCTTTTCTTCCTTTAAAAATGCTTTTCTTGGGCCAGGTGCGGTGGCTCACACCTGTAACCCCAGCACTTTGGGAGGCCAAGGTGGGGGATCACCTGAGGTCAGGAGTTCAAGACCAGCCTGGCGGACATGACGAAACCCCATCTCGACTAAATAAACAAAACTTAGCTGGGCATGATGGTGGGCGCCTGTAATCCCAGCTACTTGAGAGGCTGAGGCGGGAGAATTGCTTGAACTTGGGAGGTGGAGGTTGCAGTGAGCTGAGACTGCACCACGGCACTCCAGCCTGGTGACAAAGCAAGGCTCCGTTTCAAACAAACAAATGAACAAATGCTATTCCTGCACCCAGCGCCCATCTGGGAGCTCTCCAACAGGTATGGGGCAGTGGGTCATGGCATGCCCTCAGCTCTGCGTGGCTGCAGTAACTGCAGTCCCTACGCGGTGTCCTGTGGCTGCCTCCTGCCTCTCCCAGAGGGTCCCGGACCTGGTTCCCACCCTCACCCTGAGAGCCCAGCGGGGACTGGCACCTGTGGCCCCAACCACACAGCTCCCCGCTCCCCTCCGGGCTCTCCCCTGGCGCCTGCGCTGCTCTGATGGGGTCTGCAGTCAGGAGGCCACGCCTGCCACGGGCTAGCCAGGCCCGCTTCCTCCTAGGAACATGAGATTTTTCAGGACATGAGGGATGGAACCCCTCGCCAGGGCCCTGGGGGACCACTCAGCCTTTCTGGGACCACCAGGGATGACACCAGGCCTGGAAAGGCGTTGCATGCTGCCTGAGAGGCTCCAGCAGGCCACCCCCACCCCCTACCCTGCACCCCCCACCCCCTACCCTGCACCCCCCACCCCCCACCCCCCACCCTGCACCCCGTACCCTCTACCCCC
>NW_022436955.1:32027228-32056898 GCF_009761245.1 Sapajus apella
CTCCACCCCCACCCCCCACCCCGCACCCTCCACACTCCACCCCCCACCCTCCATCCCCCAGCCCACCCTCTAGCAGCAGTCAGGAAGCTGAGGAAGGCGGCCACAGTGAGCTCACACCCACATCCAAGCGAGACCTCGGGCTGCTGCTCACACCACAACCCTACAGCCCCGGCCAGGGAGTAGGCAACAGGGTCCTTCCACAGTCCGCCTCCGCGCCCAGGGGAGGCCATGTGTGCCACTGTCCGCCCCATCCTTGGTGCCACAAGAGCCCCGGGAAGTCTCCTGGAGGGAGGTGAGGCCTGGCCCAGTTCAACTCTCACGCTGACACCTGCCTGCCCCTCAGTCCCTAGGACTCAAGCCTCACCCTAGACCAGGGGCGTGGAAAATGCAGGCACATTAGAGGTGGCACAGGCAGAGGGAGACCCCAGAGCTCCACGACAGCACCACCCAACCAGTACAGGAGGCCTGGCCTTCCAGCCTAATGCGGCCTCCAGGCCCCAGTCTCCCTGTCGGTACCGTGGGGCCGACGCTTGCTCCTGAAAGGGCCGGGGGCTTGTGGCAAACTCAGCAAGCAGAGCCCCTCCCTTCCCACTGCACTGACTTCGCCCTCCGCCCTCCCCAGAAGCAGACACGAAACGGCCTTGCTCGGCGCTGCCGTTGGCTCAAGACAGCCTCGGCTTTGGCGGACGCGTTGCGGACTGCAGGACTCAGGAGCAGCGCCCACCCTGCAGGACACGGCAGCTACCCAGCTGCCCAGGAGTGCTCCCTGCAGTGAAGATGCCCTCTTCCTTCCATTAACACACCCAGCATAGCCATTGGCTCCATGCTTTGAAATCTAAAGTGTTTCGACGATCATACATTTTAATAAAAAAAAAACCAGTATGAGCTGGTCAAGGGGCGGGAGGAAAACGCATTCACAGCAAAGGCTTCGCAAGTTCTCTCTTGTTCTCCAGAGCTGCACTTTTCAGCCGGGTGGGTCTGCCCCAGCCCTGTCCACAGAGAGGGGGGCACCTCCCCTCTGCACCTGTCCAGCCAGAGGAGTTGTCCGTGCGTCCGTCAACCCCTTCCCTGAGGACCCGTCCTGCCGGTCACCTGCCAGGAATGTTCAATGCTGAATGAGGTCAAGGGCACAAGGATGGGTTCAAACCCCGTGGTAGGGTGCCCTACTGTGGTGTGGACACCAGGCGGGGCTCCTGGAGGCAGCAGCGTGGGTCGGGGGATGAAGGACACAAGACTCCAAGGCTGGGGGAGGGTGGGAGGCGGTGCCGTGGGTGCAGTTTCCTCTTGGAAAACAAAGACATTCTAGAGACAGGCGTCAGTGACAGCCGCACAACGGGAACGTGCTTCACACTCTTGAGCTGCGTCCCGAAATGTGACTCAAATAACATACGACAGGCTGGGTGTGGTGGCTCAGGCCTGTGACCCCAGCACTTCCTGAGGCCGAGGCAGGCAGATCACTTGAGGTTGGGAGTTGGAGACCCGCCTGACCCACATGGAGAAACCTCGTCTCTACTGAAAATACACAATTAGCCGGGCGTGGTGGCTCACGCCTGTAATCCCAGCTACTGGGGAGGCCGAGACAGGAGAATCACTTGAACCCAGGAAGTGGAGGTTGCGGTGAGCCAAGATTGCCCCATTGCACTCCAGCCTAGGCGACAACAGCAAAACTGTCTCAAAAAAAAAAAAGAAAAAACAGACAGACAATAAAATGGGAAATTTTATATATATTTTGCCAGAATAAAAAAATAACCAGCCCCTGAAATCTGCAAAGGATTGTCACAAGCCAGAGGCCGAGGCTGCAAGGGGCTGGGGAGGGGCAGGGGCTGAGGATGATGAGGGGGGCGGAGCTGAAGGCCTCCCTGCCCGCCCTGCCCCTGGCCGAGCCGGAGGGGAACCTTGAGGGGCAGAGCAGAATTGAAGGCAGAGGACGACGGACGGCGTGGGAGGCGCTCTGCAGGGGTTCCCCAGGAGCCCACGGTCACCCAGCAGCAGAGCAAGCCCCCTGCCGGAGACAAGGACTCGCCATGGTCTGTAACCGCCACAGGCCTGCCCTGGGCTGATTAGCAACACTCCCCAGAGTTTGTTCCTTCACTCATTCGTTCATTCATTCATTCAATACCCAGCAGGCCCCCCCAGGCGGAGGGCTTGGTCTGGGATCTGGGACATGGTAGACAGATGCACGGACAGCTAAGGCTTGCCCTGGGTGGTAGGAGGTCACCACCAGCAGAGACGAGGAAAAGGCAGAAGGCTGCTTAGCCCCAGGCCCATCCGCCACCCCACATTCACTCGGGATGGGCCCCGGCTGACCTCCCAGCTCCAAGCAGACACGGCCTGAGGAGTGGGATGAGAAGGAGCTCAGGGTCACAGCCCAGCCCACCACTCCTCCCCTTATCTGGCCTCGGTGTCCTTGGTGTCATCGGAGTACCCGACTGGCAGGGAAGGAGTGAGGAGTGGTCAGTGCTCCAATCCTCCACTTTTAGGCAGGATGGTCTCTGAGAGGGGCAGGGCCAGGACCCAGGTCCATGCCTCCTGGCTGCAAGGCCTGGGCTTGTGAAACACTCCTTGTATCTGCGTTATGTATTGTCTGTGCGACCAGAAATGCTGCCGGTCTAAGTGTGTTGATGTGTCCTCAAATGTGACGTTGTGGGCTAAGGCCAGAGGGGGAGACATCAGAGCAGGCTGCCTGGAGGAGGTGGCGTTTCTTTTGGCCTTCAGGGCTGGCTCCAACTCAGGGCAGGTCAGAAGCTCGAATCAGGCTCAGTCAGAGAAGGAAGAAATTCGGCCAGAGGGAGGTGGAGCCAGACACAACACAAGGAACGGGGACGGGAGACTGCCCAGCCCAGCCCGGAGGCTCCCACACTCCCATCAGGAGCTGCCCAGGCTGGGCCTGTGACTCTGTGGGGGTCATGACTTCTCCCGAGCCAGCAGCGATGGGAAGGGGTCAGACAGAGCTGTGGCTCCTGACCGCCGGACCCCCTCGCCCGACCGGCACACATCTGACTCTTCATGGCCCACACCCAGCCCTTGGGGAGCAGAGCACCCAGCCATCACACATGCACAGACCCTCGTCCTACAGCTGAGGGAAGCGTGGCCAGGGTGGGTGGGGAGAGGCAGCCCCCGTGGCAGGAGCTGGGTCCCTGGGTGTCTGAGGGCTGGGTTAGCCTCTGATCTTAGTGGGTGCTGGCCAGGAACGCCACAAATGCCACGTGGTGGTAGCCGGAACCACATGCCACACAACTGGAACATTCTGGAACATTCCACACAGAGGGCTGGACCCCACCCACTCCCACTGGCCCACAGGAAGACCTGCTGAGGGGATGTCAGCCACCCAAGCCTCCTGCCAGGATGCCGCTCCTGGGATGAGACCCCTGAAGCTGGCCACATCCACGGTGGGGGAGGAGGACCCACCGGACCCTAGATCCTGGTGGCAATGGAGAAGGAGCCTGACCTCCTCTAATGTGGGCTGAACCAAGCCCAATACGGTCTGAAAGACTGTCACAGGGAGGGCCTCTGGGTGGGGCTTTCACACGTGGACACCTGATCCAAGCTTCTGAGCTGCCCCAAGCTGGAGCCAGCTCCCTCCAGTAGCTGCACGGAGACCCCAAGTCCAGGATTTTGAGACCACCTTGAGCGGGGAGTCTCCGTGCAACAGCCGAGCAGCCTGTGTGTGACACCACACTGCCAGGCCCGAAGGCCGGTGCGGGCAGAGCAGGAAGTGATGCAGAAAGGCTGAGGGCAACGCGGGCGGGTGACCGGGACCCACAGGGGCAGAGGCTGCACGGCAGAGGGGGCAGAGGCAAGCTGGGGCACCATGTGAGCCAAGGCCCTGGCATGGGTCCTGCTGCACACCTGCACGGAGCTGAAAGCTGGGGCTGGAGGGGCCTCACGCCCAAGGATACCTGGCGGGGGCTGTGACGAGGCCCAGGGAGGGAGGAGGCCTAACCAGAGGGTGGACACACCCACGGCCATCATGTGAGCACTGCCCCTTGTGCAGGTACAGGGCTGAGTGGTCTGGCCTGTGTAACCCTGCGGCACCTACAAAGCAAGGACCATGACTGTCACCTCCATTTTGCAGATGAGGTGGAACCAGCCCAGGACGCAGCAAACAGCCAAGCCTCTCCCTCCCCACCCCGTTCATGCACGCGTGGGTCTAGCGGGCTGCAGGGACGAGTGACTTTATTTAAATGCAAACCCGCTGATAAACCCCAGGTCTGGAATGCCTCAGACTGTCTGGTGGATGTACTATCTCTAGGCAGGAACGCCCATTCCCTGGCATTCAGGAGTGCCTAGTTTCCTCCTGAACTAGCCCGATGCTGCAGCAGGAACCTGGCCAGCCTGCCCTCGGCACTTCCAGTCACCTGCACATTCCTCCCAGGTCATGGATACTTTCCCCAGAATACAAGCCCCAGGTCGGGTTTTCCGTGCGGAGCTCCACCTGTCTAGTGGCTGCCGACACCACAAGGGGCATCTGTCTGAAACTCCCCCCAGTAAATCGCCCAATACCAACACACTTCCTGTCTCCCTCCTTTGATTTCCCGGCCCCTTCACTATTTGGGGGGTGCTTTGCTTCTACTGCCTTTTCACAGAACAGTGCCGCCTACCCTCAAAGCCCCCACCTCCAAAGGGGGCAGAGTGCAGGCGGCACCATGAGAGGAGGGGCCCCAGGCCAGCAGCTGCAGAGCGGGCCTCGAGGGAGCACCTCAGGCGGCAACAGGTGGGACTGGCCGGGACCAGCAGATCTAAGGAGACAACGGGGGTGGAGTTACCTGGCCAGCAGGTCCTGACATAAGAGAAACCGGGGCCAGGGGGCAGAGCTGCAATTCCTGGGTTCCCAACATAGGGCAGAGCCTGGGGGCCGCCCAGGGGCCAGGACCGCAGGGAAGGCACACGACTGGGGACCGGCATCCAGGTGTTGTCCAGCACGTGGGCCCAGGGTTACAGGAGTGAGCAGCGGAGGCGTCCTCAGCCATGGGCGGTGTCACACACCAGGCAGGGAGGACTGGCTCTGCAACCACCATCTGGAAGCCTTGAGGGTGGTCCACGCCCTCAGCGGTGACTGTCCACTCCGCATGGGCACCAGGCCACAGGGGTTGTGCAGGATGACCACACATAGCCTGATGTCCACCGAGAGCTCAGTCTTAGGCACGGAGGCTCCTGCCCGGCCCTGGGTGCCCAGAAGGATCCTAAGAGGCCCCTCCACAACCCAGAGTCAGTCGTTCTGCCCCGGGGTCTGACCAGCACTCATCACTGAGGGGCGGGGTAGGCTGACGGGCTGTAAGGATCTCCAGTGTGACCCTGTCCTCAGGAGCCACACCTGCCTGGTGCCATACAAAACTGGTGGCTGGGGCCGGGCACAGTGGCTCACGCCTGTAATCCCAGCACTTTGGGAGGCGGAGGCAGGCAGAGCATTTGCGATCAGGAGTTGAAGACCAGCCTGGCCAACGTGGTGAAACCCCATCTCTACTAAAATACAAAAATCAGTCGGGTGTGCTGGTGGGTGCCTGTAGTCCCAGCTAGTCAGGAGGCTGAGGCAGGAGCAGTGAGCCAAGATGCACGACTGCACTCCAGCCTGGGTGACAGAGTGAGACCCCGTCTCAAATAAAAATAAAAACACACAAAAAACGGGTGTCCGGGGAGCTGCACTGGCCCTGGGTCCCCAGGGAAGGGAAGGGCTGAGGCAGGCAGAGGGCGTTCCAGGTTTAGACTCCGGCTTAGGCCAACTAGGGGGTTGAGCCCTCAAAGCGGGGGCGCTGGAAGACATGATGCTGATAGGGTGTGAGAAGGGGGATGTGAGAGGGCTGGCAGTGCAGGAGGACTGGGCACAGGCCCCAGGTGTGTGGGGGACGCACAGGGTGGGGGTGGGGACAGTTACCTGACCTGCCTGCTTTCCGTGCGGTTAAAAGGCCCCAGGGACAATGCCCGGGAGTGTGTGGACATGGGCAGCCTCCGAGTGCAGCGGTGGGCTGGGGACAGGCCTCCGAAGGGACCGGCGGCCCAGTGGGCACAGGGGACGGGAGAGGGACTGGTGCTTGAACAAGGGCTGAGGGCGGAGAGGTCGGAAAGAGGTTCCCAAAGGCAGGGGTGCCGTGAGCTGGATTGAGATCCCATCTCGACCTTCTCCAGGACTGGGCTTCCTCACCTAGGAAGCAGGAGGGCCCGAGGATTGGCCCTGAAGGAGCTGGGCTGCGGGGTGGAGCTGGGCCAGCTGCCATGGCTGGTGGCATCGCCCTCCTTGGGTCCTCCCAACAACCTAAGGGTGGCACTGTCCCATCCCACAGGTGGGCAAACCGAGCCCAGCACAGCCCAGTGAGAGACTCGACTCACAGTCTCCCCCACAGCCTCGGCTCCAGCAGACGCTCCAGGGGGCAGGATGGGGCTGGGCCTGTTAACGCGGATTTCACAGACTGCAGCCAGCCCCAGGAGGTGCCACAGAAAGGCCTGGTGGACACCCCCCGGCCACCCTCTGTGTCTCTATTTCTCTGCGCAGACCTCACTGGCAGAGAGGATATAGGGCTAGACCAAGCGGCCCCCAGGGTTGAGGGCAGAGCAGTGGAATCCCGGGAGGAATCCCCAAGAGCCTCCTCAACCCCACAGTCCACTTTCCCAAGCCAAGGTGGGTTCCTGGCTGCAGCCTGCCCGGCCTCTGCCCACACAAGGCAACAACCCTGAGGAGCAACGACCCTCTCAGCCCAAGTCCTTGTGCACAGAGACCACCTGTGGCACTCAGACCAGTTCCTTGGTCTGGCATTCAAGGCCCCCACCACTTTGGGCCTCCTTGTGCCAAATGACCCTACAGGGTTCCTGCCACACCCCACAGACCAACATCCTGCTGCATCCCAGTCTTGGCCCCAGCAGTGCCCTGGCCTGGAAGCACCCATGGCCTCTGCGAGCTCTGTCCCCACCCATTGTCACTCAGCCCCCCCCCCAGGGATCCTCCTGCTGTGATGCCAATCACACTGTAACTCATGAATAACCGCTGCTCCCCCAGCCTGTGACATAGGCAGCACTGGGAAATGCAAGCCCGCTGCCTCCACTTCGCAGGTGCCCACGGACCCACAAGACACAGCAGATGTGGAAGGCCTCGGCACCCACCTGCAGAGCAGACCTGGCAGCGGGGTGTGTGGCAGAACCCGCGTGTCGAGTTTCAACGTGCCTTGCAGAATGCCACCCGTGGGATCCAGCCCTGACCCCTCGCAGGTGCTGAGATGACCACAGATGTGCCCGATCTCCTCTGCTTAGCTTGTTCAGCTGTAAATCAGGAACCGTAAGTCCCTCCTCACAGGACTGCTGCAGAGACAGCAGTGCCTGACACACAGCATGACGGCCAACATGCACCGCGTTCTGTGGCATTGAGCGATACGAGCCAGAGTGTCGGGCGCCTGCCATTCCTTTTGTGTACAAACGGAAATTCTGCATGTCTAGGATATATCACAAGGCCCAGGACGGGCCGCACCAAGCCGCCGCGTTTACCTCTGCAGAGCAGGGCCTGGTCCCTCCTGCCCACACCATTGCCCTCTTCTACAATGGGAATGTTCTCATGCGTCGCTGAAGTTATCAACAAGTGAACTGGCCAGAAAGAAAAAAGACTGGAGGAAACAGATGGGCTGGAAGCAGGAAAGGTCGCCTGGTCCAGTCCTCCTCCCATTGCAGGGAACAGAAGCCGGGACGGACGTGAGCCGTCTGAGCCCCCAGAGATCACAGCAGCCGCCACAGGGCTAGACCCTAGGCCTCCTGGCCAGGCCGGGCACCTCGCTGGGTCTTGCCTTCTTTTGCCACCAGCTGACCATGGGAAGCTTCAAAAGGGGCCAGGGGAGGGCAGGGTAGGGTTAGAGTTTGCAGGTGACAGCTGCCAGGCCAAGGCAGCTGTGGGGAGCCGGGGTCCTGGTCCAAGCCCCCACTGCCCTCCCCAGCCTGCTCCAACTCCCAAGAGCACGCTCTCTGCCTTATTTGGCTTGGAAGAGAAACATAAACACCTCTGTGCTCGATCTTATGCTGGTGGGCAGGGCCAGGCAGAGGAGAGGAAGAGGAAAAGAGCAGGCGTGGCACGGGGCACTCCCGGCAGCCACTGCGCGGCCCTGGTCTGCCAGGGAGCCTGGGGGACTTCCCTGCCATGACCCCAGGCAGAGCACAAAAACCAAGCCCAGGCCTTGAGGGGCTATGAGGGGCTATGAGGGCTCAGACGGATCCCACTTTCATAAAAAAGGAAGGCTGGCAAGGTTGGCCTAGGGGACAGGGGGAAGCCAGCTCCCCCCTCAGATGCCCCCCCCCGTCTTTACAACGAGGCCTATGGTGAAGTTCACGCAGGTCACGCGGCCTAACCCCTCCGAGCTGCAGCACAGGAGCCTTGAGAGCGCACAGAAGTGGAGCCTGTGTGGGGAGGAGACCTGGGGCTCCCTCACTGGGGGCCAGGCCCATCTAGACCCACCTTCACCAGCCACCCTGGCCTCCAGGCCTGCTGCACGCAGGCTCCGGAAACACCAGCTGTCTCAGTCACTCTCTGCACGAATCCCCACCCGCTCCTCGAAGGCCACAGCAGACGTGGTGCCCAGCCCCCACTCCACAAGCAGAGTTCTGCTTCCAGCGCCCACCACCCCACGAGCCAGCCCCAGCCCTTGCCGGCAGGGCCACTGTGCCCTCAGTGACCCTGGCACTGCCTATAGACGGCTGAGCCACAGGCTCCACTCTGCCAGGGTGCTGCACAGTCTCAGGCCAGACTCTGCGTGCTCCCCTGTCCGTCCCGTCCCGCCCCGAGCTGAGGACTCAGGAAGCCCCTCTTCCTGCCTCACGGACAAAGGAGAGTTGAGAGAAACTCAGGGAAAAAGCCTGGTCCACACCTCTCTGCAGTGATGAGAGAAATGGATTCTGGAGCCCTTCACAAAGCTCTAAAAACCTCAGCGCCCTTCAAACCATCCCTGCCACCTCACCGGGGAACCCAAGGCCCTAGGGGAGCAGCTCTGCCCAAAGGCAACAGCTGGACACAGCCACAGGCAGGCAGCACCCAGGGAGCCCAGGACAGGCAGGGGTGAGAGGGGAGCCGCCCCGCCTTCAGCTGCAAAGCAGGAGGCAGTGAAGGGCATGTTCCTTACCTACTTGGCGACCAGCCAGCAGCCTGGGGCACCGAAGAGCTTCTGGAGCATTTAATTCGGTCTGTGCCTGGGTTTAATTAGCTCGATGTCCTGGTGTAATGAGCTCAGTGTCCAGGGAACTCGATTTTATGGGTCATCTGACCTGCACGGGGCAGAGTGCTGCAGGCCTGGTGGCCGCTTCGGCCTGGGGACCCCTCACACCTGCCACAGCCATCTGCCCTCAGACCTGCTGGGGTGGAGAGCCAGGCCACTCTTCCAGGCACACTCAGCCCACAGCCCTTGGAGGGGTTTGCAGGGCAGTGCGGGGGTTCTGTCTGTGAACAAGGTGATCATGCAGGAACGGAGGGTCAGCAAGCACCCACTGTGCGCAGCCACATGGGTGGGACTAGGGGAACAGACTCTGCCCAGGGAACGGGGCAAGGCCCACAGGATCCTGCAGGCATCAGCCCCTGGGATTCTCACACAAGCCAGGGGTGACTCTACCGCGCCCGTTTCACAGATGAGCACACGGAGGCTGCAGGAGGGGAGGGGTGCCCCAGGCGACCCACTGGTGGGTGGAGCAGCGGACCTGCACTCCTGGCCCTGAGCTCACACAGCACTGCCCTGCCCAGGACAGTGCCAGGCTTCGAGTGACTCGGAGGGCACAATGATGCCGACCGGAGTCCCAGGGGCATGGCCCGAGGCAGAAAGTCTGGTCTCAAAGCTGCCGCCTCCAGTCCCCACACCATGGCAACCCATGTGCTTGCAGGATGGGGCCGGCAAGCCAGGGGGTGACTTTGAGGTCTCTCAGTGCTGCTCAGCACCCCATCCCCATCTTCTTGTTACTTGGGGGCATCAGTGAATGACCCCAGCATGGCAGGAGACTGAGCAGAGATGAAAATGTCCTCCACCAAGTATGAGGCCTCCCCCACCTCGGGGCCTGGGTACCCTTCCCCGCCTCCTCTCAACCCTCCCCTCTGTCCTCCCTGCCTTCCCCGCCACCCCAGCTCCGGTCCTTCCCCACAGATGACCAGCAGTGCTTCCAGGGTGTGGAAGCCCCAGCATTTCTCCATGTTGAGCTCCCCAGCACGGCCAGGGCTCTGGGCCTCACCCCTCACCCCTCCACAGTGGAGGACAGATTCCAGGGCATGGGTGGGGCTGGAGTTCCGCACCCCGACTCTGCGCGGGTGGGTTCCTCTCCAGCCTCCGCAGGGAGGGAGGAAAACAGGGCTTATCTGTGCAGCCATCTCTGGCACCGATACAGGTAAACAGGTGGGGACAGTGGGTGGAGGGTGGGGCCTCAGGAAGGATGCGGGTCCCAGATGTCTGACGGGGCCAACCCTGTGCCCCCACCGCGCCCTGGGAAGGGGCTGGGTCAGGCAGAGCCACCTCTACGAGCAGCGAGGTCTCCCTCTTGGCCCACCCAGAGCTGAAGAAGGGGCCCCCACTGGCCTCTGCATACAGCGGGCACTCAGAGGGCTGGTGACAAAGTCAGGCCTCCAACTCAGCTGTCCTCCCTTCACACACCACGGCCTCAGCCACCTGACGCCAGCGATGGGCACAGGGCGCTCTCCTGCCACTCTGAATGCCAGCAATGGACACAGAGTACTCTCCTGCCACCCTCGGACGGTCCAAGTGGATCGGCCCTGCCCACTGGCCCCCACCTAAGCTGCAGACACTGCCCTCCTGGATCCCTGCTGCTCGAGAATCCTGGGGAGGGCAGGACCCCCTCCAGCCTCAAGAAGAGAATGTGCCTGGGGAGGAGAAGGGGCTCCCAGCTCAGTGGCAAACCTTGATGCCAAGGGCAGACCCCTGGCAGTGCCACGGCTGGAGCGGCTTGCCAGGTCACCTGTGGCAGCCAACAAAAGGATGGGGGTCTCTCGGCAGCCTGAAAGTGCCACGTTGGGCCTGCCCCTGGCTCTGTGCCAGGAAGCGGCTCCTGTTGTGACACTTGTCAGGTGGGGAAACTGAGGCACGGTGGGCTTACAGGGTGCTGTGTGGACACGGCATACGTTCAGCCAGCCTGCACACCAGCCCTGACCAGGCCTGGCTGGGAAGGATGGACAGCCATGAGCTGGCTCCTCAGCCACCAGCTACAAGCGCACAGGTCCCATGGGCTCTGTCCTGGGACCCCCCACCCCCAGCACACCCATGCCCCCATCTTACACCCAGCAGGGCTAGGCTGCAGGACTCAGGCACTGGCGGCTCCCTAAGCACCACAGCTTTCCATGGCGGGAGCCCATCTGGACGGCGCAGCCTAAACAGTGTGGCCCTGGGCAGCCTGGACAGGGCAGGGGTTCGGGGACGCCAGTGGTGCCCGCCGTGATTCACACCTGCCCAGGGCCCAGCTGGTGAGCTGGCAGCCAACATCCTCTGGAAACAGATGAGACGCAGGGTCAGCTCCTGGTGTCTCAGTTAGGGCACTTCCTGGGGCCTCGCTGCCTCGGCATGTGAGCGCCTCCTCTGTGAACAGGGTGGCCCAGGGCAGACGCTGGAGGTGAGCAGACCAGCTCCAGGACAGCAGGCAAACCCTGCTTCCTCTCTGGGACCGTCACTTCATCTAGAAAGCAGCGGCAGGCCAGGTGTGCTGACTACTGCCTGTAATCTAGCACTTTAAGAGGCTGAGGCAGGTGGATCATTGAGCCCAGGAGTTCCAGACCAACCTGGCAACAAAGACTCCATCTCTATTTAAAACAAGACAGGAAGGCGCCGACACGTCCTTGTTACCTGGAGCTGCTGGCCCGGGTCTGCTGTCATACGAATGTGCACAGTGACGTGCCGGGACAGGGCAGCCCTCAGGTAACAGCCGGCAGGTGTGCCCTGATGCCTCGACTGACCCAGGCAGTGAACAGCACATCCAGAGGCCATGGGATGACACAGAGGCCACACTGATGACAGCGATTAGCATGGAGGGGCCGCTGTGAAGGTCTGGGTAAACAAGGTCACTCTGTGACCTGGAGCCCTCCCGCCCCCAGCATTCCAGACTAATTGAGAGGGCAGGATTCCTGCCAAGACTGGCAATCCACCTCAAATGAAGGGTGGGAGGCAGCTTTGGAAGCTGTGAGGCAGCTCTCTGGGCTCTGTGAGGCCCTCAAAGCCATCCTGCCCCAGGCACACCTGCACACCCACATACAGGGTCAGGAACGGAACGCAGGTCAGGTGTGGTTGGAAGCCCATGGTTCAGAGGGGTTTTGGGAGCCCACAGCCTCCTGGGGGCCAAAGTGCGTGATTAACCAAAGTGAGCCCCAGATGCAGAGCTGGGTCCTCAGGAAAGGTTTGTGGGGAGGCGGGCACCAGAGCAGGACCCAGAGGCAGGAAGGATCTGGGAACCTCAGATTCGAAGGTCCTGGGGGAAACTCAGAGGTCAGCAAGCTGCGGAGGGTGGGGGGATGAGGCGGGACATGCTGTGAGACAGGGGGTCTCGGCCACAGGAGACGGGGTCCTCTTGAAGTCCCAGCAGCACACTTGCGGCAACCCCTCCCTACTGACTTCCTCCCGGCACCAGGATCCCACATGGCCCATTCTCCAGAGCTGAGGTCCACACCACCAGCGTCACTGGATCCTGAACAAGGTAGATTCTCAGGCTGAGGCTCACCCAGACCCAGGCGAGGGCTGTGGCCCGTATTCCAAAGGGTCCCCAGGGAGGCATGAATGTGCTCTCCAGGCACAGGCCATGCATCAAAATCTCCCTGCCAGGACCTCCCAAAATGAGGACTCCGCCCTCAACACCAGAGCGGGGGAGCCTGTCCTCGGGCTCTCTGGGCACCCATCAGAGGCAGACACTGGCAACCATTCCAACGATGGCGCCAGCAACTCACCCCAGACAGGCAACAAGGGGCTCCTAAGAGCCCTGACCACTACAACCTCCCAGCAGCACCTTCTCCTGCCCACTGTGTCCTCAGCAGTGCTGGGCCCAGGGCTGAGGCTGGCACTGACTCAAAGCCCCCACTCTGTTATTTACCCAGCAGCACCCTGCACCCCTGGCCTGTCTAGACTGCCCTAGGGCCTGGTCACAGGCTGGCCTGCTCTCTGAGAACTTCCCCAGACCCCACGGAGGAACATCACCTGGCCACCTCCCTTGCAGGCAGGGTAGAAACAGCCACCAGTCACTCAGAGGCAGTACACAGAGGCCAGGGAACACGGGCAGGTGTCTGGTCACACCCCCTTCAGAACCTTACCCTTCTTCCCCTCAGGTCACTGAGGCAGGGCAGAAGAGGGAGGGGAATCTCAGAGCAGGTGTCCAGGACAGATGCACACCATGTCAGCATATTTCTGCAGGAGTCAGGTGTCTGGTCCTAGCTCAGCCCTCCCCTCTCTGTACCTCGAGTTTCCAGTAAGTGATATGGGGACAGAATTGGGTACCTGCACCTCCAAGACAGTGCTGGCCCCCAGTGGATGCCGTCCCAGAAGCACTGCCTGGACACGTGTCCAGGTGAGCACGGGCTGGACAGCCTGGAGCCTGGCTCCCTGGTCCCTAGAAAGCCCAAGTCGCTGTCTCTAATTTATTTATTTGTTTATTTTTGAGACAGTGTCTCGGTCTGTTGCCCAAGCTGGAGAGCAATGGTGCAATCTTGGCTCACTGCAACCTCCGCCTTACAGGTTCAAGCAATTCTCCTGCCTCAGCCGCCTGAGTAGCTGGGATTACAGACACCTGCCACCACACCCAGCTAATTTTTCTATTTTTAGTAAAGATCAGGTTTTACCGCATGGCCAGGCTGATCTGAAACTCCTGACCTCAGGTGATCCGCCCCCCGGGCTTCCCAAGGCGCCGGGGTTACAGGTGTGAACAGCACGCCCGGCCGCTATCTCTATTTTAGACAGCGTGCTGAGGTTGGAGGAGCTGCCCGAAAGCTTGGAGGTGTGACCAGAGACGCACGAGCAAGTCAGCACACAGCTTGTGTTCTCAGTCGGCAGCTTGGGTGCCATGGTCACGCTTGCGGGTGCAGTGTGAGGCTTGATTCATTTGTCAGTGCACCTGGGCCATGCTGCCCAGTTTGGTCAAATGCCAATCCCAATATGGTGTGCAGGTATTTCATGAGACTAATTTAAAGCAGCAGAGGGCATAAGGACCTCATCCAATCACCTGAAAGAATGAGAGCCTCATCCAATCAGCAGACAGCACAAGGTCCTCATCCAATCAGCTGAAGGCACAAGGGCCTCATCCAATCAGCAGAGGGCATGAGGTCCTCATCCAATCAGCTGAAGGAACAACAGCCTCATCCAATCAGCAGACAGCACAAGGTCCTCATCCAATCAGCTGAAGGCACAAGGGCCTCATCCAATCAGCAGAGGGCATGAGAGCCGCATCCAATCAGCAGATAGCACAAGGGCCTCATCCAATCAGCAAACGTCATGAGGCTCTCATCCAATCAGGTGAAGGCAGAAGAGACACACCTGACTGCCCCGGAAGAGGACTTCTCAGGGCTGCAGCAGAGAACCCCCCACCTTCAGTGTGAAATGCGGACTCTGACTGCAACAGTGGCTCTTGACAGCTGGCCCACCTGTGAATTTCAGACTTGCCAGCCCCACAAGGACGTGCGTCATCTCCTTAAAATAAGTATCCATTGGCCAGGTGTGGTGGCTCACGCCTGTCATTCCAGCACTTTGGGAGGACGGGCTGGTGGATCACCTGAGGTCGGGAGTTCGAGACCAGCCTGGCCAACATGATGAAACTCCGTCTCTACTAAAAACGCAAAATTAGCCGGGTGTGGTAGCGCCTGCCTGTAATCCCAGCTACTCCCAGCTACTTGGGACGCTGAGGCTGGAGAATCACTTGAACCCTGGAGGGGGAGGTTGTGGTGAGCCGAGACTGCACCACGGCAATGCCCAACTCCAGCGTGGGCAACGAGAGCAAAACTCCATCTCAAAAATCAATAAATCAATAAATAATCATTTCACAGGTAGACGGAAAGACATAAATATATAAATATATAACAAGCACCAGGCTGGGGTGGCCCAGGCCTGGGGACGCCGAGTTCCTCCCGCATGTGTGGTCCCTTCCAGTACCTCGGCAGGGGCTCCAAGGGGAAGTAGAGGCACACTCCCCCCCATCTCTGAGGCCGTGCCCAGGTGCCTGCGCTGCTGGCCATGTGGCCACAGCGCTAGGGCAAGTGGGATGCCAGGGACCCCACGCATACTCTGGAAATTCAACAAGGTCATGAAGCCACCAAAGGAAAAAAAATCAACATTCTGGGCTCATAACCCCTAGGCAGGCAGGGCACTGCCTGGCTCACCCCTGGGATCACCAGCCCCAGAACATGGACCCTGCCCCAGCTGCTCTGAGAGCCCACAGGGACAATTACCTTGGGCCATGGGGGCTGGGGCCACCCCAGGCTCAAACCCTGGGCCCAAACTGACCAGAGTGTGCCTCAGTTTCCCCTCTCAATGAAATCTCAGAGAACATTCATTTTCCTTCTCTCCATTTTCAAAAGCGTTTAAAATGCAGAGAAGTACAAAGTAACACCCCAGTGACAGTTGCCACGGTCAGCCTGTGAGCGCTACCACGCGATGCTCCCGCACATGTGTATTTTACCAAGTACAGCTTCGTCCAACAGCCCTCTGATGGGTGGACTGGCTTCCCTAATTGATCGATCAGCTTCATCCTGGATCAAGCTGAGGCGCTCTTCACTCACCTCCCCAAAATTCCTCTCCCTCCCCAGAAGGAAACACTCTTGTGAGTTTTGGGACAGCCTTATGGGAAAGAGCTGTTTCTGAGCTCTGGAATTCCATCCAGGGTCATCTGCAAGGGCATCCCCGGCCTGCGGCTGTGCTGTGACCTCCGGGCCAGGCCCTGCCCATGAGGAAGGAGCTCAGGGGGCTGTGCTGAGGGAGCTTTGAGTCACAAAAACAGTCCCCAATAGCCCAGAGCCCCCCTACCCAGCTCTGATTCCCCAGAGACCAGAACAGCTGAGGCAGGAGGGAAGGGGACCAGCCACAGGGTCAAACCCTCAGTCAGCTTAGGAACCCCCTACTGCCTTCAAGTGGCTGTGGCGGAAGCCGCCAGCCTCCCTGCAAACCCCTGCTCCCCTCCCATGTCTCTCAGGGCCCCCAGAGCCCCATGTCATCAAGAGCTCCGTCACTGAGCCTTCCCCCTCAGGGTGACCCCACCCTGCCCTGCCCTACACCCTGACTCAGGACTAGAGCCTCAAGGGAATAGGAACTGGAGGCAGCTCCCACCACCACAGGACAAAACCCACCCTCCCCAACACAGCCCCCAAGCCCTCGCAGACTTCCTGGCTCCCGACAGCACGAGACTCCTGCACATGCTCCTCCTGCCCCCAGACCCAGGTCCCTGAGATTCTCGCCAGGCCCTCCGCAGGGAACCCCACAGACTGGGCCCTCTAGAGCAGAGGCCTGCGATGTGGGACCCACGAGCCCCCAAAGCCATGTGTCACCACGGGCATGTCCTGGGGAGAGGGGTCCAGGAACCAGCCAACCCCACAGGCCCAACCTCGATGCAGGGTTGCCAGCGGGTTGGGGCAGTGGCTCGGCCCTTCTTGCAGCCTGGCACACCGTCCGGGCCTCACAGCCCCTCCTCCCATGCCCCAGCTCGGCTCCTGGACCGTGTGGCATGGTGTCCCCATAGCCGTCCCCACCACGGCAGGCTGGCTCCAAGAAGCTCCCCAGGCAAGGAGGAAAAGCTGATTAAGTGTCCACTTAAGAGCAGAGAGCTGTTCGCTGCGGGGGTGCAGAAGGGCCCGGACTGTCCTCACTAAAGCCCGTGCGTACGCTCAGTTCCTGGAAAAGGGGAGTGAGAAAGGTGGACACACTGCCCTCTCACCCACCACATCCTGTTTTTATGGAAAACGAATCCGATTCCTAACAGCAGAGCAAGGAGCCGACCTCCCGGGGGTCCCGGGCGGCCCTGACAAGCAGCCTGTGGGCGGGGGCTTTCTAGTCCGTGCTGCAGAAGTGGCCTTGGTCCCCAGGGCATGAGCAGCGCTTCCCTCTCAGCCACTCCTCCCTCCTCCCTGGGGAGAGGCCGGGATGGATGTACCCTTCCTGGCAGCGAGGGGCTGGCTGGCTGTGGTCTCCACCCTTGCAGCCTCAGCCAGGCCCTGCTCCCTCCAGGCCTCCGCCAGTCTGCGGGGTGGAGGGGGTGCTGCCCACAATGGGCGGGTCAGAAAGCGCCTCTAGCTGCAGGACCTGGCCCTGGACACAGCGGTGACAGGGCTGCAGACCCTGGGCCTTGGAGCCAGAACAGCCATGGCCGGGGCCAGCTGCACCTTGGCAAGGCAAGCTGGGCCTCAGTTACCTCATCTGCACAGGGAGGATGCCAGCCCCATTCACTTCAAAGCCACACACCGAGATGCACTGGGAAAGCGGCCAGCATGCAGCAGCGCCCGCCCACACTCACTCCCTCCCGCCGTCCAGGGCGAGCACCTCTCATCCAAAGGCTTGGGCCAGAAGTCTCCAGTTCCGGGTTTTGTGGATTTTGGAATACCGGCACATACATAATGAGCTACCCTGGGGAAGGGTCTCAACGCGGAATTCTGTTTACGTTTCATATATGCCTTGTACGCATACTCTAAAGGCAGCCACACAATTTTATTTTTGAAAATAGTGACGGGGGTCTCACTACGTTACCCAGGCTGCTGTCAAACTCCTGGCCGCTAGTGATCCTCCCACCGCGGCCTCAAAGTGCTGGGATTACAGGTGCAGCCACCACACCCTGATCATGTTTTGCTTTGTTTTGTTTTTGGAAGAATCAATATCGTAAAAATGGCCATACTGCCCAAAATTTTGTTTGAGTTTTTTGAGATTCAGTTTTGCTCTTGTTGCCCAGGCTGGAGTGCAATGGTACGATCTCTGCTCACTGCAACCTCTGCCTCTTAGGCTCAAGCGAATCTCCTGCCTCAGCCTCTGGAGTAGCTGGGATTACAGGTGCTTGTCACCATGCCCAGCTAATTTTGTGTTTTTAGTAGAGACGGGTTTTCTCCATGTTGGTCAGGCTGGTCTCAAAGCCCTGACTTCAGGTGGTCCGCCCGCCTTGGCCTCCCAAAGTGCAGGGACTGCAGGCGTGAGCCCCCGCGCCCAGCTGCATATCTTCAATAACTCTGGCTTTTGACCGTGACCTGGCGCATGAGGCCGGGTGTGGAATCTTCTGCCTGGATTTGGACTTGGGACTTAGGGACTGGGATAAATGTAACACCTACAGCACCCTGGCATTTTCCTTACCAACATGAAGACAGACCTGTGGAGCGCCTGCCTGGACCCAGCCTGGGCCTGAGCCCCTCGGCAATGAGGGGGCTGTGCCACCACACCCAACTGGAGCCCCCATCTCACATCAGTCACCTCCATTCCTGAGGGTCAGGACCAAGCCCGGGGACCTGCAGCCTCCAGTCAACAGCAGGGAGAGGAGCCCAGGCCTGGCTGTCATTGCCTCCTCCTGAGGACCTGGGCCAGATCTGGGGCTGAGGTTCAAACAGCACATGTGGCTCTGATGGGCGGAGCGTGGCAGGAAATAGGGAGGGGCCAGGGCAGCCTGGGTGTTGGCAGGGCCGGGACAGGCCTCAAGTCGTCCGTCCCCACCCCCCCCAACTAGCTCAGCTCTGGCCCTGCTTCTGGGCAGGAAGAGGGGACAGAGAGGATAGCATGGGGCAGAGTGTGGCAAACAGATCCCCTGGGGGTCACACTCCTTCCAATACCAGATGGCGGGGCAGCGGGGGATCTGGGGGGCTAACCCCCTCCAGCCTGGAGCCTCGGGACCCCCACACCTCTGCCCCCAAGGGAGGAAATGGGGGGCTCCGGATGCATAGCAAGTCTCCAGGGAGAGGGACCGATGCCTCCCAGGGTGCCCTCCCTGCCTGCTCGCCCCAGCCCTCTCCACCCTCTTTCCGGGCAGAAAGTGCATGATCCAGTCCTCCCGAGCCTCAGTCTGTCCAGACAGAACATGCCAAAGCCAGAGGAGGCCCGCAGGCAGCCCCATGGGACCACCGGCACGCGCTCCCAGGACCCAGGACACGGCTCCAGCACGCGGCTCCCAGACGCGCCCCAGGGACCTCTGAGCCTGACGCCTGCGCACAGCCTGTGTGCTCCCCGTGACCTGCTCACACTTGCCCCACAGCTAGGCCCCACCTGCATCACTTTCTGGCTGTGGACTTGGAAGCCAGCTCGGCCTTCAGAAGCCCGCAGCTCCTGCCTGTGGGATGGGGGACGCTGTGGCTACCTGGCCAGGCTATTTCAAGGACGGTACAACGAAGAGTCCAGGACAGGCGAGGTCTCACTCCTTCCATCAGCGGCTCCCAGCCCTGGTCTGGGGGCAGCTCACTGCCTCGGGCAGGGTAGAGCCCACCGCCCTGGGAGTATCTGAGCTGGGGACATGGGGACAGTCTGCCAGGACACTGGGCTGGGAGTTCTCCTCAGGAGTGCTCCGCAGCTGCAGTCCATCAGGAGAGATGGCCATTAGTGCAGGTGCCCGCCATGGACGGTGCCTACCTGGGCCCCTTCCTACCCTCTTGCCTGAACACGGTCCTGGGTGGGGGTACTCTCCTGCCAGCTGCCCAGCACATCCACCACATGGTGCCTTCTCTGCCAGTGACTCAGCCAGGCCAGCCAGCAGCCCAGCCCCACTAAGTCACGCTGTGCACACCCCACAGTTCCCACGGAGCAGCCAGGCCTGGCCAGCCAACCCCCACTGAGCCATACGAGACACCAGCCACCACCAGAGGTCTTGGCCTTACATCCTCACCTGGGAGGCCACAGGGGTGCCCTGAGAGCTTGGGTGAGGAGCTCCTTAACCATAGGGAGCCAGTGGGCGGCACTGGACGGACCCCCTGCCCTCCCACGCCCTGGGTGCAGGTGATTGCCTGCAGGCGGGGCCTGGGTGGAGTGGCTCCACCCCTCACATCCTGTTGCGTTTTGCAAGGTCCTTCCGCCCCCCCGTCACCTGGCAGGTCGTCATGGTGCCAGATCACAGGGAGATAAAAACCAACCTGGTGAAGGGCCCCACAGACACAGCAACTGCTGCTGGAACTGGGCCCAGCCTTGCAGGAACTCTGCACCCAGTGACCCCATTCGGAAGGACCGGGCCAGTCCCCTTCCTAAAGGTGAAGTGCTAGAGGCTCAGAGAGGCTGAGGGACCTGCCCGACCACGGGCCCAACAGTGCTGAGCAGCACAGCCAGGACTTGGCGCGGAGTCTGACCCCAGCTCCCAGGCTGTGCGGCAGCCATGGTCCAGTCTTCATGTCACCCCCTTGCGAAGGTGCTAGCCGAGGCCGCAGGGACAACAAGAAGCCAGGCCAGGCGGGGCTCCCAGCCCACAGCCTCCCTTGCCCCGTGGGCTCCACGTCCAGCAGGCAGGGAGGAGCATGCCGCTTTACTGAGCGGGGGCACTGCCACAACTCAAGCCGCTGCTGGGCTCAGGGGCCACACACGCCCAAGTCAGAACCTCGACAGGGCCACTCTAGTGGTGACAGTGTCCAGCAGTGGTCCTGAGACAGCCACGGGTGTCCCTCTCAGTCCAGTCAGAGCAGAGCCCTATGGAGGTCCCGGGTGGGACAGGTTGCAGTGGTGACACCAGCGGGGCCGATGTCCGGATGCCCATCCAGCTGGGGCCCCAGGCCCTCCTGAGACCCTGGGCATGGATGTCAGAATGACCAGCTCTGGTGCCACCAAGACGCCGGGATCCAGCACCTGCGTCCACTGCTGAAGTCCCGAGTGTGTGTCTGAGCCGCGAACGAGGGCCTGGAACCCCAGACATCTCATGGTGGCAAGCGGGCTCCTGTGGCCGGGCCACCACCATGAATGACCGCTCGGAACGCACTTTCCATGTGGACATCAGGCTCAGGTGCAAATAACCAATAGCCATGCTGGAGCTGAGGGACCTGGGAGCCCCACTCACACGGCCCCTGCCGGCCCCGCCCACACCACAGGGCAGGCCCCACTCACACTCCCTACAGGCCCCAAGTCTACAGGCAGGTGGCCTGGACGGCCAGAGTCTGGCAGAGGGCATGGCTTCCTCCCCAAAAAAAGGCCCTTGCCCCCTCCTCCCCATTCTCTGAGGGTGATGCCCACAGCAGCCCTGGTCCAGTCTTCACGTACTCCTGAGGCCGCAGGCTGGGATGGGCCGTGGCAGGGACAGCCTCCCCTCCAAATGCCCATGGGACACGTGAGTAGAGGCACATGGCTCCCAGCTGGCCCCAGGGGTGCCTGGCAGGCTCCGTCAGCCTCTGGAATGTGACTCGGCCTGTCTGTCCACCCAGAAGCTTCTGGCACTCCAGGGAGCTCAAGCTGGCTCTGCTCTGGAAGAGCAGTTACTCCTCCGTCTGTCACCAGTGGCTCCAGCCAGCTCTCAGGTCCACGAGGCTCCTCCCTCCTGGGTCTCACTGATTCACACTGAGACTCCCCCCCTCCCGCCCCCAGTAACTCCTGGCCTCAAGCCCAGGCCCTCACTCAGGGTATCTGAGTAGAGGGGAGGCCCAGGAGACAGAACTGTCCTCCAGTAGTGGGAAGCCAAGGAGGGACCCCTGAACAGAAACTGCAGAGGAGGTCTGTCCACCCGGCGCGGGGGCCAGAGAGGAGGCGGGCAGGGAGAAGGGCCTTGCCCGAGCCCAGAGGTGGCCAGGGGCCGAAGGTCGGCGGGAAGCCAGGCATCTGAGCGCAGGGCAGCCGGCCTCCACATGGCCCTGCACAGCCTGGCCTCACTAGGGGAGGGGCGAAGACAGTGGCTGGTGCTTCCCCCCAAAAAAAACCAGGGGCTCAAGGCCACCCCTGAGACGCCTAGACTCCTAGGGACAGAGCCTGATAGGCAAGGGCTGACAGGTAGGTCAGGGGTGTGGACAGCAGCTGCCCCATGCAGGGAGAAGGGTCCGGCCACCCCACACCAGTGTCCTCCTGGGTGGTCTTAGGAAGAGGGTCACTCGACCTCAGCCCCCCAGTGCAGGGCCCCACCGGAGCTTGCTCTGGGCACTTCTGGCCCTGCTGAAAGTCCCCTCAGGTGCCACCGTCGCTGATTGCCAACGCCTCCGGGCAGACCCCTCAAGTCCCCTCAGCACTGCAATCCTCCTCCCCAGACACTGCTGACCTTCAGAGATTGGGGCCCCGCCAGGCCACCCTCTCCCCTGGCCAGAAAGGTCTGCGCCCACCGATAAGGTCTGGGACACAGCTCCCAGCCCCACAGGAACAAGTCACCAGGCGGGGCTGGGTGCACATGCCCTGAGACCCAAGCATCAAAGCGCACCATTGTCACCTCCTCCCGGCCTCTGCCTGCACGCCCTTCCCACCCACAGGACAGTGACACCGGTGACGCCCTGACCAGGCTGTAATAATACACAGCAGAGGCCCAGTGTGGTGGGAGGTTCCTGTAACCCCAGCTACTAGGAAGGCTGAGGCATGAGAATTGCTTGAACCTGGGAGGCGGACTTTGCAATGAGTAGAGGTTGTGCCACTGCACTCCAGCTTGAGTGACAGAGCGACACTCTGTCTCAATAAATAAAAAATAATATAAACTGCAGAAAGACACCCATGGGTGCTGAAGGGGGAAAAACAGGCTCCAGCTGTGACAGCCGGGACAGCTCAGGATCAAGGAGACTCACTCCTGGGCGCCCAGGTCCCCCGCAGCTGTCCAGGCACCTCTGCATGCCGCGTGGAGGAACTACAGGGGTGGGCGCCCTGGCCAAGCTGCGGGTCTGAGTGGGGTTCCAGAAAGACTGAAAAGGAAGCTGGAAACGGCCACACTGAGCCCACGAGCAGTGACCGACCAGACAAGGACAGAGTCCAGGGGTGAAGGGACCGCTTGTCTCATGCAACAGGGACTGGGGAGAGCACTCCTGGGCCCCCTGGGGCTCCCTAGAGGATTCAACAAGAAACGGGGCACCCAGAGCCAGCTGCATGGGAGGGGGCAGTGCCCATCCAGTCTACAGCACCTCAGCACAGCCTCTGGGGCACTGAGGCCATCCAGTCCCTCGGACATGGTGATGCAAGCCCTGGGAATTAATGCATGAACCCATCAAAGGAAGGAAAGACAGGCACAAAGACGGTCGCTATGTAACAACGGGATGGTGCTGGGAGGCACGCTCACTCCGCACGGATCCAAAGGAACCCACTCCATCCAGCAGACACCAAGAGGCCGCAGCCCAGCCACTGAGGACCCAAAGGAACCCACTCCATCCAGCAGACACCATGAGGCCCCAGCCCGGTCACTGAGGACCCAAAGGAACCTGCTTCATCCAGTAGACACCCATGGAGGCCTCAGCCCGGCCACTGGGGGCGACAGAGTCCCAGCCGTGCTCGTGACACCCAGGATGGAAGGGAGTGAGGGGACTGGGGCTCCGGAGCACAGCAGAGGGGCTGTCCCTGACCCTGACAGGCTGCAGGCCCTGGGGAGAGGCCTGGCTGCTGGGAGGTGAGCGGGAATGGTCAACAGCTGGCAGAGTGCGTGCAGGAGCGCCTGGCACAGGCTGCTGCAGGAGGCAGAGGTGCCCGCATGGGACACAGAGGATGCCAGGGCAGACCCAGCGGCCAGGAGCCAGGCAGAACGAGGCCCAGTGCAGGCCAGATGCCACGGCCACCCACGCAGGGAGAGGATGCTGAGTGGCAGGTGGAGCCCCAGACCAGACCCCCCCAAGATTGTCTGGGATGCACCTGAATAAAACACCTCCTTTTAAAAAGACATGGTGGGGCCAGGCAGTGGCTCATGCCTGTAATCCCAGCACTTTGGGAGGCTGAGGCGGGTGGATCACCTGAGGTCAGGAGTTCGAGACCAGCCTGACCAACAGGGTGAAACCTTGTCTCTACTAAAAGTAAAAAATTAGCTGAGTGTGGTGGTGGGTGCCTGTCATCCCACCTACTTGGGAGGCTGAGGCAGGAGAATCCCTTGAACCAGGGAGGTGGGGCTGCAGTGAGCAGAGATCAAGACACTGCACTCCAGCCTGGGAGACAGAGCAAGAGTGTCTCAAAAACAAAACAACAACAACAAAAAAACCACAAAGACACGGCAAAGACACGGGAGAGGCGGCCTCGGGCAAGGAGAGCAGAACGGGTCAGAACAAAAGGCCCCGTCATTTAAACCCCGGGGAGACTTGAGGAGACTCCTCAGAAGAAGGCACGGCACACACAGATGAGAAGACCCTCGTGAGGTGTCCAGATCAGGCAGCCCAAAGCCACGGGAGGCAACGGCCAGAGCCCGGCTCCAGCACGTGCAGGGCAGCCGTGGGGCAGCAGGGGCCTCAGACCCAGGCCACGTGGAGCCCAGGGGCCATAACCTGGGACTGCAGGGACAGTTTCCTTTCAGGTTAAACACGTGTCACCGGGACCTGAGACGCAGGGCTAGGATCTGGCAACTCCGTGACAGCACTGCCGGGAGTCAGCTCCCCTGGGAGGGCTCTGCTGGCTGCGCCAGTGTGAGAAGCTCCTCTGTGCACATCTGGGAGGGGAGGGAAGGGCGAGCGTGTGTGCTGAAGGCGCCTGGGGAGGAGGAGCTGCTGGGCATTAGCGGGGAACAAACAGGAGGGAACCGAGGGGCCCCACACAGGGGCAGGGTGGAGCAGGGGATTCAGCAACGGCACTGACCATGGAAGGACCAGGGCTTGAGACAGAACTGTGGGGCCGGACCCTGGCTTGGGGCGAGCCAGTCCGCTGCTGACAGCCACTCTGCCACCCACGGCCCTGCGCCTGCACGTCCTGTGTGCAGTGCGGCTGCTGCCACCGCATCTGTCCCAGGAGGGAAACGTGCATGCGCACCATGGGTGCCTGCCACCCCCCAGCTGGCAGGAGAACTGGGCCCAGCTCGCTTCTTGTCAGGGACTGGAAGGAGGGAAGGGCCCGCACCAGGCTGAGGTGTCAGGCTGTTCAAGGTGGGCGGTGAGCCGTCTCAGGTGTGGATACGGAGGCCAGCAGCTTAGATGTGCTCGGATGGCCCCCGTGGCTGTGGGATGCGCCTGGACACAGAACCAGAGCAGAGGGCAGGGACAGCACAGAGGCTGGGGCCATCTAGGCCAGAGGGTGCAATGGCTGTGGGACAGGCACAGGCTGCAGGGGCCAGGCTGACCGAGTTGGGGGCAGTGTGCACCGTCCCATGCCCGGGGGATAGGTGAGCTGGAGAAGCCGGAGGGAGGGGGCACCCTGGCCACAGTGCCCAGCTCCTTAAGTGGACAGACAGAGACGAGGCCTGCATCCTGGAAGTCACTCTGTGGAAGGCGGCAACCCTGCATCCAGCTGCACTCTCTCAGGGGAGTCGGGCCAGCTGGCCCTGCACTGGGCCTGGCCTCTGTGTGCCCCCCAAGCCACAGAGCAGACTCAGGTGACGCCAGAGGCCCTCGGACTTGCTTTTTGTTTTTGATACTGAGTCTCACTCTGTCCTCCAGGCTGGAGTGCAGGGGCATAATCTCAGCTCACTGCAACCTCTGCCTCCCGGATTCAAGCGATTCTCCTGCCTCAGTCTCCCGAGTAGCTGGGATTACAGGCGCCCGCCGCCCCAGCCAGCTCATTGTTGTATTTTGAGTAGAGAAGGGGTTTCACCATGTTGGCCAAGCCGGTCTCGAACTCCTGACCTCAGGATCCACCTGCCTGGGCCTCCCAAAGTGCTGGGATTATAAACATGAGCCACGGTGCCTGGAGGACCTGCTCTTTTAGGAGAAGCACAAGGATGAGACCCTCCAAGGAGGGAGAGGATGAAGGCCGTGGAAGTGAGGGCAGGAACCCTGCTGATGTCGGGGTCCTCACTGCCGCTGGCCCACAGACAGCGAAGGAAAGCAAACCCGTGTTTAGGCAGGGGCAGTGGGAAGGATGATTGCCTCCCTTCTCAAAACGCTCTTTCACGTTGCTGTAATGATGTGTTGTTATCAAGTAAATGAGGGAGGGCCGCGTGGTGGCTGGGCCCGCACAGAGGCAGGGAGCGGGTCCCAGCTGACAGACTGCAGACCGCAAGCCTTGGGGAGGCCAGGAGGTGAGTGAGATCAAGACCAGACCTGGGGTCCTCGAGTCCCTCCCGGGCAGGCTGCCTGCCCAGACCCGCGCCTACCCCCTCCCGTATGGCCCCGCAGGTCTTGCCACAGCCACGGGCCTCAGGGGGCTCCTACGTGCTTGGGAATCTAAGTCACAGTTGAGTTTCGTTTTTCCCTAGGCTGGAGTCTTCTAGACACACAGGCGAGTGGGGGGGCAAACACACCCAGACATTGCAGGGGTCCAGGACTCCCCGACCTGCGTGGCTCACAGATGGGCCTGGCCCGAGCCCCCTTCCTGCGTTTGGGGGTAGAGCCGTGGCCCCACAGCCAGCCTTACTCTTGACTCTTCCTGGCCCATTTTAGCCGCCCATCCACAGGCAAAGGAAACCACAGGGGGTGGCTGAGGCAGCCGCTGTCCCTCTTTAGCCTGAAGCTGAGGCAGGAGAAGCGGCCCCAGCTATATATACCCGCAGGAAAATAGCGTGCAGATGGGAGCCTGGTGAACAGCCGGCAGCCAAACCCTCCGGCCCGTCAGAGGGAGCCTGAAATACTCCCTATAATTATGCTACTAAAACACACCCGAAAAATTGATCCACCCCACTCAGCAAAGGCTCCTGAGACAACAGCGCGGAATCGGGTGGCCATGCACGTCGGCCGAAGGGGCCCTGGCAGCGCCCAGCAGGGACCGGCCTGGCCTGGCCAGCTGCCCACCGCACACCTCAGAGCCGGCACTCGGGAGGGTCAGTGTCTCCACGGGCCCGGCACCAGCAACTACCCAGATCCTCACCTGCACACAGGGAGGGTTTCTGCAGCCCAGCATCCACCGTGGAGAAACGCGAACATGAGCAAAAACATGGCCTGCGGCGAGTGCGCAACCCCACAAGGAGGGCACGTGCCACCCCAGACACCAGGAGCCACCCACACACCAGGCATCCCGCAACCGCTGAGGCACAAGGCTGTGGCCCAGGGAAGGCACCTGGGGAAGCGGCCGTTGCAGCTCAGAGAGACCCAGAGAGCGGGAGCACAGGGGTGCGTGGCAAGCCCACCAGCGGCCCCCACCGGGAACGAGGGAGGCAGAGATTCAAAGGTTTAAAAAGGGTATTTAATCTGATTTAAGACTTCACTTTTTTAACTAAAAAGTATTTATATATTACTTGTAATGAAAACTAAATACAAAATAAAATGGGGGTTGGGGGGATCCAGCCTCAGACCCTCCCAGCCCCGAGTCCCCTCAGCTGGGGAGTGCTGCTCTGCAGGGGCCTCCAGCTGGCCGCCTCCTGGAGGACTGGACCCTAGAATCACCCCAGAAACACCCTCTCCCACAGCACGCCATCCAGCAGGCCACCAGCTCGGCTCCTCCCAGGAGGCAGAGGGCCTGGTATGGGACACACCACAGGTCTAGGGTCCTGGAGCCGCCACGCAGCCCCCTCCTCCTCTAGCCTCACTACCTGTGGCCAGACTGGTTCCCAACCCACCCGAGTGTACCTCTCACAGCCCCACGCCCTTGAGAGGCCCCTCTGCCCACCACTGCCTGCACTGCCACACCTGGGGTGGGGCCTTGGTGACATCCTGGATGGCGGTGTTGGGGATCTCATCCTTGGGACCCCATTTTGTTTTTTGTTTTGTTTGAGAAGGAGTCTCACTCTGTTGCTCAAGTTGGAGTGTAGCGGCACGATCTCGGCTCACTGCAACCTCTACCTCCAGGGTTCAAGTGATTCTCCTGCCTCAACCTCCTAAGTAGCTGGGATTACAGGTGCCCGCTACCATGCCCAGCTAATTTTTGTATTTTTAGTTGAGATGGAGTTTTGCTATGTTGGCCAGCCTGGTCTCAAACTCCTGACCTCAGGTGATCCACCTGCCTCCACCTCCCAAAGTGGTGGGATTACAGGTGTGAGCCACTGCGCCCGGCCAGGGACTGACTGTGGGTCACGGGGAGCCCCATTGCCTGACAGTTGTTGCCCTTTCTTTCCCTGCCTGTGCTCAGCACCGTTTATGCACTGTTGTGAATAAACAGCAATGGTGCATCCAGAACTATGCGGGGACCCACAGCCTCCTTTCCCATCTGGCTTGGGAGACCGGGGAGCCCCAGCCCCCCCAACCCACCTCCCTGGCCCTGAACCAGAACTTGGACTCCTGGCTGCTGCCCAGAGCTCTGTCCCACAGGACCTGCATGAGAGGACGCATGAATGAATCTGTGTGCAGAGGAATCTGCGGCGGGTGGGGGGTGGGGACGGGGAGGGCCGGGCTGCAGACACCCCTGGGGACACGCTGTGTGTGGAGCGTGAGGGAGACCGACAGCCCTGCAGGTCCCAAGCTGCCTCTGTGCCCCCGGGAACTGCCCTGTGTGCTCCAGGACCAGGTGGTGAGTGGCCCCTTCCCCTCAGCTCCATGGAGGCCCAACGGACCGCTGGCCATGGGGGCTTGCGGCACAGCTGGGAAAGCCCGCGTTCCGGGTCTCCTGGCACCATCACTGTGCGAGGAAGTCCGGGCCTTCCTGGGGGAGGGCTGCCCCGCCCGCGCTCCCACCCGGCCTGAGCGTGAGATCCAAAACCCGAGAGACCTGAGACTTGGAAGCGGCTGTGAAGCTTTTACGGTGTCACTTACAGGGGAGGAAACCCAGACCCGGAGGGTGGGGTGAGGGCCCAGTATGTTCAGAGCAAGGCAGAGGCTGCTGCTACCGACAAGCTGCCACCAAGTCAGCCGAGCCTCGGCCCGCCCCGTCCTCCCAGTGACCCTGCACCCCAAGTTCTCCTCAGGAGCCTCTGCCAGCAGGTATGGGACTCACTCACTAAGGGGAGGAGAAGCCTCCACCCAGGGCCTGTTCCTTCCCACCAGTGTGATCTTGGGTGTGTGAATTAACTTCCTTCACCCCTGAGTCCTAATCCAAAAAACAGGCTCAGCAGCTTCACCAAGGCTGACAGAGGAGCTCAAAGCTCAAGAGCAGGACAGAAGGCAGGTGCGAGGATGAGGGTGTGAGCCGGGCTGGCAGGGGGTCCCGCCCCACACCCACCCAGGAGACTCAGGCCTCAAGGCAGGCTAAGGCAGAGAGGGGCAGGCGCTGGCTGGGCACAAGAGCTGCCTGGTCTTACAGCTTGCCTTTCGGAAGAACACAGGACAGACACCAGCAAGGGCTGTCCACGCCAGATGTGCATGTGGGGTGCTGTGCCTCTTAACTGCTCTCTGAGCTAGGATTCTCTACCACAAGGAAGGGCAAATTGGCCTTTTTGGAACCAGAAGAAAAAGCATATATAAACAAAGAAGCAAAAGTCTAATTGTCAGCCGGGCATGATGGCTTACACCTGTAATCCCAGCACTCTGGGAGGCTGAGGCAGGTGGATTACTTAAGGTCAGGAGTTCAAGGCCAGCGTGGCCAACATAGTGAAACCCCATCTCTACTAAATATACAAAAATGAGTCAGGTGTGGTGGTGCACACCTGTAATCCCAGCTACTCAGGAAGGTGAGGCAGGAGGATGGCTCCAGCCCTGGAGGCCGAGGTTGCAATGAGCTGAAATCATGCCACTATACTCCAGCCTAGGTGACAGAGTGAGCATCTGTCTTGGGGGGGAGGGGGACATCTAGTTGTGTATTTCTAAAACAGCTAAAGACGAGAGCAACATTTTGTTGAATTGAAAAGGGGATTTCTAGGCCGGGCGCGGTGGCTCAAGCCTGTAATCCCAGCACTTTGGGAGGCCGAGGTGGGCGGATCACGAGGTCAAGAGAT
>NW_022436955.1:32057298-32063793 GCF_009761245.1 Sapajus apella
AAAAAAAAAAAAAAAAAAAAAGGAAAGGGGATTTCTGAGGCCAGAGTGGCCAGGAATGGCTTCCTGCATGACGAGGCTCTCACAGGACCCTGCAGACTGCGGTGGCCCCATCTCAGGAGCAGGCTGCAGAGGGCAGATGAGGCCTTGAAGGCAGAGTCCAAGACCCACGGGGTTCCCCGTAGTCTCTAAGCACTGAAAGCAAATGCACTGCTGAGTCAGCACAGGAGAGACTCCGCCCAGGAAGCAGCCTTGGGGCCAGGATCAGAGCCAGTGCACCCCCGCCCGCCCCAGAGGACACTTCCTCTCTGTAGGACCCTGGCAGCTGGGGCTGGAGCTCCGTGTCCTGGACGCCAGCAACCCCTGCGTGATGACCACCCACCGTGACCCATCTCAGCCCTTGGGCAGTCCCTGCTCCTTCCCCAAACATGCACACTCACGCATGTGCACACTCGTACCTGCAGCCCTGGGTGCTGTGAGCCAGGCCCCCTCCCTCCTGCTGACTTATTCAGCCTCCAGGCCCAGCATGAAGACAAAGCAGCCCCTCTGCCATGCCAGGATGCGGATGCTCAGAAGGGGTCCCCAAGCCTCAGAGGAAAGCAGCCCCCACCCCACTCTGCCATGGCTATGCTCCTCCTGGAATCCTCAGATGGGACAGGCCAGAGTTCTGCACAGGCTCTGAGACCCCAGCACAGGCCTCTGAGGGGTGACTGCAATCCTGGGCGGGGCGGGTCTGCACTGCTGAGTGCTGTGACCAAGTGTCTGCTGTCTCCCAGGCCTCCGTGTTCACATCCCTGAGGCAGAAAAGGGCCTCTTCTGGGCTGCCTCCCACGGCTGGTGAGACTACAATGGCAACAATGGTCTGAAAAAGGAGGAAGCATCCCCCACGCTAACTGGTGACACTTCTCAGCGACAATCGGCCTGAAACAGACAACGCCCAGCTTGCCGGCTGTGGGTGTGCCCCGAGGCCACGCCACGAGGCACCCTGAAAAGCAGAAGCCATATTGTCAGCCCACGTGCATGTCCCACAGCACCACACCACGGCTACGCTCTCACCGCCTGGCGTTCCGCAGCCCTGTCCAGCTGTCCCACCGATAGAGCAGAAGGTACCGTCCCGTTCAACCAGAATCATAAATGTCCTGCCTTCCCCTCTTTTTTTTGAGACAGCAGCTGTCACTCAGGCTGGAGTGCAGTGACACAGTCATGGCTTACCACCCCTGGACTCAAATGATCCTCCCACCTTGGCGTCCTGAGTAGCTGGGACTACAGGTGCACCACCACGCCCAGTTCATTTAAAAATATTTTTCAGAGATGGGGGTCTCTCTATGTTGCCCAGGCTGGTCTCGAACGGTTAGGCTCAAGCAATTCTCCCACCCTGGCCTGCTGAAGCTCTGGGACTACAGTTACGAGCCACTGCACCCAGCCCTCCGCTGACATCTCTCTAGAAGAGCTGGGCCCTGATCCCCCAAGGCTCCAGGAAGAGCAGGTGAGGCTGTCGAAGGAGGCCCCTGCTTCCTGTGGGCGAGGGCAGTGCTCTGTCAGATTTGTGGGTAATGATCCTATACTTGGGGAGGGGCTTGGGGGCCAGAGGCACCCCAGGATGACTCAAACCCTCACTGGGGACTGTCCGAGCCAGCACAGGCACACACTGACTAACGCCTTCTGAAGGCCTCATTCATTTCCAAAACACCATAGAACTAACTGCTTCCAGCCAAAGCTCGCCAGAGACGGAGAGGGAGGGGCACTCTGAAGACAGCAATGCCAGTGTCCCGCCTCCGGCCAGGCCAGCTCAACCTGCATATCCACAGTCCCTCGGAGCTGCCCACACCCCAGGGCCAGAGAGCCTGACTCAGGAGTCCCCGCCAGCAGGCGGGTCGGGCTCTTGGCTGGCTCCACATCCACCTCCCCCAGGCGCCTGAGACAAGCACTGAAGCCCAGGCCCCATGCCCCATGCCCAGACGCAGAATTAGTGTCGGGGATGGCCTGGGCTTCAGCACCTCTTACCTGAATAGACTTTATTTAGCGGCAGTTTTAGGTTTACAGAAAGTACCATACAGAGAGTCACTCACCAAGATTTTTTAAAACTGTCACAGGAAACTCTGACACATGGCCTGGGGTGAGGACCCCTGGGTTACCTCCACCTCCTCCCCAAGGGAGCCAACAGTAAGAAGAACATGATCCCTCCCCAGGATCCCCCACACAGACAGCAATCAAGAAAGAAGAACCCAGGCCCCTGACCAATGCTCAGGGGTCAGCAGGTTACCACTGCCACAGAATCTGGCTCAACACCTACTTAGGTACAGCCCATGAGCTAAGAATGGTTTTTACATTTTTTAATGGCTGGAAAAAACACCAGAAGAAGATGATTTTGCGACACGAAAATATTTACTATCTGGTCCTTTAAAGAAAAACATTGCCAGCTCTCCCCAAGGAGCAGCCAATGTCTGAGAGGGGACATTCCCTGCAGGAAGGACCCCCAAGTGCACTCAGACACAAGAGGAAACGCGAACGCTCCGTGTGAACCGCACGTTTCAGAAGCTTTCCTGTTTCCCTCTCCAAGGCCTGTGAGCTCCAGACTCTGCCTCTGTGCCGGGCTGTTCTGCTTGTTTTTGAGGCACAGGAAGGAACAGCCAGGCCCTGTTTACGGCGCATCTGACACAGTGCTGGCAGCAGGTCCCAGGCCACCAGTCCACACAGAGCTGAGGCACTGAAACAAGTTGCTCAAAACCTCTCCTCTCCAACCTTGACGGTTCCCATTGATTCCTGTCTAGACCATCGGTCCCCAAGTTTCACCACCTTTGTGTGCCACTTGATCCAAACGCAGTCTGTCTGGGAGCCTCACGCAGGTGGCTCTAGATTCCCCACGCTAGCGCTGGGCGAGCTCTCACCTGAAGCTGGCAACAGCTGTGGAAGGGCTTTTAGAATCAAAACCGCCCACCTGCCACGGACGGAGCGGACTCCCAATGCAAATCATCCCACTTTCCCGTGGTTTAATTTCATCTGACTGCTTTCCCGCTTAAGCACACGAGGAGCGCACCCGGGAGGAGGGCACCCGCCCTGGGTCCTGGGTAGGCCTCGGGTTGGAAAGGGGTAGGGGTGCCAGGCCGTGGAGACCAAGCCACCCGGCTGCGCTTCCCAAAAGGGGCACCACTGCCCAGCAAGCAGGGGACACAGAGGCCAGGACTGGGGACCCATACCCGCATTGACACCAGGCCACAGCCTCCGGGGGTGTCCCCTCCCCCACACCAGGGCAGAGGCCGCCCCCGCCCCTGCGAAACGGAGCCCAGTAGGGCAAGGGAGGAGCAGGGAGGAACCCACACTATTTTTTTCCAAAGTATGGGACCGCCTCAGCCCGGCAGAGGGGGGTGCAGCGGTGGAAGCGGGGCTGGGCCCTGGGCACGGACGATAGTTGGGCACGGGAAGCTCCAAATTAAACAGCTCCAGGCAGGAAGCCCGCCTTCTCCCAGATTGGTCAGGAAGTCCTGATGCAAGTTTGCGCTTTTTTGGTTTTTTTTTTTGTTTTTTTTTTTAACACGAAAGAGAAAAAGAGATTCGCGCTCCCCCCCACAGCGCTCTGGCACCTCCCACCCGGGCAAACACCCCCTCGCCCAGCGACCCCTCTCCGCAGGCCCCGGCGGAGACGCCAGCCTCGCTATCCCCGGCGCTCGCCCGACCGCCCCCGTGGGCGCGCGGTGCCGTCTCCCCCACCCGCCGCCGCCCTTCCAGCCCGGCTCTGGGACCCGAGCCCCGCCGCCTGGCGCACTCATGCTTCAGGAATGCGGGAGCCCGGGCCGCGCGTCTCGGCGAATCTCCGCGCCCGCCCGCCCCGGCCGGCGTCGCCAGGTGATCGGGCCGTGGGGAGCCGAGACGCAGCCCCTCCCGCTCCCACTCACCCGCCAGGAGCGCGCAGGGCAGCAGCAGCCAGTACAGGACCGCGCCGAGCACGTGCGGCTCCATCCTGAGGGCCCAGGGCCCGGCCCGGACCGTGCGGACGCCGCGGCGCTATGGGGCTGCGCGGGGGCTCCGGGACCGGCGCGCCATGGCTGACCCGCGTGCGCCTCCTCCTCCTCCTCCTCTTCGGCCGGGCCCGCAGTGCCCCGCCGGTGCGGACGGCCCGGGCCCGCGCTCGCTCTGGCGTCCGCCCTGCCCCTCGGCGGAGCGCAGCGCGCGGCTCAGTGGGGCGAGCTGGGCCGGACGGCGGCTCCCGCCCTCCCCCGCCCGCGGGCCTTTATAAGCTCGGCCCCCGCCCGCCCTCCCCGGCGTGCCCGCCTCCGCGCTGCCCCGACGGCCCGGCGCGCCCAGGCACCCCCTCCGCTGCCCCGCGCAGCCCGTCGCCCTCCGGCCTGCGCTGCTGCCTGGGGGCCCCCGACCCGCGCTGGCCCCAAGCGGACCCCCACCCTCCCGCAGCCTTGGCCCCGCGGCCCCGCGTGTCCCTGCCGGTGGCGGGCGCGCTTCTCCCTGGGCGGGGCCGGGGCTGGGGCCCGGGCGCTAAATAAAGGGTCCCCGGGCCTGGCTCCCCCAGGCAGCGCCCCACGCGCAACTGCGCCCCGCGTGCCCGAGGGACTTTCGCTTTACTTCCGGAGGCGCGAGCACGCAGCGCCCCCTGGGGACCGTGGGAGGCTCGGAGTTCCCGCAGCGGCCGGGCCTGCGGGTCCCGGGGGGCGCTCGCGGGAGGCGGAGGCCCCAGCAGCGCCGCCGTCCACGTGCGTCTGCCGGGGGCTTGGGGCTGCTCCCAGCCACGGCGGCCACCGCAGGCGGCTTCGCCGGGGTCGCTCTGCGGTGAGATAGTAGGAGCCACGGCCTGTGCACCTGCTGCCGCGGCGCCCGGCGACGGAGAGGCGGGGTCTGAACCCAGGGCGTTCTGGGACCCTCACCCAGACCTGCCCTCACCCAGGCCACCTCAGCTTGGCCTTCGTCTGTCCTTGAGGGGGGGCACTGAAAGGAAAAGGGGGAGGGCTCCACATCGTCTAATTGGGCTCAGTCGATGGCTCCCAAACTCAGCTGCAGAAGGGAGGGGCTGGGGTCTGAGGGGGGCTGTGGCCGCTGAGCCTCAAGGCACTGGCAACTCACAAGAGCCCAGCACAAGCCGACACCCTCCAACTTCAAAACAAAACAAAACGCCGGGCGCGGTGGCTCACGCCTGTAATCCCAGCACTTTGGCAGGCCAAGGAGGAAGGATCCCTTGAGGTCAGGAGTTCAAGACCAGCCTGGCCAACATGGTGAAAACCCGTCTCTACTAAAAATTCAAATATTATCCGGGGTTGGTGCTGCACGCCTATAATCCCAGCTACTCCGGAGGCTGAGGCAGAAGAACCCCTTGAACCTGGGAGGTAGAGGTTGCAGTGAGCCGAAATCATGCCACTGGACTCCAGCCTGGGAGACAAGAGCAAAACTCCATTTCAAAAAAAAAAAAGCTAGAAATGGAGGTTTCCATGGGAAGTTTAGTATTTAGAGGCTGATTTGCTTTCTCTCCAAGCCTCACTTTCTGGTCTGGCTTTGCAAAGTCGCTACAGAGGTGGGGAAGTCTGGGAGCTTGCTCTGAAATGGACCTTGCAAAGGTGTAGGATGTATGTGTTCTAGACGTGTTAAAGTAGCAACAGCGGAAAAACCGCCCACCCACAGCAGCCTGAGAAATAAATGACAGTGCATCTCTCAGCGGAGGGCTGCACAGCAGGGAAACAGAATCCCTTGAGTTGTTTTGTGTCAACATGGAACAATTGCTAAGATACAATGTTACAATTGTATCTTGAATTGAAAATGTTAAATTGTAACACTAAAAATGTTACAATGAAAATGAAAAGCAATCAGGTGCACTCAGAGCCACTGTCACCCACTTGGGGTGGGAGGGAGACCTGTCTTCCATGCCCTTTGGTGCTGTTTCAATGTTTTGCTTTATACATAATTCACTTATTCACAAAATAGATTAACAAAATGGAGACAAATACTCAGAAAAAGATCTGTGCTTGCCAGGCAGGGAGAGTTGGGGTGGGCAAGGAGCAGGGTGGCCACCTGTCCCGCAGCTGTGGTGTGTCCAGCTGCATCTCCCTTGTGCCCAGTCCACGGCCCATTCAGGAATTTGGACCGTGTTCTAATTCAATCCCTGTGGTTGAGTTAGGGGCAGAGAGAGGAAACCATTTTTGCCCAGCCTTGCACCCAGCTTTCCAGATTCCAAGTCCAAAGTCACTCCTGTCCCACTGCCCACAGCCAGGGGCCCTTTCTCAGCTTGCTGTTGCTTTTTATTTTTGTTGCTGTTTGAAACAGTGATTTGGCCAGACATGGGGGGCTCATGCCTGTAATCCCAGCACTTCGGGAGGTTGAGGCCGGCAGATCGCCTGAGGTCAGGAGTTCAAGACCAGCCTGACCAACATGGCAAAACCCCATCACTACTGAAAATACAAAAATGAGCTGGGTGTGGTGGCCAGCACCTGCAATCCCAACTACTCGGAAGTCTGAGGCAGGAGAATCACTTGAACCCAGGAGGCAGAGGTTGCAACGAGC
>NW_022436955.1:32063893-32101205 GCF_009761245.1 Sapajus apella
CTATCCCTAGACCCTACTTGGGGTATTCTCTGAACTCTGGCCCTGCCTGGCAGCTTGAGCTATTTTTGCACAGCTCTGTGGTGCGTGGCTTTTTACAATCTTTATTTATTTATTTATTTATTTATTTATTTTATTTATTTTTTTTGAGACGGAGTTTCGCTCTTGTTACCCAGGCTGCAGTGCAATGGTGCGATCTCGGCTCACCGCAACCTCTGCCTCCTGGGTTCAGGCAATTCTCCTGCCTCAGCCTCCTGAGTAGCTGGGATTACAGGCACGCACCACCATGCCCAGCTAATTTTTTGTATTTTTAGTAGAGACGGGGTTTCACCATGTTGACCAGGATGGTCTCGATCTCCTGACCTCGTGATCCACCAGCCTTGGCCTCCCAAAGTACTGGGATTACAGGCGTGAGCCACCGCGCCCGGCCTAAAAATTTTATTTTTATTTTATTTTATTTCTTTGAGATGAAGTCTCGCTCTGTTGCCCAGGCTGGAGTACAGTGGCATGATTTCGGCTCACTGCAACCTCCACCTCCCAAGTTCAAGTGATTCTCCTGCCTCAGCCTCCCAAGTAGCTGGGATTACAGGCATGCGCCACCACACCCGGCCAATTTTTGTATTTTTATTAAAGATGAGCTTTCAACATGTTGGCAAGGCTGGTCTTGAACTCCAGGCTCCTCGGCCTCCCAAACTGCTGGGATTCCAGGCGTGAGCCACCGCACACAGCCAGTGATTTAGTCGGGAGAGCAACAGTGGTCACGTCCCCTTGGGAGAGAGGAAAAGTCAGGGCAAGAGGGGTCAGAGGGACTTTGAGCTTTGTCATGCAGGTTATAACTTTCCCCCACTGATAATCTAGCCATCATTACTTGTCTATACTTAAAAACTAATTTTAGGCTGGGTGCGTGGCTCATGCCTGGAATCCCAGCACTTTGGGAGGCTAAGGCAGGATGACTTGTGGCCAGGAGTTGCAGACCACCCTGGACAACATAGTGAGACCCTGTCTCTACAAAAAATAAAAAATTAGCCAGGCGTGGTGGTGCCTGCCTGTGGTCCCAGCTACTTAGGACGCTGAGGCAGGAAAATTGCTAGAGTCCAGGAGGTGGAGGCTGCAGTGAGCCGTGATGGGCCACTGCACTCCGGCTTGGGCCGTGCATCAAGACCCAGTCTCCAAAAAATAATAATAAGTTTGGCCAGGCACTGTGGCTCACACCTGTAATGCCATCACTTTGGGAAGCCGAGGTGGGTAGATCATTTGAGGTCAGGTGTTCTACTAAATTTTTGTCTCTACTAAATACAAAAATGAACCATGCATGGTGGCACATGCCTATAGTCTCAGCTATTCTCGGGAGGCTGAGGCAGGAGAATCACTTGAACTGAGGAGGCAGAGATTGTAGTGAGCTGAGATGGCACCACTGCACTCCTGCCTGGGCGACAGAGTAAGACCCTATCTCAAAATAATAAATAATAGTAATTTTAAGAGGAAACAACCCCAGAATCTGTTAATGTAATGTATAAACAAAATGTGATCTGTTATAAAATCCAATGTTATTTAAAGAGAAATGAAACCCTAGAAGGAAATGAAACTCTGATGTATGCTACAACAGGGATGAACTTTTTTTTCTTTTTTTTGGCGAGACAGGGTCTCACTCTGTCACCCAGGCTACCAGGCTAGAGTGCAGTGGTAAAATCATGGCTCATTGTAGCCTGGAACTCTGAGGCTCAAGGAAGCCTCCTCCCACCTCAGCCTCCGAAGTTGCTGGGACTACAAGCATGCACGTCACACTCAGCTAATTTCTTTTTCTTAGAGATGGGTCTTGCTATGTTGCCCAGGCTGGTCTCAAACTCCCATGCTCAAACGATCCTCCTGCCTGGCCTCCCAAGGTGCTGGGATCACAGGTGTGAGCCACTGTGCCAGCACGGGGACAGAACGGCTCCTGAGCACAGGACACGGAGGGCAGGGAGCCAGGCACAGAGGGAACACATCCTGTGGCTCTTCATACATGAACTGTCTACGGAGCCGGAGAGTGGAGGGTGGCTACCAGGCCAGAGGGGGAAGTGGACAGCTACTGTTTAATGGTGACAGTTTCTCTTTGGGGTGAGAAAAAGGTTCTGGAAATATTGGTGGGTATACAACATTGTAAATGTGCTAATGCCTCTAAATCGGGCAGTTAAAAATTATTTAAAAGGTATGTTTATATTATGCATTTTTACCATGATAGACCATTTTAAGAAATGTGTACATGGTTAAAACAGTTTTCAGGCTGGGCACGGTGACTCATGCCTGTAATCCCAGCAGTTTGGGAAGCCAAGGCGGGCGGATCACCTGAGGTCAGGAGTTTGAGACTAGCCTAACGTGGAGAAACCTCGTCTCTACTAAAAATACAAAAACTAGCAGGGTGTGGTGGCAAATGCCTGTAATCCCAGTTACTCGGGAGGCTGAGGCAGGAGAATCACTTGAACCCGGGAGGTGGAGGTTGTGGTAAGCAGAGATCACACCATTGTACTGCAGCCTGGGCAACAAGAGTAAAACTCGTCCAAAAAAAAAAAAAACAGAAACAATTTTCGGTCAACTCTCTGCCTCCCTCGCAGCCAGGATCCCTCCCCAGAGGCAACCACAGTCTCTGTGTCTTCCGCTTATTGCTTTCCTGACTCCTGGCCAGGGACTGTGAGATTTGGGGACTTCTTGTTTTATTTCCCAGAGTGAATTCCCATTGAGTTCCCCAGGCTCCCTTTCCTGGAAACCAAGAACAGGAACTGATCAGCAGGGCACAAGCACCCACCTGCTCCTGCCGAGGGTCCCTGGTTCTTCTAAGGGGCTGCTCCTAGCCGGGGCACCGAGCTGGGGGCTCTGCAGACCACACAGGCCAAAGGCCCTTTCTTTCAAAAGGCCCTTGCTTGGCAGGCAGCGGACAGGTTCCCACTGCTCGTGCATCTGATTCCCCGCCCCGCCCCGTCCCTCTGCCCTTTCCCAGCCCCACTGGAGGGAGGAAGCCTTCAGTCACTGCCATCACTGCCTGCCTCTGCGGGAGCCAGACCCGGTCCTCAGGGAAGCTCTGAAGCTGGGCAGTGTCCCGAGCTGTGCCATGATATACCATGATATTCCACAGGGAGGGCGGGGAGGGGAGGGGAGGGGAGCCCTCACTCTCATCCCCCATGGCTGGCCCCAGTAACTGTCCTCTCCCACCCACCTGCCCCCGGGAGCCGACCTGCAGGCCCCTGCCTCCATTCTTGCTCCACCCATGCTCAGAGTGCGACGGCACACAAGTCAGCAGCAGACCTGCCTGGCACCATGGCTCGAAGTCTGGCCTGGAACCTGCCTGCTGACCTCAGCAGCCAGCTGAGGGTTAGAAGGTTGGCATTAGGACCCTGCAGTGTGGCCAGAAGCTGTATGACAAACCCCTACCAGCAGCAAAGGGGGTGCTGAGGGCTCCAAGCGGCAGCAAGGAAGCCAGGGTGAGATGCCAATTCATCCCTGGCTCTCACTGTCCCCACGCTGGCAGTAAAACCAGAGCCCAATGGATGGGCTGATGGGAAGGACGGGGCTGACCCTGGGCTGGAGACCAAGGGCGCAGGCCCGAGGGAGGATTCCTCCTGCAGCAGCCCCTGGGGTCTCACGGCCCTGCGTGGTCTCGTGAAGTAAGTGCAGTGCTCGGGGCTTCAGAGACAGGCACGGGTGGGGGGGGATGGGACCGGGATCCGCCCACCCTCCAAGCTTGCCCATACGGTCTCTGAGAAGTGGTGGTGGCTGCGTGGGCCCTGCTCGGGAGGGCACAGAATCGCTGGCTGCCCCGGGCTGCAGTGGGGATGAGCGGAGCATCATGGGTGAAGAGAAGAAAGTCCTGGAACCCACAAACCAGCCTGGCCCCCAGCTCGGTGCCTGCTGGGACCTCTGCACTCTGACTCACCCGTCCTGCTTCTGGCCCACTCAATGGCTGGCTTTCCCGGGGGCCTGGTCAGAGCTGAGACGGGACCGACTGGCCCGAGTGCAAGCTGGGGTGCCCCTGCCGCCTGCCACGTTCTGCCCACACTTCTGGGTCCAGACTCTCCGGGCCGCTGGAGGGCGGAGCAGGTAACGCAGGGCCCTTGGAGTCCTGGCTTTCAGGACAGAGGACGGTTTCACAGACAGCGCCGCCTCCCCAGCCCGAACACTCTGATGCTCCCACACGCATTTGGCTCTGGTGACCCCGGCCCCAGATCCCACGGACGGAAGGGCACTCAGGGACAGGTGGAAAGCAGCCCCTTGCCAGCCACACTCTGGGCAGCGAGGCATGGAGCCCTGCACGGGTGGTGTCCTCTAGTGCCCTGGGGCTCTGGCTGAGAGCAGAGAAGGGACAAAGGAGGTCCAGGGCATTCAGGCCGAGGGAGCAGGACACAGCTCTCCTGTCTTCAGTCCTCTCCTCGGCGCGGCGCAGCGGCCACCCCCTCCTCAACGCTCACTCCCCCAGCACTGCACCAACCACACAGGGCACGGGATCCCCCAGGGCCTCAGTCCCGCAGCCTCACCTGGCAAACGCCTCCTCTGCCTTCCAGCAGTCCCCGCCCTTAAGCCCTTCCTAACTGTGCAGAGCTCACCTCACTCTGCTCTGACCCCCTGAGGCCCCCTAGCATGTCCTTGGGGTGTAACCATCTGTGGCCCTGGGCCTGGGGTTCCCTACAGCTATATCTCAGGTGACTGTACCCCCAGGGCCACGAGGAGGCTCACTCCATGCCTCAAGAGTGGGCATGAGGTCAGTGGCCACTGCAGATGACTGACCACTGACCACAGCCATCGAGCCACAGCTCAGCGTGTTCACAGGCAGCAGCGTCACGTGGGCCCCGGCCCTGGCTGAGCCCTTCCCCTGCCCACTCCTGCCCCTGCCTTCTGCTCAGGGCTTCTGCATTGTCAGGGAGGCGGAGATGCCCAGGACCCACCCACACCCATGGGCGCCATGCAGAGGGGAGCGCAGCTGACCCTCCATCAGTGAGAGCCGGTGCAGAAACACTTCTCCTGCCTGCACAGCCCAAGGCAAGTTCCCCACGGCCTGGAGGACCCTCGAGTGTGGCACGTTGAGACAGCCAGCTCCAGGATGCGCCTTCCATGGGCTCCTGTCCATCCTGCCTCGCTCTGTCCGCTGTTCACACTGCTCTGGCCTTGCCCACCCCAGCGGAATCCTGGCAGGAAACCTCTGCCTCAGGGTCTGCTTTCTGGGCATTCGGGGGTGAGAGAGCCCCACCAAGAAAGGCTGTGTTGTTGCCGAGGTAATCTCCATAGCAGCTGGTCTGAGGACAGGGCAGACTCCACAGGGCCAACCCCAGACAGAGATACAGCCTCCCACACCCCCAGAGGGTAGCGCTCCCACAGACATGTTTGCCACGTGGGCCAACCACCCTCAAGTCCACTGAGAACCTCCTGCTTGGGTTCCTTCGAGCTTCCCAACCTGACCTGCTGACCTTGTCCCCAAGCTGGCAGTCACCGGCAGCAAAGCTCATCCTGGGAATGCTCCACACCTGCAGCAGAGCCACACTGTCCCCAGGCAGAACGCCTCCTACCAGCAAGCCTCGACCCCGAGGCGTAAAAGGTGTAAACGCCTCCTGCCAGCAAGCCTCGAGCCTGGGGTGTAGATGCTTCCCGCCAGAGAGCCTTGACCCCAGGGCATAAAGCTGTGACGGTCATGGGAGGTTTTACCTGGGAAGTCTCCTGGTCCCATTAAAGAAAGAAAGCAGTCCAGGTCTCCCTATATTCCCATCCATTGCTACTTGAATTGACCTTTACAAGGAGAGTCGCTGCCCCAGAGACGTGTTATATCATCTGGGGCTAGGAATATATCACCTGGAGCTTCGGTTATATTACCTGGGGCTCAGGTAATATCGCCTGAGGCTTGGGTTATAGTATCTGGAGGTAAGGTTTTATTTTATTTTTATTTTGTTAAGTTTTTTTTTTTTTTTTGAGACGGAGTTTCACTCTTGTTACCCAGGCTGGAGTGCAATGGCACGATCTCGGCTCACCGCAACCTCTGCCTCCTGGGTTCAGGCAATTCTCCTGCCTCAGCCTCCTGAGTAGCTGGGATTACAGGCACGCGCCACCATGCCCAGCTAATGTTTTGTATTTTTAGTAGAGACGGGGTTTCACCGTGTTGACCAGGATGGTCTCGATCTCTTGACCTCGTGATCCACCCGCCTTGGCCTCCCAAAGTGCTGGGATTACAGGCTTGAGCCACCGCGCCCGGCCTATTTTGTTAAGTTTTGAGATGGAGTCTCACTCCATCACCCAGGCTGCAGTGCAGTGGTGCTATCTCGACTCACTGCAACCTCCACCTCCCAGGTTCAGGCGATTCTCCTGCCTCAGCCTCTTGAGTAGCAGGGATTACAGGTGTATACGACCACACTTAGTAAGCTTTTGTATTTTTTAGTACAGACAAAGTTTCACCATGTTGGCCAGGATGCTCTTGAACTCCTGACCTCAAATGATCCACCTGTCTTGGCCTCCCAAAGTGCTGGGATTACAGTCATGAGCCATCACACCTGGCCAAGTTATATTATCTATTTTATTTGTTTATTTATTTATTTATTTTGAGATGAAGTCAACCTCTGTCACTCAGGCTGGAGCGCAATGGCACGACGTCAACTCACTGAAACCTCTGCCTCCCAGGTTCAAGCGATTCTCCTGCCTCAGCCTCCCGAGTAGCTGGAATTACAGGCACTGCCCCCACACCCGGCTAATTTTGGTATTTTTAGTAGAGACAGGGTTTCACTATATTGGCCAGGCTGGTCTTGAACTCCTGGCCTGAAGGGATCCACCTGCCTGTGCTTCCCAAAATGCTGGGATTACAGGCATGAGCCACTGTACCCAGCCCACCTTTTTTTTTTTTTAATAGGGACTTGCTTTGTTGCCTGGGCCGGAGTGCAGTGGCACGATGTCAGCTCACTGCAGCCTAAGCCTCCTGTGCTCAAGCAATCCTCCCACCTTAGCCTTGCAAGTAGTTGGGACTACAGGTGCATGCCACCTCTCCGGCTAATTTCTTTTTGGCTCATGCCTATAGTCACAGCACTTTGGGAGGCCAAGGCGGGAGGATCTCTTGAGCCCAAGAGTTCAAGACCCACAGTCTTGAACATAGTGAGACCCCGACTCTACAAAAGAATACGAAAATGGGGCCAGGTGTGGTGGCTCACACCTGGGATCCCAGCACTTTAGGAGGCCAAAGTCGGAGCATCTTCTGAGGTCAGGAGTTCAAGACCAGCCTGGCCACCATGGTGAAACCCTGTCTCTATTAAAAATACAAACATTTTTTTAAAAGTTCAAAAATGCCTGTAATCCCAGCACTGTGGGAGGCCGAGGCAGGTGGGTCACCTGAGGTCAGAGGTTCTAGACCAGCCTGGCCTACATGGTGAAACCCTGTCTCTACCAAAAATAAAAAATTAGCCGTGTGTGGTGGCAGGTGCCTGTGGTCCCAACTACTCAGGAGGCTGACACAGGAAAATCACTTGAACCCAGGAAGCAGAGGTTGCAGTGAGCTGAGATCGTGCCACTGCACTCCAGCCTGGGTGACAGAGTGAGACTCCCTCTCAAAACAAACAAACAAACAAACAAAAAACCTGGTTTTGCCTGTCCTGAGTGTAAGGCTCCATTTTCCTTAGGGGAAGACCAAATGTTCCCTGAGCCTCAAACCCCTGAAACAGGAGTGTCTGCACCTCCACCTCACTGCCCAAACCCAGGAGCCAGCCCAGCCGTGCTCCCACCAGGACCAGTCTCTCTCCCAGACTCTGAGAGCCGCCTCCTCGGCAGCTTCAGGCCCCAGGGACTTGAGCTCAGAGTCTCTGGAGAGGTGCAATGATGAACCTGTAAGCCAGCCTGTTTAAGGTGCGCTGCCCTGCTGGAAGCTCACCACGACTCCCTGGGCTCCCAGCACAGCGCCTGGAGCACAGGAGGTGCTCGGTTAATGTTCTTCAATGAATGATCATCTTCCCCCAGCCTGGGTCCTTGAGCACTAGGGTGACCTTCATGTCTGCCAGGCTAGGAGCCCTTCAAATGCAGGGTCACATCTTTTCATCTTGGGCCTTTGGGACATCAGCTCCCGCTGGTTTGTAGTAGGGCCTTCAAAGTCATGAAGTCAAGGGACATCGACTGGGTGCCATGGCTCACGCCTGTAACCCCAGCACTTTGGGGAGGCCGAGGTGGGCAGATCACCTGAGGTTGGGAGTTCATGACCAACCTGGCCAACATGGAGAAACCCCCAACTCTACTAAAAATACAAAAATTAGCTGGGTGTGGTGGCTCATGTCTGTAATCCCAGCTACTCAGGAGGCTGAGGCAGGAGAATCACTTGAACCTGGGAGGTGGAGCCTGCAGTGAGCCGAGATCAAGTCATTGCCCTCCAGCCTGGGACACAAGAGAGACATTCCATCTCAAAGAAACAAACAAAAAAATCAGGGAACATCACCACTGACTTCCTGGAGGAAGGGCAGATGCCCACCCTCACCTGTGGGTGGAGGGGAACAAGCCCCTGGGTGCGAGTTTGCTTTGCACGTGCTGGGAAGCAGCTGGACCCTCCTTCTGGGGGAGCATTGCAGCTCTAGAGGGTGAGCTGAGGGCACTGCCCATCTGTTATTTCTTGTTATTGGTACAGCTCCACTCATTCTCCCTGAAGTGTCTTTTTTTTCTTTTCAGACAAGGTCTTGCTGTGTCTCTAGTCCAGGCTAGAGCACAGTGGCACCATCATAGCTCACTGCAGCCTTTAACTCCTGGACTCAAGTGATCCTCCTACCTTGGCCTCCCAAAGTGCTGGGATTAGAGGCATGAGCCAACATGCTCAGCCTTTAATTACATTTTTTTTTTTTTTTTGAGACAGAGTCTTGCTCTGCCACCCAGGCTGGAATGCAATTGTGCGACCTCAGCTCACTGCAACCTCCACCTCCCAGGTTCAAGCAATTCTCCTGCCCCAGCCTCCCAAGTAGCTGAGATTATAGATGCGTGCCACCACACCTGGCTAATTTTTGTGTTTTTAGTAGAGGTGGGGTTTCACAATGTTGGCCAATGTTCCAATTCTAAACACCAGTCTTTGAAATCTAGGCTCACCACAACCTCCACCTCCTGGGTTCAAGTGATTCTCCTGCCTCAGCCTCTAGAGTAGCTGGGACTACGGGCGCCCGCCACCACACACAGCTAATTTTTTGTATGTTTAGTAGAGGTGGGATTTCACCATGTTGGCCAGGCTGGCCTTGAATGCCTGACTTCATGATCCGCCCATCTCGGCCTCCCGAAGTGCTGGGATTACAGGTGTGAGCCACTGTGCTGGCCTCTAGTGTGTATTTTACATTTACAGCACATCTCAGTTTGGAGGAAGCTCCATTTTCTTTTTTTTTTTTTGGGACGGAGTTTCGCTCTTGTTACCCAGGCTGGAGTGCAATGGCGCGATCTCGGCTCACCGCAACCTCTGCCTCCTTGGTTCAGGCGATTCTCCTGCCTCAACCTCCCGAGTAGCTGGGATTACAGTCACGCGCCACCATGCCCAGCTAATATTTTGTATTTTTAGTAGAGACGGGGTTTCACCGTGTTGACCAGGATGGTCTCGATCTCTTGACCTCGTGATCCACCCGCCTCGGCCTCCCAAAGTGCTGGGATTACAGGCTTGAGCCACCGCGCCCGGCCCTGGAAGCTCCATTTTCATGGAAATCTTTGATCCTTTTCTTTTTTTCTTTTTCTTTTCTTTTCTTTTTTTTTTTCAAGATGGGGTTTCACCATGATGGCCAGGCTGGTCTTGAACTCCTGACCTCAGGTGATCCACCCACCTCGGCCTCCCAAAGTGCTAGGATTACAGGTGTGAGTCACTGAGCCCGGCGTTTTTTCTTTTTTTAGACAGAGTTTCACTCTTGTCACCCGGGCTGGAGTGCCATGGCGAGGTCAAGACTCACTGCAACCTCTGCTTCCCAGGTTCAAGTGATTCTCCTGGCTTAGCCTCCCAAGTAGCTGGGATTACAGGTACTCACCACCACACCTGCTAACTTTTGTAGTTTTAGTAGAGACGAGGTTTCACCACGTTGGCCAGGCTGGTCTTGAACTCTTGACCTTAGGTGATCTTCCTGCCTCAGCCTCCCAAAGTGCTGGGATTACAGGCATGAGCCACTGCACCTGACCTATTTGATCTGTCATGTAGATTTCATAAAATTCACTTTTTGAAAAGTGGATTCACACACCCAACTTGTTCTAAGTATGCTAAAAAGGTTTTTCAATAACCAAATAGTGTTTAAAAGTAATTAAAGTAGGCTGGGCGCAGTGGCTCACACCTGTAATCCCAGCACTTTGGGAGGCTGAGGCAGGTGGATCACCTGAGGTCCAGAGTTTGAGACCAGCCTGGCCAACGTGGCGAAACCCCATCTCTACTAAAAATACAAAATTAGCTGGGTGTGGTGCTGCACGCCTGTAATCCCAGTCACTCAGGAGGCTGAGGCAGAGGAAACACTTGAACCTGGGAGGTGGAGGCTGCAGTGAGCCGAGATCGCACCACTGCCCTCCAGCCTGGGTGACACAGTGAAACTCTGACTGAAAAAAAAACTATGTTGATGTATTGAAAGATAACATTTTGGGCCGGGCGCAGTGGCTCAAGCCTGTAATCCCAGCACTTTGGGAGGCCAAGGCGGGTGGATCACGAGGTCAAGAGATCGAGACCATCCTGGTCAACATGGTGAAACCCCGTCTCTACTAAAAATACAAAACATTAGCTGGGCATGGTGGCGCGTGCCTGTAATCCCAGCTATTCAGGAGGCTGGGGCAGGAGAATTGCCTGAACCCAGGGGGCGGAGGTTACGGTGAGCCGAGATCGCGCCATTGCACTCCAGCTCCAGCCTGGGTAACATGAGTGAAACTCCGTCTCAAAAAAAAAAAAAAAAAAAAAAGAAAGATAACATTTTGGATATAACAGGTAAAATTTACAAACATTATTGAAATTACCATCACCTAATATATATGTGTGTGTATATATATATACTTTTTTTTTTTTTTTTTTTAAGATAAGGTTTCACCATGTTGGTCAGGCTGGTCTTGACCCACCCGCCTTGGCCTCCATATATATTTATGTTTATTTACTTTTTGTACAATTTACTTGTAGCTACTAGAAAGCCTAAATCACACCAGCAGCAGAGCTACACTAGATGCCCACACAGATCAACATGGAGTCGGCCCCCTCCCACTCTGGTATGCTCTGGCCTCTCTGGGAGCAGGCGCACAGGGAGGATGCTTGCCATCACATCACTGAGACAGGTGTGAAAGGCATGGTTCCTTCTCCAGGACTCTCCCAGCAGGCCCACTGAGGGCAGGTTCAATGAGACCCCTGGGACAGACAAGGAAAGTGAGGCTCGGGGAGGGAGGGGGCTGCCTGGATCACTCGGCTTCTGGACAGCCACGGCAGCTTCTCTGCCCTGCCACTGTCCAACCGCAGTGCATTCCAGGGTTGTGTGGTAAACAGGAAGCCAGGTGTAATGGACCCTGGCTGGGGCCCAGATGCCTTCACAGAAGGTGAAAGCTGCCTCCAGACTTGGCCATGGCCCCTGTGGGTGGCTGGGTTCAATTTCCCAAGACTGTCCTTCTGGTGTGGGCCAAGACAACAGAAAGCCCCCTCGTGGCTGCGGGTGGCTGACGAGCTGTCACAAGGCCCAGGGAGGTCCTGTGGGCCTGAATTCCTCCACATGTCCAGGCTGCAGCCCCCAAGAGGTGGAGGTGGAGGGTGCAGACCCAGCTCTCTGGCCAGTCTCCCTCGAGTCTCGGCCTTGTCACCCACAGATGGGTTCCTGCTTGCAGGTTCGCTTCCAGCGGGAGACGCAGCAGGCATTCTGATCACGGGGAGCAGAGGCGCACTCTTGTTTTGTGAAATTGCTCTGGAAGCGGTAAACCATGCACACCGCGGGGTGGTGGTGGCGACCGTCACAGGCAGACGGGCTCTCTCCTGCCAGAGCACACATGGCAGCACGTTCTCGCCACGCCAGGACTCAGCCCACGTCACCTCCTCCAGCGGCCTCCCCGGCCCTCGGATCTCAGCACCCCCCGTCATTTGGTTGTGGGGTAGGGTTTACTTTCTTATCTGAAATAATCTTTGATTGACTGCTTTCTGTCTCTCTCCATGGGAACGTGCGCTCCTTGAGAGCAGGGCCCCACGGGTCTTGTTCACACCTGGCGCATACTTGGCCCTCGGAAGCCAGGCTGCAATGGACCTCAGTGGCCAGGCTCCTGGTGGGCACCGTGAATACTGGCTGATCAGATGGTGAAGGCACAGACCCTGGCCTCCAGGTTTCTCCAGGGTAAACGTCCAAGGACAGGGGCTGTGGCACCGTGGCCATCATGGCTCTCCCTCCTGAAGGCACTAGAGCAGGCTAAGTCCTCTAAGCACCCCACACCCATAAGACAGCATGGCCCGTCTGGTGAGGCCTGGATGGAACAGAGCAGAAAAGGGCTTTCACGTCCCTTTTTTTTTTTTTTTGAGACGGAGCTTTGCTCTGTCACCCAGGCTGGACTGCAGTGGTGTAACCTTGGCTCACTGCAACCTCCGCCTCCCTGATTCAAGCAATTCTCCTGCCTCAGCCTCCCAAGTAGCTGGGATTACCGGCGCAAGCCACCACGCATGGCTTTTTTTTTTTTTTTTCCTGAGACGGAGTTTCACTCATTACCCAGGAGTGCAATGGCGTGATCTCGGCTCACCGCAACCTCCGCCTCCTGGGTTCAGGCAATTCTCCTGCCTCAACCTCCTCAGTAGCTGGGATTACAGGCACGCGCCACCATGCCCAGCTAATGTTTTTGTATTTTTAGTAGAGACGGGGTTTCGCCGTGTTGACCAGGATGGTCTCGATCTCTTGACCTCGTGATCCACCCGCCTCAGCCTCCCAAAGTGCTGGGATTACAGGCTTGAGCCACCGCGCCCGGCCTAATTTTTGTATTTTTAGTAGAGATGGGGTTTCACCACATTGGTCGGGATGGTCTTGAACTCCTGGGATTACCGGCGTGAGCCACTGCACCCAGCCCAGACTCTGTATTTCTACTGATGCAGCTTCATATGGATCCACCCTTGTGACCACGCTTCAACTACAGCACCTTGGGTTAGAAGAGCTAGAAACCCACTCAGGGGCACTTCAGGCAAAAGAGGCAAACACATGGGAAGAATAGCCTCCTTCATTAAAATCCAGGGCAGCATGGAGGGTTGGCAGGCCTCCCAAGAGACCAAACTGGAAACTATTTAAAGCCATGTGGGCTGGCTGCTGGGTCCCGCTGGCTCTGTCTTCACACCACGGTGACAGGCAGCAGACAGGTTACTCTACTTGAGTCTCCAGTCCCAGGACAGAATCTGATTGGCTCAGCTGTGCACCTCTCACCCAATCAGCTGTGACTGGGAGGTGGGACTACACAATTCAGCACAAATGCACGGCTGAACGAACTCCATCACTGCAGGTGAGCAAGGCAATTTTCAGAGAACCCCCACAAAGCTCAAGTCATCCTGAATGGCCTACTCCCCAAAGGTGACATTGAGAATACTGAACAGTTGCCATGGCTGGTCCCTGAGCCACCATGATGGACATGGGTCACTGCACTCAGGCTGGGCCTGGCCCCTGCTGCCCTGGGTGCCCCTTCCCACCTGCTGGGCATGAGCGGTGCACACCAGCCCCACCCTCAGCCTCCCAGCTCCCGATACTTCTGCAGCCTGGCCCCTCTCCCCACGCAGGCCAGCCCCAAGCTACATTCATGCCTGAACTCTTCGCAGCCCCCGTGCACTCTACTTCCGGGTCCAGCTCATTCCAGAGCCTGCCTCTGCCCTGGGTGGAGCCGCACAGCTGGCCACGATGACAGCAGTACTGCCATGGCCCCTTCCCTCCCAGGAGGCTTGGAAGCTGCCCCTTGAGGACAGCGGCAACAGGGTCCTTGCTGCTGTGCCGACCTCAGGCAGCCAGGTGGTGGACAGGCAGGAAGGAGGCCCCCATCCTGAGGTGGCCTCTGGGGGTTTCTCATGACCATGGGCTTAACTTGGGCCCCCGACACAGCTCCAGGAGCCCAGTGCAGTGCCCCGTGGTTCAGGCTGCTGGGTGGCAGGAGAGCTGAGATGCTGGAGTGGGCTTGGCGTTTTGAAGGCTTTGGGGAGGCCTGTGGCAGCGTCCTGCCCATCGGCTTATCTGTGGAAGGCAGGGACGGGCCGCACAGTTGCCCTGGGAGCCAGATCATGGAGCAGTTGCTTTCGGTAAGGCGTGGCTAATGCCTCTCTGAGACCAGCTGTTTATTTATCCTCTCAATGTGAGAGAGTGGGAAGCCACCAAGTCAGCAGGGGAGGCAACAGCTCCCTCCCACCTGATAAACGGTTATGATGCATAGGATTTACAAGGCCCCCTTACTGCAGCTGGCTCGAAGGAGAGGCTGTGTCTATAATTCACGCTCCCATTACACGTTTTCCTTCTTTCATACATAGCAGCCTTCCATTTGGCTTGTGTTCCATTATGCCTCCCAGATCACCTTCTGCCCACTTTGAGAAAAGCCAGGATCCCCATCTTTGATTAACAGAATGGAACACCACAGCTGAAGAGACTCAAGATCCAGGGCCGCCGCGCAGAGCTGTGCAAGCTCCGGCATGCACAAGGCTCCTGGCCAAGGGGGCGGCAGGGGGCTGAGACCAATCTGACACCGCCAGTCAGGCCGTTTCTCACAAGGGTGCTTCATGAGCTAACTGCCCTGCTGGAGGCTGTCTGGTCCCAGGTCCTTCAAACTCCTTTGTCCAAAACCCACAATGAGAAATACACCCTTTCAAGGCATTCTAGTTTAAAAAACTTCCAACATCCAGATAAGCTGAAATAATCTCATTTACTTACCCCTTGAGACTCTATCTTAACGTTCCGCACTGTTCTTTTTATTTCCTTTTTTTAATTTGAGACGGAGTGTCAGTGTGTTGCCCAGGCTGGAGAGCAGTGGCGTGATCTCTGCCCACTGCAACCTCCGCCCCCCAGGTTCAAGCAATTCTCCTGCCTTAGCCTCCTGAGCAGCTGGGATTACAGGCGCCCACCACCATACCCGGCTAATTTTTTGTATTTTCGTAGAGACAAGTTTTCAACATGTTGGCCAGAATGGTCTCCATCTCCTGACCTTGTGATCTGCCTGTCTCGGCCTCCAAAGGGCTGGGATTACAGGTGTGAGCCATGGCGCCTGGCCTTTTTTTTTTTTTTGAGATGATCTCACTCTGTCTCCCAGGCTGGAGTGCAGTGGCACGATCTCAGCTCATTACAACCTCCGCATCCCAGGTTCAACCAATTCTCCTGCCTCAGCTCCCCAAGTAGCTGGGATTACAAATGCATGCCACTACGCCTGGCTAATTCTTGTATTTTTTACCAGAGATGGGGTTTTGCCATGTTGGTCAGGCTGGTCTTGAACTCCTGAGCTCAGACTATCTATCCGTCTCCACCTCCCAAATTGTTGGGATTTACAGGCACGAGCCACCATGCCTGGCCTGCTCTTACCACATTTCTATCCATCTTATTTGAGGTACTTCAGAGTGTCAGGCACCTGCCATCCCTAAACACTTCTCCATGCATGTCACTGACTAGAGTTCAGCATCATTCCATGAAACACACAAATCTAATGTACCCTTGGATTTTGATAAATTCATGCACCTATATAGCCCAAACCTGTGTCATAACATAGACCATTTCTGTCACCCTAGAAAATTCCCTCACGCTCCTTACAGGTCAATTCCTGCCCCAACCTGCAACCAGTTTTGACTGAAGGAATACATGATAGGCCAGGTGTGGTGGATCACACCTGTAGCTCCAGCTACTTGGGAGACTGAGGGAGGAGGACTGCTTTAGTCCAGGAGTTCAAGACCAGCCTGGGCAACATGGCAAGGCGCTGTCTCTACAAAAAACAAAGAATTAGCCACACATGGTGGCTCACACCTGTAGCCCCCAGCGACTTGGGAGGCCACGGCAGAAGGACCCCCTGAGCCCGGGAATGGTGGCTGCAGTGAGTTATGACCGTGCCACTGCACTACAGCCTGGGTGATACACGAAAAACAAAACAAACGTATTTTGCATGTTGGCCCAGAGCACGAGTACTAAAACAAAACTTTTTAACAAAACATAGCCTTAAAAAAATGTGAGTCTCAGTTTTCTACACTTATTTCTTGACCCAATAAAAATTTGCTACCAGGTGCTTGCAAAACACAGGTCTAGGCCCTGATCACCTAAATACAGATGGAAAACAAACGCCTTGCCTCGCCCCCACTTTATGAGCCACCTCACTTCTGAGGCTGTTTTTGTATTCTTTCTTTTTTTCAGACGGAGTCTTGCTCTGTTGCCCAGACTGGAGTGCAGTGGCGCAATCTCGGCTCACTGCAACCTGTGCCTCCCTGGTTCAAGCAATTTTCTTGCCTCCGCCTCCCGAGTAGCTGGGATTACAGGTGTGCGCCACCACACGCAGCCAATTTTTGTATTTTAGTAGAGATGGGGTTTCACGTTGGCCAGGCTGGTCTCGAACACTTGACCTCGTGATCCGCCCCGGCCTCCCAAAGTGCTGGGATTACAGTCGTGAGACACTGCGCAGGCCACTTCTGAGGCATTTTGCAAGCACCAATTGAATCACCAAACCGGTTTCTGTTCCTTTACCAAAAAAAAATAAAAAATAAAGGCACAATTGGTGCTTTTTTACAGAAAACTTGGAAAATGGGGAAACAGAAGTCCTCCTCTCAGCCCTGGCCTCCGCCACCCGCGTCCCCTTCGCTCCCACGCCTCCAGGCCTCCAGGCCCCGCGGCCCGCACTGCTGTGCCTGCGGATTTCGGCAGCTCTGGGAGGCCGTTTCCCAGGCAGAAGCGCCTTAGGTTTCCAGGACCAAAGCTGTAAAATCTCAGCCATGTTGGCGGCAGTTTTCCCTTCCTTTTCTTCACTCTTACGTATTAGATTGACTGGGAAATAATCCACACACCAAATCCACCCTCTGAAAAAGCGAGCCACGCGGGCACGCAGGCCTCGCAGCGCTTTGGGGGGCGGCAGTCCCAGGCGGGCGCGCCGCTGAGGCCGGGAGTTCGAGACCAGCCTGGACCACACAGACGCCGCCGCCGCCGCGAGAACTAACTTTCGGACAGGAAGGGCCGCGCGGCCCGGCGGCGACGGCGCATTCGGCGCGCTGCTGTTCTGCTGAACTGCGCTCACGTTGACCCTGAAGCCAGCGGCCCCACCGACACGCGCTGATAAGTGCTAGCCACATGCGGGGTTCGGAGACCGCGCCAAGGTCCCACGCGCAACGGCACCCGCGGGCGCATCCACCGCCGCACGTCGGCGCATGCGCGCAGCCAAACCGGTTCCCGCGCCTGCCAGCGCGCATGCGCGTCCTCTGCCGTCACCGCCCCCCCCCCCCGCTCGGCCTCGTTGGTTCGGTCCGCGCCGGGGGCGGGGCCAGGGCGCCCGCGGGAAATTTGGCGGGAACCGCGCCCGCCTCTTCCTCCCTTGTTTCTTCCTTGCTTTCCCCGCTCTCGCCGCGCACTCCGCCGCCATGGAGCAGCGCCGCGTCACCGACTTCTTCGCGCGCCGCCGCCCCGGGCCCCGAATCGCGCCGCCGAAGCTGGCTTGCCGCACCCCCAGCCCCGCACCCTGCGCCCTGGACCCCGCCACTAGCGGCAGCCGCAAGCGCGCCCGCCCCTCCGCCGCCCCCGGACGCGACCAGGCCAGGCCGCCCGCGCGCAGGAGGCTGCGGCTGTCTGCGGACGCGGTGCGACTGAGGCCGGGGGATTGGGGGCGGGGCTCGGGGAAACTGAGGCCGGGGGACTGGGGCGGAGAAACTGAGGCAGGAGGGGGAGGGGCGCGGGGAATCTGGGGCCGGGGGGCGGGCGCGGGGGAACTCTGGGCCAGGTTGCGGGGGGACCCTGCGGGCGCCTGAAATGGAGAGGAGGCACCGTGGGGCTGGCACCGGGCTCTGATCACGCGGCTGGAAGTCGCAGCTTCTCCGCGGGGCTAGGGGAGGGGCTCGCCCCGGAAACTGCCCCGGAGGCAGGAGCGGGGCTGTCTCCGGCTTTCGCGCAGACCTGTGCCACCGGGCAGCCCTGACCCCCGCCCTCCGCCCTCCGCCTTGCCCATGCCGTTAACTCAGAGGCTGCTGGTCCTGCGGGGTCCTCTGCAGAACCAGGAGAACCAGGTCTTGTCATGGGTTCATCTTTGGGGTTCCTCCCACCAGGTTTCCAGCCCCAGTTCCCCAGGGAGCCCCCGGGAAGCTCCTGACTCCCCCGAGGCCCCTGGGTCCCCAGCCGGCCCTTCTCTGTGCCAGAAGATAAAGACATCCGCCCCGGCAGCAGGTCAGCCGCCCCACCAGGCAGCCCGACGGGACCAGGTGAGGCGCGGGGCCTGGGGCAGAGGCCAGGCCGAGTGGTGCCGCCTGGCCTGACCGACCCTGTCCCCACATCCCCCTGAAGGACACCATCTCTGAGCTCCGATCGTGCCTGCAACGGGCCCGGCAGCTGGGGGAAAGAGTCCGGGCGCTGAAGGCCAGTGCCCAGGATGCTGGGGAGCCCCGCACCCCGGAGGCGGAGGGCCGCCCTGCGGAGCCATGGTGAGTGCTGGCAGGTGGCCAGGCAGGCCTGGCAGAGGCTGATCTGCTCCTTCCAGGGAGGGAGGTGGTGGAGTCAGCAGGGCATGCAGTCCGACCCCTGAGGAAAAGGTCCTGGGTGCCACTGGCCCTGTGCCCTCACTCCCTCCTGTGGGGGGCAGCTCCTGCCTTGGGGGCTCTGGTGGGTTTCAAATGCTCCTAATGCATCTTGGTGGGGTCTGCCCCTGCCCCTGAGAGCCGAGGAAACCAGGCCGGAGAGGACAGAGCTTCCCTGGGGGCGCCATGTGGACACGGCACAGCTGGGGTGTGCAGCCGGCCTTTCCTGTCACCAGTGCTACCCCCAATGGTGCCAGGGCTGGTGGGCATGCAAGGGCCACAAAAGCCATCGTGTGTGCCAGGCCCCAGCAGAGAGTCTCCCTGGCAGAGGGGCCTGCTGTGGTGCTTCTCACGAGGCTCCTCCCTCCCTGACAGTGGCGAGAAGGCGCCGGCCTACCAGCGCTTCCATGCCCTGGCCCAGCCCGGCCCGCCGGGGCTGGCGCTGCCGTATAAGTACCAGGTGCTGGCGGAGATGTTCCGCAGCACGGACACCATCGTGGGCATGCTCCACAACCGCTCCGAGACGCCCACCTTCGCCAAGGTCCAGCGGGGCGTCCAGGACATGATGCGCAGGTGAGTGGCCTTGGGCTGGGCTTGGCTGCCCTGGAGTCGGGGTGAGCCCTGGGCCTGCTCCCTCCTGACCCGGTCCCCCCTCCCGTAGGTGCTTTGAGGAGCGCAATCTCGGCCAGATCAAAACCGTGTACCCGGCCTCCTACCGCTTCCGCCAGGAGCGCGGCGTCCCTACCTTCAAGGATGGCATGAAGAGGTCGGATTACCAGCTCACCATTGAGCCACTGCTGGAGCAGGGTGAGTGCTGGCTGTGGGGCCTCGGTTTCCCTGTGACCTGCACACTTTTGAGGGTGGTGAGGCACTGGGCACCTCGCCCAGGACTGTGGTCATAGGTGGGTGGCGGGGCAGCCTGGCTGGGGCTCAAGCCTGGACTCACCCAACAGAGGGCGGCGGAGCAGCCCCCAAGCTCACGGCCTCGCACCTCCTGCAGCGGCGGCAGGTCTTCGGCCAGAAGCTGGTGGAGCTCGTGAAGCAGCACCACAGGGTGAGTGGCCCAGGTCCTGCCGTGGGAAGGCGGTGCCAGCACCGCTCAGCCCCTAACCCTGCGCTCAGAGTGTCCCCACCACCCTCAGCCTCTCCTGGGGTGGAGCCAGGCTGGGGTGCTCAGGGTACAGCCACAGGCATGAGGTCCTCAAGGCATTCGGTGAGTGCTGACCGTGGGAGGCTGTGTGGTCTCCTTCCAGCTGAGCGCTGAGCAGAGAGGCTCAGTGACTTGCCCAGGGTGGCCCAGATGGGACGTGACCATAGGCAGCCCCACCCTCATGCCCCTGCCCTGGTCTCAGATGTGCCCAGGGTCACCTACCTATTCCTTCTCCATAGTCCTTCTTGGCCTCCCTGAACCCCCCCATGGTGGTGCCAGAGGACCAGCTGACGCGATGGCACCCACGCTTCAATGTGGATGAGGTGCCCGACATTGAGCCGGCCGTGCTGCCCCAGCCGCCCGCCACAGAGAAAGTCAGCACCGCGCAGGAGGTCCTGGCCCGGGCCTGCAGCCTTATGTCACAAAGGGTAAGGCTGCCAGGCTCCGGCCACCCCTCTTTCGGGTGGGTGGGCCAATTGGACCCCAGGCGTAAGAAGCGGTGCCTCATCTGGCTTCCTCTTCTGCTGGGGAGGTCGAGAGTTGGCATTTGCTGTCTGTCCCCAGCTGCAGCCTCCAAGCGGGGCTCTGTCATTCGCCCTATGTGGGGGATTGGCCCTCGGCAGGTGACGTAGCATGCTAGGACCCTGCATTGACCAGCACAGACCACCCAGCGTGCTGGGCAAACCGAGGCCTTGATACTGGACGCTCCTGGGCAGAGCCAGGGGCACGTTGCCTCTTGTGACCTCTCCCCTCCGACCTGTTTCTCCCGCAGATGGAGAAGGCCTTGCGTCAGCTAGCCCTGCGCTCTGCGGAGCCCAGCAGCACCTGCACCCCCAGCCTGGTGTCCGCCAAGCCAGCACTGCTGGCTACCCCACCAGCCACCCCACCTGCTGCCTCTCCCAGCGCCCTGAAGGGGGTGTCCCAGGATCTGCTGGAGCGGGTGAGTCACCACGGGTGGCTGGTGGGGGCCCGGTGACCTGCTGCCCACTGACCAGCTCCCTGTACCTGCTTCAGGTCCGAGCCAAGGAGGCACAGAAGCAGCTGGCGCAGATGACGCGGCGCCCGGAGCAGGAGCAACGGCTGCAGCGCCTGGAGCGGCTGCCTGAGCTGGCCCGCGTGCTGCGCAGCGTCTTCGTGTCTGAGCGCAAGCCTGCGCTCAGCATGGAGGTGGCCTGCGCCAGGATGGTGGACAGCTGTTGCACTGCCATGAGCCCCGGTACGTGTAGGGCGGGGTGAGGGGCGCCCCCAAGTTTCTGACTAGGGTGTCTCACGCTGTGTTCTGTTCAGATGCGCGGCAGGTGCTAGCCGCCCGCACTAGTGTGTGTCGGGCACTCTGCCTGCCTGGGGGCCACCCCTAAGCCTCTGCATGCCTGCTGGTGTGTGTTGGGGTGCTGTGCTCCTCTCCGGGTCACTCCTGAGCTCTTGCCCAGGCCCTCCACACCTGCAGCCTCTGTGGCAGCTTCCCTGACTGCCCGCAATCGTTGGACGGAAGGGGTCCCACGTGCACCCTCCACCCCCCCCAGGCCTCTGGCCACCCATCCCTGAGCACATGGGGGTCCCAAAGCTGCAGGGCACTCCCTGCCTCAACATTCATGGGCTGGCAGCCCCCCTGCTCGTTATCCCCTCTTGGGGCATCAATGGCAGGCACAGAGGTTGGGTGGTGGGGCTGGTCTTGCACTGTCTTTGGTCGGGTGTGGGGGCCCAGCACCCGCCTCAGCACCCTCTCCTCTCACAGGGGAGATGGAGAAGCACCTACTGCTCCTCGCCGAGCTCCTGCCGGACTGGCTCAGCCTCCACCGCATCCGCACCGACACCTACGTCAGGCTGGACAAGACCGCAGACCTGGCCAGCGTCACCGCACGCCTAGTCCGCCAGGCCCACGCCGAGGAGGGGCTGTGAGCCCCGTGGCCACTGTGGACAGACACGGGCTTCAGGCTCGCTGGCCTGGGCCCACCAGCATTGTCCTTTGCTCTTTCTTTCCCGAGTGCCCAGGGCTCCCGTAGCTGTGGGTGGCAGCCACTCATAGGAGTCCTGTCATGTATTCACATTAAACTGGTTTCTCTGAGCGCCTCTGTCCTGGCTTCTGCTGGGGAAGAAATGCCAGACTCCAGCACCCACTGGGGGGCAATCAGGGCTCTGGCTATATGGGGCTGGGGAGTGTGGCAAGAAGCCAAACCCTCTAATCCTGGGACCTCCCACAGCAAAGGGTGGCTTTTGTCATTAGGAATTTTGGGAAGTGATCCTTAATCATCCAGCTGGGCCCCATGTCGTCACAGGAGTCCTTATTGAGAGGGCCAGAGGCAGCCCTGCCCTGACACTGGCTGCCTGGAGAAGCTGGGCAGGGTGAGCAGGACGTCCTGGAGCCTCAGGAAGGGACTGGCCTGCCCACACCTTCACCTCGGTCCTCCAGAACCCTAAGTTGTGCTGGCAGCCATTGGGTGTGCGGAAGCTGATGAGCACCGCAGTATCAGCTGCCTCGTGGCTTGTACCTGCATTCAGACTTAGTTACCTGCAGCCCTGGCGTGCTCCCTGTGAGGTGAGAACCACAAACGGACTGTCTCTGCTGGGTACCATGCCAAGCAGCATGTGCCCATCTGAGTACAGCTGCCAGCCTGCTTCACACCGAAGGCCGCAGCCTCACATCGTCCTGGGGCTCTGCCCCAGGCAACAAGACAACAGGAGCCGGCTCGCGTGGCAAAACTCTTTACTTGTGTTCTCCCTGTGTGTGCGATTGGGCCCAGGGTGGTTGATCTTTGCCCCAGGCTTTGGCACTTCCAGCCCCAGGAGAGGTGCTGAACCAGAGCTAAGGAATGTGTTCCCGTGGGCAGCTGGGGTCCCTGGTGACTGCAGGTCATCTCCATAGCCCAAGGCTGAAGCATGGCTGGGCTCCGGCTGGAGAGGCTGGGCTGGGAGGCCCCGAGGTCACTCGTATTGCAGGAGGGAAAAGAAGGGGATGGGTGCCAGCTTCTCCCTGCCTTTGAGCGAGGTCAGCTCCACCAGGCTCACGCACTCCAGGACCTGGGCCTGCAGGCGGCCCAGCAGCTCACAGGCAGCGTGCATGGTTCCTGGGGGTGGGAGAGGGGAGGGTGCAGGGAGAAAGGAAGTTGCTGGCCTGGCCACCAGTAAGCTGCACCCACGTGACACGCAGAAAGGTCCTGTCCCACTCCCACCGGACCCTGAGAGCCACAGCAGTCAGCCTCGGGAGACACTCACCACCAGTGGCCAGCAGATCATCCACGACGACCACCCTCTGTCCTGGCTCCAGGGCGTCTTTCTGGATTTCCAGCTCAGCCTGGGTGGGAAGTGGCGTGTGGGCCTCAGCCTCCCACAGAAAACAGCTTTGTGTGCACATCTCGGCAGCTGCCACCCTGGGCCCCAGCTCCAACCCCACCTTGCTGTTTCCAGGCTGTGTGAGCCTACCCATGTCTCAACCTGAGCCCCAAGGCTACTGTAACCACAGGGGCTCCACCTGACACTCCTGGGAGGGCCTTCTGGACTCGGTGGAGAATGGGCACAGTGGCCTGGCCCTGCCCACCCCAGCCCACTTACCTTTCCGTATTCCAGCGTATAGGAGGCCCACACAGTGGGGCCTGGCAGCTTCCCTCGCTTTCGGATGAGCACACAGCCCAGGCCAAGCTCCTGGGCCAGGGAGGGGCCAAACAGGAAGCCTCGGGAGTCTAGACCTGTCAGGGTGAGAGCGGGAAGTGACTCGGCAGCATGGGGGTCCCCAGGGGCATCTGGCCTTGTTGCTCCAGGTGAAAGGCCCATGATGTGCCCCATTTAAGGAGTTACCCATCACCTACCTGGAGCTGCTTCGAGGTCAGAGTGCAGACCTGGGACCAGCTTTTAATGGGCCCCTTTTTAGCTGTGAGGTCCCAGGGAAGTCACCTCCCCTCTCTCTGAGCTCAGCAGCCCATCTGCCATTGGGCTGGTGGAAACTCGCCAGGCCTCAGCTCTGCCCCAGGGCTTCTGTCTAAAAGGGAGTCTCTGAAGGTGGCCTGAGCTGTGATGCTCTGGGGCGCTCAGGGAAACGGTGCCCTAGCCTGGCAGGTAAGGAGGGGGCTCTCGCGTCCCAGAAGGGACAAGAGCGACAGGAACACTCTGTTCTCCCGGGACCACCTCTCAGGCTCTCCCGGAGGCCTCCAGGCCTCCCTTCCCTGGGCGGGCATTCTGTGATCTTCGCCTCCGAAGGCCCGACACGTGGCGGAGATCGCAGAAAGAACAAGAGCCAGGGCAGCCGGGCTCCGTGGATTCCGCCCGGAAACCCCAGGGAGACCAACTGACCCTGCGTCTCGATCACGCGTGTCCTGGGCTGGGGACCTGGAAGCTGTGGGCAGAGCGCCTGCGCAGCGCGGCGGCCTCGGGCGCCAACCTCACAACCCTTCGGGGGCGACCCCAAGCACGGTGCCCGTCCCGGCGCCCCCTGAAGGACCCCAAAAGCCCTCCCCTAAGCAGATGTGCAGAGCCCACGTGCTGCCCTCGGTGCGCGCGGAGGCGGAGGCGCCCTGGACGCGGCCACGGGGCACTCGCCTGCGATGTAGTCGATGCGGCCCCCGTGGGTCGCCCTCAGGTGTCGCGCCAGGAGGCCGATGGCGGCGCGGAAGGAGGCGGGGTCCTTCAGGACGGGCGAGATGTCCCTGGACCCAAGGACAGGCCTGGTGACGCCCGCGCCGGCGGAGAGCAGCGGCCCCGGGGGCGGAGGACGAGGGTTCCCGCCCCGCGCGCCCCACCCGCCCCGCTACTCCGCAGTCCCGGGGCCGCGGGCGACGCGCGCCCATCCGCAGGCCCGCGGGTCGGGGCGCCACGAGGGCGGCGTGCGGTCGCACCTGAACACCACGCCCGGGGTGGGGAAGTCGGGGAAGCTGCGGATCCGCCGCGCCACCAGCTGCAGCTCGGGGTCCGCCATTCCCGCGTGCTCCGCGCCGGCGGGGGAGGGAGCGCGCGTGCGCTGGGACGGGCGGGGCTTGCGCGAGGGGCGGAGCCTCGTGGGGGCGGGGCGGGGCTTCCGCAGGGAGGGGCGTCCCTCGCAGGAACCGCCTACCGTATTTTATGGAATCCTAGGCGCCGTCGATTTCAAGACGCGCTTGCGATCCAAGCACCACTGAGCAGAACGTTCGAACCGGACAGAGGTGCGCGCCTCTGTCTCGGGCGGCGCCTCTGACTGTAGCTAGGCAGCTGTGGGCCGGGGCCCCGGCAGCTCGAGGTGGGCGTGAGCTGGCCTCGCCCACACACCTGGCGCGCGCACGGGCCGCGCCCCTTCTGCGCTGTTGCCCGAGATCCCCACGCTGCACGCGGAGGCTGGCGCGCGGGGCGGATGAGGCGTGAGGCAGGGGTCCAAGGAGCAGCGGGGCGGTGCAGGGCTGGGAGGGAGCAGCCAGGGCGGAAACGCCGGGCCAGGGCTGGACCGGCCCGGGGCGCTGGCCTCTCGCGGATGGGCCCTGCGGTTTACGGGCGGCTCTTTCCCTCCTGGACCGGGGGAGAAAGGCCGGAAGGCGTGGCTAGGCCAGGGGATGCATCCGCGAGGGTAGAGGGCCCTCTGTCCACTGCAGAGGCCAGGTGCCCTACCAGCCCTTAGGATGGGGAGCTGTGAATCCCGCTGGCCGCCCGCCCAAGGAAGACTGCACCCAGGGGGTTGCGCGAGGCACAACTCCCCAGAACACAATTTCCTTTCAAAGAAAAATCCCCACAGCTAAAATGCCTTGTGCTCTAAGGCTGTTTTCCTCATTCTGTAACTTTACATTTCTCAACTTTTACAGTTCAGCTTTGGCCTGGCAGTTACAGCACAGAGGGGAAAACCCACTCAATGGAAGGCAGTCCCCAGGAGCCTTCGGAGGGGGAGGCGGGAGACTGCTGTGGCTGCTGGGGCCCCCTTTCCAGGGCGGGTGGGGGGCCCTTCCTCTGGTGCCGAGGGGCGTGGCAGGGGCAGCGGCCTCCTTGCAGTGTGCTGTGGTCAGGGCTGGCGCGGTCAAGGCTGGCAAGGCCAGGGGCCTGGGCTCCAGACCCCTAAGGAAAGTGGAAATGGAGGACCCTGACATCCTCACGGCCCCGTGGAAGGTGCCACATGAGGCGGCCCCACTGGGCCAAATGTGTGAGCTGCACCTCAGCTTCCCCCTCCTTGCTCATGATCCTGTTTCCAGATGGCCCGAAGGGAGCCTGGGAAGGTGTGGGGTGCGGGGGTTCCTGGAAGAGGGGACTGGCAAGGGTTCAGCCCTGGGCTGTTGGGCTGGCATGGGAGCCGTGGGTGATGCCCTCTGGCTGGGCATGCAGCGCTGGGTTTTGGAGAAGGCCAGGAGGCAGCCAGAGCTGGGTACATGATCCTTGGCAGCCACTGGGAAGGTGTGAAAGGAAAGGAAATCTCAGGACCCCAAAATCACTAAGCCAAGACAAAAGCTGGAAATTAGGTCAGGCAAACCTGCCTGCATTTTATTTCTAAATAAGACAGCTACAATGATAAGAAACTTCATAAATTCCTTGTGGACAAAGGACAGACGGAACTCAGTCATCCCTCTGGGGCTCCCCTACACCATAGTTTATGTAAAAATTCGGATTCACTAAGCCAGACTCCATTGTGTATTCAGTGGAAGGCTGACCAAACTAATGGACATCTTGTACATACTGATCTTACATCTCTCTAGAATGTATAAAGGCAAACTGTACCCCCCAGCCACCTTCAGGCACATGTTGTCACGACTTTCTGACGATGTGTGACAGGCACATGTTGTCAACCTTGGCAAAACAAACTTTCTACATTAACTGAGACCTGTCTGATATTTGGGGTTCACAGAGGCATGAGACGGCAGGGTCCTGAGATCGGAGGGGCTGTGGCGAGGAGGAGGCCCGAGTACACCCCAGGGCCAGGTCCTGGGCAGGTGGAGTTGTGCAGTCCCCTGCTGGTTGCAGGTGCCATCCATCTGGCTTGGGCAAGCACCGAGGCCAGAACTGTCCTCCCTCCAGGCACGTGCAGGCCCAACCGGAGATCCCAGGCCTGGCCTGGGTCCACACAAGCTAGTGGGACCAGAGGCACTTCTTGGGAATGGATTCTGGAGGCGTCAGACACTTCCCTAACTTCTCACAGCCTGGGGGTGCCCAGTTCTGGGAAATGAAAATTGAAAAAAGAACATGCAATTATTCCAAGCTCCTGTGGACTCAACAGCAGACCAGCATTTTTTTTTTTTTTTAATTGTTTTGAGAAAGAATCTCCCTCTGTCACTCAGGGTTGAGTTGTGAAGTCTCGGCTCACTGCAACCTCTGTCTTCTGGGTTCAAGCGATTCTCCTGCCTCAGACTCCTGAGTAGCTGGGGTTACAGATGCCCAAAAAGGTTTAGTAGAGACAGGGTTTCACCACGTTGGCGAGGCTGGTCTCGAACTCCTGACTTCAGGTGACCCACCCGCCTTGGCCTCCCAAAGTGCTGGGATTACAGCCACGAGCTGCCGCACCTGGCCATTTTTTTTTTTTTTAATGGAGTCTCACTCTATTGCCAGGCTGGAGTGCAGCGGTGCCATCTCAGCTCACCGCAACCTCTGCCTCCCGGGTTCAAGTGATTCTCCTGCCTCAGCCTCCCGGGTAGCTGGGATTACAGGTGCACTCTACCACACCTGGCTAACATTTTTTTGGTATTTTTAGTAGAGAAGGATTTCACCATGTTGGTCAGGTTGGTCTCAAACTCATGACCTTGAGATCCAACTGCCTCAGCTTCGCAAAGTGCTGGATTACTGGTGTGACCCACCACGCCCGGCCTATTTTTATATTTTTAGTAGAAACAAGGGTTCCCCATGTTGGCAAGGCTGGTCTCAAACTCCTGACCTCAGGTGATTCACCTGCCTTGGCCTCCCAAAGTGCTGGGATTACAGGCATGAGCCACCACATGTGGCCTCGAGCAGTTTTGATGTGTCCCCTGCCCAGGCCAACCCCCCACTTCTATCCAACTGGCCTCAGTGTGGGGACCACCTCGCTCCTGCTGCGCAGCTACAGACGCCTCTCCAGGAATCATGGGAACTCAGGAGACGGCGCCCTCCTGACTCGGCTTCTCAGTTCTGAAGAGAACTTAATGGGGAGGTCCCAGAGGTGGGGGTTGCAACTGCCAAGTAGCTGAGGGCCTCAGTGTAGCCATTAGAACGGGCATTAGAACAGGCGGGCGGTCCTCCCAGGAGGAGCCGGTCCCTACTGAGCTGCTGGGCTGGGTTTGGAGCGGCACTGGGCAGAGCTGACCCCTCCATTGCCTGGTGTGTGTGGACCTCACAGCGCGGCCTTGCTTAGTGGGAGGCTCGCTTGGTGGGAGCACACTTTTCCTGGCAACAGAAAGGGAAACTTACGCCCCTAAAAAAGAGGCTAGAAAGGGAGACTTATGCCCCCAAGAGGAGGCTTCCTGGCTGAAATGAGTGCAGCTGGGTTCTGCGCCCCCGTCCAGGACACGTGCCACGTCACGCAGCGTGCCCGAGGGCACTTTCTCCGGACAGACTTTGGATTCCGGGTGCTGCGCAATCAGACACAGTGCTAAGGACACACTCTGGCCCTGGGCAGCAGCGGGGAATGCCACGTTGTGTCCCTGCCCCTCTGGCCACCAGAGCAGGACTGGGTTTGGATGAGGAAGCTGCTCCCCAACTCCAGGAGTAGTAGAGGCAGCCGCAGGGTGTGTGCCAATCTGGATGGGGGGGGGCTTGGGGGATGTCTGCATTTCTCAGAGGCTGCTCAGCTGTCCCAGGAGCAGGGCCCAGGTGGCCGGAATCCTTCTCCTCTGTACAAGAGATGCCACTGAGTCCCTTGCCTGAGGCTGGCCTGGAGTTGGAGAACAGAGGGCAGGGAGGGTTAAGGAGGGCGAGTGGCCCTGGGCTTCACACGCAGGTGCGTCTGTGCGGCTCCCTGTGGCTGTGCTCATGGTGGGGTCTCGGTCCCTCAGACCCCAGTGGCTCAGCTCGCCAGGTCTGAGTTGGCACCACTTTTCCCCGTGCAGAGGGCAGAGGTGCGGCGATGGCGGCAGTTCCCCCAATGCCAGTAGGTGGCAGAAGCAGCCGGGCCGTGTGCCACAGGCCTCCCCTGCCCTGTGCCCATTGTCTCTGTGACTGGTGTGGCCCGAGGCCGTGAAGCCACTGAAGCCTGGGCTGGGAACAGGACCCAGCAGCACAGACCGGGATCAGGCATGGAGGGCAGAAGGCCAGGGCTCCTCCACGGCTGGTGGCCCCAGGCTCCTGGGGCCTAAGACTAGGTGGTCCAGAGACGGGAACCTCCCGGCTCCACCGCTGAGTCCAGAGGTGGGGACGCCAGCTGCCCAGGTCTCTTTGAAGGAAGAGCCTTAATGTCTTCCTATGGTGAAACTTGCCAGGCACCCCCTGCCCTGCCCAGTCCTGAATGATCCTGCAGGGTGGACCGTCCCTGGGCAAGGGCAAGGCCATTTTCCCTCTGTGGTCCTCACTGCTGGGAGGTGCCCCTGATGCCTGGCGCTGTCCTCTGCATTCACCAGAGGCCCGCAGTGTGGCTCCCAACTGTTCAGAGCCTCCACCTCCCTTCCCACGGCCTGGTGGGCACCTGGTGGCTCCCATGCTGTAGCTGGGTCTGGCCCTGGAACGGGGCATCAGCAGGGTCTTTTCCCCACGCAGCAGGAGCCCAGGCTGAACTGCCAAAGGGTTCCCTTCCTGATGTCCTATGGTTTCCCTCGGAGGATCCAGGGGCTGTGGGCAGCCACACCCAGCCCATGTGGAGCAAGGGAGCCCGGGCCCGGGGGCTGGAGGCTGGGCCGGCCATCTCCACTGCACTTGGGCTCTGGGCACCCGGGAGCGACACCACAGACCTGTGTGTTGTGTCTTTGTTGACTGGAGAGAGGGCTGCACATGTCCTGTGTGAAGGAGCCATCGGGCCTGTGTCTGCTGGGACCCTCCTTCGCTGAGCTGGGAAACAGGCCTGGGCAGCCACTGTACACCCAGGATGGCTGGGCCACCCACACCCTGCCCCATGGGGCCCCCAAGCAGGAGGCAGAAGAGCTGGTCCAAAGAGGCCCTGATGGCGGCACCCCCAGGGTTGGACAAGGAGATGCAGCTATTGTGGCATGAACACGACTTCCGCTAAACGATGGAGGCAATCTGTGCTCATCTTTCCAGCCGAGACTGGGGTGATGAGGACGCTTCTCTCCTGCAGGTGAACATGGCCTGATCCTGTCAGGCCGTAGGGAGGGGCTGCTCTGGCGCCTGTGAGTGGCATCAGGTCTGATGCAAGATCCCTGAGGCTGGCCCAGCATGGGGGGGAGGGCCCGGCACGGGGGGGGGGGGAGGGGGCCCGGGGGGGGGGGGGGGGCCCGGAACAGGGTGGGCCCAGCATGGGGTGAGCCCAGGGGCCGCCACCCCTCACACAGCAGCACCTGTGCCACTGGGAGCCCACCGGGCAGCGCCGTTCCTGCCTCGGTGCCTGCAGAGCCTGAGGCTTGGGCACCATCTAGGGCCCCAGCAGGGAGAAGCTGCCCATGCCCATGTGGGAGTCCAGGACCAGGGGGCCCCGGTCCCTCTTGTGCACCCTGCTGACCCTCAGTAACCACTTGCAGGGGGGCAAGAGTCAGGCCTGGGAGCTGCCCAGTCTCAGCTCAGCTGGGCAGAGGCCCTGGGACCTGCGGCAGCCCTGGTGCAGTGTGGCACCGGTCCCCAAGTCGCTCGGCTCCAGCACCCTGAATCCTGGACACTGCCGTGTGTGCACTGAGACACCAGGGCCCTGGTACCGGATGGAGGCCAGGAAGCGCCCCGCCTCCCCTCTGCCACCCTGTGCTGGCCACGGTTCATCTGGGGCTCCAGGTGGGTGGCTGCAGCCTGGCACAGGGCGGCCGCCCGCACACCAGCCACTTACCATAACTGCCCAGTTGCACACGTTGAGCTGGGGCTGTCCAGGGACCAAGTCCTCCTGGTGCTGCTGGACAACCTGGGCGATCCCGCTGAGGGCCTCCTGGTACTCAGTGCTGGCAAAGCTAGGGACAGAGAGCTCCGGTCACACAGCTGTGGCTGCAGGGCCGTGCCTGGGGCTGATGGCGAAGGATGGGGAGGGCCTGGCCTGGAAAGGCTGAGGCTGCAGGGGTCTAATAGGTCGAGCACTGTAGTGGCAGTTACTGTGACCCTCGGGCCTCGCCAGGCTGAGTCCCCTTGGATCCCCAGGCCTTACTAGGACAGGCAGTAGGCACCTGAGCTGTCCTCTGCCCCCAGACTCATGGGCAAGGTGGAAAATGAAGGCTCGGGAGGCCAAGCCCCGGCAGAGAGGCTGTGAGCACGGCTGTCCCGACCTGTCCCCACCAGGTGACCTGCCTGTGACCAGGACCTGGGGCATGTGGGCTGGGGCCTGTGTATGGGTCTTCCCAGCACTTAATACTATGTAAACACAAACATGACACACACCTATTTCATTACAAAAGCACCGTCATCCCATTGCCAAATGGGAAATGGAGGGAAACCGAATCTGTGGCTGTAATTCCGATGCAAGCATGGGAAGCATTTGGATTCCTTTCTTTTTCATGAAGAAATGATTAAACAGCTCCATGAGGCGCCGTGGGAGCCACAGGGCCACATGCTGTGGGTCTAGGGTCCACGGTGCCACCATGCAGTGCTCTGAGGGTAGCTGCAGAAGTGACATCTTTTCCCCATTTCCAATCACTTCAAGTATCGCCCACACCCACGTGAACAGACACCTGCCATCGCAGTCATCAGGGACGTGCGGGAAGAACTGCCTGTCACCGGCCAGGCCTGGCCAGGAGCCACACTGCTAACGGGGATGTGGACTGGGACGGCCACTCTGCAAGGTGGTGCGGGAGCCCCTGACAAGGCTAGACATGGGGCTGCCGGGTGAGCCAGCTGTTCCCCCGGTGGCAGCACCCATCCAGGCCCAGCACCTCCTGGGAGGAGAGCTTGGACCCACTTGAGCCCAGTCCCTCTGCCCTGGACACTCGCCAGGCTGTGAGAACTGGCTTTTTGGTCCAGAACCTTCCCTAAAAATGAGGTTTCACACAGAAGCTGCATGCAGAGATGGGGACGTGCCCCCTCCGCCCAGCCTCTCCTTGCTCCATCCACCCACTCCGTTAGGCCTCAGGCCTGAGGCTGCATCAGATGACCCCCAGGAGAGCCGGGGTCCTTCAGGGTTCCCTGCCTGGTGCACCACGGAGATGCCTGTCCTTGCCCCAGCCCGGACTACACACCACATCCGGGGGCTCAGCTCCCACCCCCCTCCTGCTGGCTGCCTGCCTGCACGGCGCACTTTTAATCCAGGAGCATCTCAGGTGTGTGTGTTTGCAGATTCTGGGGCCAAATACTTGTTTGAGAACCGGTGAGGACTGCAGCTGCCCCACTTGCCCCTCTTGACAGCGAGTGTCCCTGAGGCCTCGGCCTGGCTTGTTGCTTTAATCTTCTCGTTTACTTCACTTATTTTTTAGAGACAGGATCTTGCCCTGTCACCTAGCCTCACTGTAGCCTCGACCTTCTGGGCTTAAGTGATCTTCCTGCCTCAGTCTCCTGAGTAGCTTGGACCGCAGATTGCCACGCCCCGCTAGATTTATTTTCTTTTGAGATAAAGTCTTGCTCTGTTGTCCAGGCTCGTCTCAAACACCTGGGCTCAAGCGAAATCCTCCTACCTCGGCCTCCCAAAGTTCTGGGATCACAAATGTGAGCAACCATGTCTGGCCCCATCTTCTTTTTTTTGGAGATGGAGTCTTGCTCTGTGCCCAGGCTGGAATGCAGTGGGTTCATGTGATTCTCCTGCCTCAGCCCACTGAGTAGCTGGGATTACAGGCGCCCACCACCATATCCAATTAGTTTTTGTATTTTTAGTAGAGATGGGGTTTCACCATGTTGGCCAGGCCAGCCTGAAACTCCTGACCTTGCCGCAGCCTCCCAAAGTGCTAGGTTTACAGGTGTGAGCCACAGTGTCCGACCACCCATCTTCTTGTTTAGAGAGGCTCCTGGCAAAGCCACACGTGTGTCTGTCTAAGAAGTAGCCCAGGGTGAATGAGGCCGTGTCGTGGGGGTGTGACCTCGGGGATGGTGGTTCTCAAAGGCCTGGCCAACAGCTGCCTCCTTGTGACCCCCTCAGGGAAGCTGTGAATGCTGCCTGGGATTTGCTTGAAAACCGCACATTCTCCAGCTGTGAGGCCGGGCTGGGTGGCTGTGGTGGACGGTGGGACTGTGTCTCTGCTCTGGCCTGGCGGGGGGCTCCAGCAACGCAGCAGGTAACACCCCTGAGGACCCCGCTGTGGAGAGCAGTCATGCCCAGTGGATTCGGGTGGGCACTGCCGGCACTGCCATCCAAATTTTCATCTCGGGGGTCCCTGGGTGTGGCGGGCACAGGTGTGGCGGGCACAGGTGTGGCTGGCAGCCTGTTGTGTGTCCCCTGGGATGGCACTTGCAGCCGAGGGATTGTGGGCTCCTCAGTGACTCCTGCAGGCACAGGGGGCTGACAGACTGCCCCTCCAGCTCCACAAGGCCCCAAGCTCCTGGTCTCCCATGGTTTGTGCACTGTCCCCCGGTGGGCCGGAGAGGTCCCGGCTCTGTCTCTGTGAGCATCCCGGCACCCCCACAACCAGGACTGGGGGCTTCAAACAACAAAACTGCAGACACCGGCCCCTCACTGCCCCAGAGGCCGGAGCACGAAACCACGGGTCTCAGGGCCACGCCCTCTGGAGGAACTGGGGCTCCTTCCTGCCTCTTCCAGCCCCGGCAGCCCCGCGTGAGCCCAGGCTGGCGGTGTTCTGTCCAGTCCCCGCCTTGCCCCCCATGGTCTTAGCCTGTGTCTGTGTCTCCTTCCTCTGGACTCAGGGCCACCTGCTCCAGGATGACCAGTGCCCACCCATGCCTTCATCACAAGGCAAAGACTCTGCTTCCCATCAGGCCAAGCTGGAGGTGTGGGTGGACCTGGGCCTGGGGACACCGCTCTGTCCACTCCAGGCTGCTTGCTGCCTTTCTGCATCACTGTCCCAGGCTTCTGAGCTGGATGCTGGTAGAAGGGAAGGTGCTGATGAGGAAGTACCCAAGGGGTCTCTGAGGGCAGTGGGAGGGGCTCGGGCCCAGGAGCCTCAGAGCAGACTCAGCCCTGTGGGAAGGAGGCTGCCCCGTCCAGGGGGTATGCAGGAGCCTCGGGGACCTTGGCGGTGGCGCTGCCACCCTCAGTCCTGTGCTGCTCTCTGCTGCCTCCCACCAGCTTTGCTCAAAAGAGCAGGGGGCAGTCTGGGCAGGAAGCACTGCTGTGCTCAGGTCTGACTCTGCCCCCTATGGTGACGCCGATGCTCCTGGGTCCTCTGCCCCACATGGTGACCCCCGATGCTCCCGGGCCCTATGCCTCTCACAGTGGCCCCTGACGCTCCTGGGTCCTCTGCCCCCCCGCCGTCGACCCCGACGCTCCTGGGTCCTCTGCCCTCCATGTCAACCCCCGACGCTCCTGGGTCCTCTGCCCCCCAACGTCGACCCCGACGCTCCTGGGTCCTCTGCCCCCCACGTCAACCCCCGACGCTCCTGGGTCGTCTGCCCCCCACGTCGACCACCGATGCTCCTGGGTCTTCCCGGGACCATCTCCATGGGGCAGGAATGCTGGAGACCACTGGGCACGCACATGCCCCAGGATGCCCAGGCCAGGAGCAGGAGTTGGGTACCTGCTCAACCTGCGGGGTTGACACAGAGAAGCCTCCAGGTAGCCCCAGCCCAGGGAGATGGCTTCGGACAAGAAAAAAGGAAGCCAGGGTGGGGTCCCCAGCCAAGTGCTGGGGCCTCTGTGTCACTCCTAAGGAGCTGCCAGAGAGCATGTGGGTTTGCTATTGGCAACCGTGCCCCTCGAGACTCCCGAGGATGAGGGGAGGGCTTCCCTGAAAGCTGGCAGGCAACGGCCCAGGCTCCAGCATCCTTGGAGGGCGAGGACAAGGCCCAGGCAGCAGAGGGTGGAGCTGGGGCTGGCAGCTGCCTGCCATTCCTCCTGCTCGCTGACCTGCATCCTTGTACCTCCCGCTGGCCCCAGGGCTGGCCGGCCTCCTGGGCACGCCTCAGGCCTGGACCCCTCCCTCTGGCCTCAGCCATCCCCGGAGGCAGCTGAAAGTAGGGGGCATGTCGCTGGGGGCCAGATGGACGGTGGCCCGGAACATGCAGAAGTGGGGAAACCGCCAGGAGGGCAGGAGTGGGTGCTCCAGAGAGGAGGGCAGGCCACTAACTGAGGGTGGGAGGAGCACAGCAGGAGGGGACGCAGACATGGGAGTCGATGGGCAGGGTGCAGAGGGCTCCGTCCCTGCAGAGCCTGCATTTGGGGGAGTCCGGCTGGCACTATCCCAACATTCCGGAGGCCCTCCACCAACTCACCTGAGGGGGAACTTCTCCCCGGGGTCCCGTCCCAGGTGGAATATCAGGGGCAGCTTTGTGTGGTCTTCCAGGGTGTGAGTCGTGACCCCCGAAACATTCTGCCCAGGGCAGAAATCCATGCCCTGCAATGAGAAGACGGGGGAAGGTGGGTCCTGGAGCCCCTGACCCTTGAACCCTGACCCATGGCCACGACAGGCCTCAACTGCCTGTGTCCTGGAGCCCCTAACTGGGGACCATAGAGGGGCCCTTCTCTGCCAGTGCCTAGCAGTGACCCTGGTACTCAGCACGGTATGGGGCACTGGCTAAATGCTGAAGGACGAATGGGCCTGTACGTGTCCACGATCACTACAGCGTCCTGTGAAGGAGCTGAAGCCACCTGCTCTGGGCCCCTGAGCTGCTAGCTAGCATGCCTCATGTGCCCCTGGTTTTCATGTACCCTCTTCTTTGTGGGGCAGGTGAGTAAAAGACCTTAACCAGCCTCACATCTGGACTGCCACTAATTTCATGGAGGAAAGCCCCTTTTAATGCCAGAAAGGGAGGGTCCACCCTGGGAGAAGGAAGAGCCACAGTGCTAACATCCCTATGGAAACCGAGAGACAGGGAGAAGCAGGACCAACACCTGAAAAGCAGGAGAAAGCACAGACAATAGAAACAGACCCGGGGCTGACACGGATTCCCATGCTCATGAAGGGAGAGGATTTCACAGTAACCACAATGAACCATTCAGGAAGACAAAAGCAGACACAGGAAGCGGGGAGCGGGTGAAGGCTCAGGGGGCAGCAGCCACCCCACCACCATACCAGGTGGCAGAGCTAGACCTGCTGGGTTCCCTCCCGTGCACTCCTGTAGCTGCTTGGCCCTGGTGCGACCTTCCCTGAGCATGCTGTGTGCGGCCAGTGGCCCGTGCTCTGTCCCAGGTCCTACGATGGCCCTGAGGCCCCACAGCTCTCTCTGCTGCCCCCTGGGCTCCCTCATTTGGGAAGGGGGAGGTGTGCCTCTAATATTCCCAGAGGGGATGCTGCAGGCCAAGGGGCTCATCCGACGACTGTGCCAGGGGCTCCGGCAGCCGGGAGACTCGGGCCACCATGTGCCGGGATCCCTTAAGCCTTGAGCCAGGGTGGGCTGGGGTGGGCACAGCTGAGCCGCTTGCCTCTGTAGCACGAATGCCTAAGCAGCCTCCAGCAGGAGGCTGTCTGATGGGCAAACCATTTCCTAGCACGTGGCGTGCATCCGTGAGGATCCGTGGTCGGGGCCAGGGGATAGATCATGTTCTGCTCTTCAGTGGGGCAGGGAGGTTAGAAGCCCGTGCAATTCCGCTGATGTGTCCTGGGCTGCAGATGCCTGAGTCCACGGCTGGAAAACAGGGGCTGCACTCGGAGGGGCTCGGGGCGGCAGTGGACACCAAAGTGCCTCCACAGTGGGTGGTGTTGTGGACTCCAGGTGTTGTGGAACGGCCGCACTCTGCACGAAGACGCTGGCAGACAGTGGGGAAGCATCTCAGTGCAGACGATGATGTGACCAATGGCTGGGTGCAAGTCAGATAAGCCGTTTCATCGAGACCCCGCTGACCGGTGCAGATTTCTCTCACTGCTGTGTTCTGAGGGGGACCTCACCCTGCGGGCACCGCAGCAGAGCCAGCATTACCCAGCACCTCTTCTTCCTCACTGAGCCGGCGCTGAGCGCCAGGTGCCGGGCATGTGCAGTGGGGTGGGTGCAGGTGGGGGCCTGGGAGGCAGGGCTGACTTAAAAAGAGTGGTAGCAGGGGAAGGGGTGAAATCCTACAGAGACGGACACTTGGAGATCTGGTCCGGAAAGGCCAAGAGGCATGCGGACCAGCCTGAACAACCCTGTTTCCCACCCTGTGGTGGCAGCAGCTGCAGTGGGACGTGCCAGCCCCTGTGCTCCAGGTAATGGCTGCATCCTCTGCACACCTGCACTTACAAGGCGCCAGTTCCCTCACACACAGCTGAACCAGTGCAGCACAGAGGACCCGCTAGGATGTGACAGAGGACAGCGAGTGTGGCAGCCGGGGCCACCCACCGCACACATGGCTCAAGGGCCTTGGGGTGCGGAAGGGGTTCAGGTTCAGGAACCCAGGGCAGGGCCTGTGCTCTGCTGGTAGAGAAGCCAGGTACCAGGTGGGAGCAACTGGTCCAATGGCTGGGGTGGGCTGAGGGCTGGTTTGATGCTGGAGTGGGCCGGGGGGCGGGCGGACCGGCCGGGACGGCTGGGGGCTGGGTGGATGG
>NW_022436955.1:32101305-32109968 GCF_009761245.1 Sapajus apella
GGGGTGGGCTGGGGGCTGACTGGACGGCCGGGGTGGGCTGTGGGCTGGTCGGACGGCCGGGGTGGGCTGGGGGCTGGTCGGACGGCCGGGGTGGGCTGGGGGCTGACTGGACGGCCGGGGTGGGCTGTGGGCTGGTCGGACGGCCGGGGTGGGCTGGGGGCTGGTCGGACGGCCGGGGTGGGCTGGGGGCTGACTGGACGGCCGGGGTGGGCTGTGGGCTGACTGGACGGCCGGGGTGGGCTGTGGGCTGACTGGATGGCCGGGATGGGCTGGGGGCTGGTTTGATGGCTGGGGTAGGCTGGGGGCTGGCTGCCAGCAGTTGGGTCTCCAGGTGGGAGGGGGTCCTGGAGGAAGCAGAACATTGCAGGGATCAAGGTCTGAGCCTGAGGTGGGCAGAGGAGGAGCCTGGGGTGCCATGAGAAGAGGGCCTGCAGTGTCTGCAGAATGCAGCAGCCATGGTGACCTGTGAGGGCTGGTGTGCAGCCTGACCTTCCTGCCACCTAACCCGGCAGGTGCTGGCCAGGCTCCAGCTCAAAGGCCACTCTGCTGGGAGAAGGAACTCGACCCCGCCCAGCCTGGCCCCAGGACTAACACCCCATCCATGGCTGTGGTCCTCCTCACAGCATCTTTCCCTCCTCCAGACAGCCCAGAATAGAAGGTGCTGAGGACCCCGCTGGCAGAGGGCTGGGGGTGCGGGGTCTACATGGCATCTGCCAGCAGAGGGATCCTAGGAGCAGTGGCCCATGGTCAGGTCACACTGAGGACTCTCCAGGCCCAGCTGGTTCTCAGGCTTAGCCTTCAGAATGGACACCAGCAAGGTCCCTTCGGGTGACTGGGACCAGGGGATGGCGGATCAGCACACAGCACTGAGCTGTGACAATGCCAGCCTGAGCTGTCAGAGTGTGGCTGGCCCAGGATGCAGAGTGTGACCTCTGAGCAGACACCCCCATTACGTGGACCACCCAGGAGAGACCCCACTGGCCCTGGGCGGGCAGCTCCGGGGACACATGCCTGTCATTGTCTATGATGCTTGAGCTGGCTGCGCCTCACTGGCCCTTGGGAGGGAAGACAGTGGACAGGGCCAGCATTTGGAAGAAAAGCATTAGTGTTGTCACAATGGGAGGTGGCAGCAGTGGCAAAGAACCCGAGGACCCGGGGCCTCCACAGGGAAAAGCTGCGGCCCACACAGTGACTGGGCCTGGGCCTGAAGTTTCCCAGGTGAACCTGGGGTGCCTGGCTCTTTGCCACCTGGCTGTGAGTGTGGACCAGGGACCTGTTGCCAGAACCCCAGTGCCGCCCCCCCGTCACGTGGGCTCTGGGCAGACCTGCTGTGGGCTGCAGCGCAGTGGCACGGGCCAGCGGCTCTCGCTTTTGCCCATGAGGCTGACATGGACTGAGGCCCGGCTGCTGGATGGTCTCCCCGGATCTGACAGCGGCAAGCAACTAACTCCAAACTATCCGACCCAAATGATGGAAGGGTGAGAACCCCGGGGCCCCCGAGGGCTTCCTGCTGGGCCTGCCCCTCCCTGGGGAGCAAATCCATGAGAGCCCTCCACCAGCTCTCGAGATCAGTATCACCAGGAGGTGACAAAACTGTCATGCACAGCTGGCAGGTGCTCACAGACAGAGATGCAGCCTCAGCTCAGCGACAGTGCCAAGGCCGAGCATGGCACTGCCCAGGAAGACAGGGGCATCGGGTGTGGAACTGTTAGATGCTGCTCGTGTCTTCCACGAAGCCCTGGGGAGAACTGGAGAGTCCCCCCACCGCAACCCCACACCACCAAGGGTGTTTGTCCATCATGGGCTCCCATCTGACCCACTCAGCCACGTGACGGGAACCGGAGGTTCTCCATCATCTGTGAGGCTGCCCAGCCACCAGAGACCAAGGGTCAATGCCTCCAAGAGGACCCTGGGGCCCACAAGACGGGCACGTCCATGGGGCTCTGGCCACGGGCTGGCCTGCCGAGCCGCACCTTGTGGGGTTGTGGAGCAGGACAGGGACAACAGGTCACAGGCTTGACACCCACACAGGAAAGCAGCTTTTCCCCAGCACTGGCCATGACAGACAAAAACATCACAGGGGCCCACTTTTATCTGCTCTTAGGCTGGAAAACGTAAATTCTGATTTTTCTTTTTATGCCCAAATTATGTGTCTAGGCCCAGAAGGGTGGCTCACGCCTGTCACCCCAGCACTTTGGGAGGCCGAGGTGGGCGGATCACCTGAGGTCAGGAGTTTGAGACCAACCTGGCCAAGATGGTGAAACCCTGTCTTTACTAAAAATACAAAAATTAGCTGGGTGTGGTAGCAGACACCTGTAATCCCAGCTACTCAGGAGGTTGACGCAGGAGAATTGCCTGAACTCTGGAGCTGGAGACTGCAGTGAGCTGAGGTTGCACTGCACTCTAGCCTGGGCAACGGAGCAAGACTCAGTCTCAAGAAAAATTTTATGTTTAAAGTTATGTGTTTAATTGGATATACTTAAAATATCATAAAATGCAAAGAAAGAAAACCCCAGGTTCCCTTCCTGCATTCAGCTGTGGCCCCCTTGGGCCCTCCTTGCAGACAGGCAGCTGCAGCCATGCCAGGCCCCTCCCTCTGGGCAGCTCGGTTTTCGTTTTGTTTTGTCTTTTTGTGAGACGGAATCTATCACTGGAATGCAGTGATGTGAACTTGGCTCACTGCAGCCTCTGCCTCCCGGGTTCAAATGATTCTCCTGCCTCAGTCTCAAGAGTAGCTGGGACTACAGGCACCTGCCACCACGCCCAGCTAATTTTTGTATTCTTACAAAAAGCTGAGAAACAGCTCCACTTCTCAGCCTGGGTCCTCAGTCCTCAGCCCCAGTCCTCACTTCTAGTCTTTAGATTTCCCCATTAAACTACATGATTTTCTTCCCAATTATGGCACGTGAGCAAGGTATTCATATGTCAAGCCTATGGTAGTGGAATTGGTGGGGCTGAGAGAGACCCCTCAGGAGGCGGTGGGGGATGCTGGAGCGTGGGGATTAGCCGGAGCCAGAGAAGACCCCAGGGAGGAAGCAGGAGGCTCAAGGTGGAGGCTCTCGGGGAGAAAGGCCAGCACCGACACTGCTGGGGGCCGGGGTGGCAGGAGCCTGTGCCCACTGTATCTCCCCTCCCATGCTAAGAGCTGGTGTGGAGATGCAGATGCTGAGACCCTCAGTAGCACCTGGGCCAAGCAGACCACGCCCCTGTTAGAGAAAGTTCAGGTGTCCTGGCAGGGTGGAGAGGCCAGGGGGGGGGGCACCTAACCAGGGTCTGTGCCACGTCTGTAGCTGTGCCTCAGGGTCCCTCCCTGGACTCCAGCCTGTCAGCTGCCAGGCCCTGGGCCACGCAGAGGTGGCTGTGGAAGGTGGAATCCTGCCTGTCTCACCCTCCTGCACCTCCCCAGGATGGCACTCAGAGGCCACGTACGGACAGGGATGGAAGCAGCTCTGCCTGCGTTCGCAGCCAGAGCCTCGTACCTGCCTGAAGTTCTCCCAGGAGTTGGTCCAGGTCCAGAAGTGAGCCTTGTGCTGCCCGAGGGTGGCTGCCATCAGCGTGTCACCGCGGTAGTAGAAGACAGGCCTGTGGAACGGGAGAGGAGGACCATGTAACAGCAGGCAGGACATGCTGGGTCACCTGGGGCTCCGGGCTGTGTCCATCATCGGCTGCTCATGCCTTGGTTGATATTTTACAATGATGACTGAAAAGCGAAAAGGCCCATGAAGTGGCCGAAGCTTGGGTCCCTGGGTGTCCCCTCATTGTGGGTGTTTGACGAGGCCAGGCCAGCCCTGGGGAGGGGGGACAGGCAAGAAGAAAGCTGGTGGCACGGGGTCCCCATCTCCGAGACCATGACAGGCCTGCAGGACAGGAACAGGGAGCGGGGAACGCAGCTGTGCACCGTCTTTTCCGAAGTGAGCAAGCACTGGGGCCAGGTCTCAAGAGGAGACAAGTGAGAAAAATCCCCCGTCTCCTCCCCTAAAAGCCAGAGGTGGCATGCTGCCCTTGCAGCCGTCCCCACCTTCTGTTTACTGTTGAAACTTTAGAATCCTCGTCCCTTCAGAGCCACCCAGGAAACGTGGTTTGAGCAGAATGGTGGCTGCTCTCGGGATAGGAAATGGACGGAAGGTAAGAGCGGGAGCAGCTAGCCATGGACTCAGCAGAGGGAAGCTACAGGCAGCCATGAGGCACTGAAAGCCCAGTGGGGAACAAAGTTGGGGTGGGCAGGGGCGGGTGTGTGGCTGGGGTGCAGGCAGGGATGAGGCCCCATTCCCAGCCCTGCCCCCCTCTCCCGGCCCCGCCTCTCCCACCCCTGCCCCTTTTCCTGGCCCCACCCCCCTCCCGGCCTCTCCCCCATCTCCTGGCCTTGCCCTCCTAAGGCTTTTCTGAGAGCCAGGGCCTCGCTGTGCTTGGACACTTCCAGGATGGACCCCACCCCACAGGCAGGTCCCCAGGTCCTCTCAGCACAGGCTCCCCCACCTCTTTCTGTCCTGGGCATGAGCACGCCTGTGTCCAGAAATATGAGGGTCAGCTGGGCCTGGGGTTGGGCCTGGTCAGCGGCTCTGGGCTTCGCCACTTGGATCAGGGAAGGGGCTGGGGCAGGTCTAGCACCAACCTGTCCATCAGCTGGCCCTGCAGGAGGGCGGGGAGGAGGTTGAGGCCGTCAATGGCCCTGTCGCTGGGCGGTGTCAGGCCTGCGAGGGCCAGGCTGGTGGTGAACAGGTCCATGATGCTGCCTAGCTGGTGGCTCACCTAAAACAGACATGGTGGCAGCATGCTCAAGGCACTATGCCCCGACCTGAGGGGCTGGGAGCCAGTCCCCAGGAGGGCGAGAGCCCCACTGCCCAGGTGGGTCTATAGACAGGTGCATATGCTCACACGCCACATGTTCACACACCACACGCCACATGCCACGTGCCACACGCTCACGTACCACATGCCACACACCACACACCACATGCCACACGCTCACGCACCACACGCCACACACTCACGCACCACATGCCCCATGCTCACACACCACACGCTCATGGCAGGGACTGAGCAGAGTCACAAGGCCTGTGAATGGCAGGGGGGCCTCGAACCAGGCCTGACGGGGCAGCTCCCCTCACCTTTCTCAGGCGTGCCACTGAGCACAGCTATGGGTGGCGCCTGCAGAGCTCCAGCGCCAGCCTGGCCCGGTGGGTGTTCGCTACAGTAGGAAGCCTCGTGTCTCCCAGACCTATGCAGACCCTGAGTCTCACGTCATCGTCACGGCGTCCGTGCCTCCCAGACCCGAGCGGGCCCTGAGTCTCACGTCATCGTCACAGCGTCCGTGCCTCCCAGACCCGAGCGGGCCCTGAGTCTCACATCACTGTCACGACATCCACTGAACGATGACTGGCCACTCCTGCAGGTATCTCCACACAAGGCTAAACGCCCATCCCTGACCTCGGGGTGAAGGCACTCAGGCGAGCGGAGGGGGTGGGCAGCTGCAGCCTGTCCTAGGTGCACCCCACAGCACGCAGGAGCCTGTGCCTGCCACCCCTACTTCTGCACAAGGCAGTCATTGCCATGGCCGCTTTGCTTTTCAAAGGTAGCCGCAGCTGCCTGTTCCATGCACCGTGGGGGTCCTTCCACCGTCAGGGACCTGGAAGCTGGGGTGGCCCAGGAGCCCCATGTCAGACAGAGACTGCCCTGGGCAGAGGGTCTGAGGAGGCAGGCCCAGTCAGCTGCAGAGACGAGCTGCCCCTGGCAGGTGCCATCCCCCAGTCCCACTGGCTGCTGGGGACCCAGGGGACTGCCCAGGCATGGTGGCAGGAGGGCAGGCTCAACGGCCAGACACTTGGCAGCTGCTCCCACCTCCGGCCCTAGTAGCTGGGAGGCCCTGACAAGCGCCTGCCTCTCTGGGTTTCGGTGTCCTGATGTGTGGAACGAGTGGGGAAGAGGAGGACCTGGCAGAACAGCAGCCAATCCTGCGCCTGCAGACGAGTGACCAACCCAGACAGTTAAAGGCGGCTGACATAATGCAGGCTGCTCATCAGCCTCGAAGCAGGGAGGCCAACCTGGGGGAAGCGGGGGCAGGTGGGATACAGCCACAGGGTCCTTAAAAGTGGAACGGGCTGGGTGTGGTGGCTCAAGCCTGTAATCCCAGCACTTTGGGATTTGACACAGCCCTGGCCAACACAGCGAAACCTCGTGTCTACTAAAGACACAAAAATTAGCTGCGCGTGGTGGCATGAGGCTGTAGTCCCAGCTACTTGGGAGGCTGATGCAAAACTGCTTGAACCCAGGAGGTAGAGGTTGCAGGGAGCTGAGATGGTGCCACTGCACTCCAGCCCAGGCAACAGAGTAAGACTCCATCTCAAACAAACAAACAAAAAAAAGAAGTGAAACAGGAAAGCCAGGGACAGATGCATGCTGCTGGCTTCGAAGGCGGGAGAGCCAGGAGCTCAGGAATGGGTGGTCCTTGGGATTTGGAAAAGGCAGGGAACAGACTCTCTCCTGGAGTCTCCAGAAGGACCTGGCCCCACACACTCAGCCCAAGCCCCAGGTCGACCCTGGCTGTCGTCCTGTATGATGTCCCAGCCGCCTCCAGAGGCATCGGGAGGGCAACAGACTGACTCAGAAACAGCGCTCGCTCACACACACACCTCAGACTCAGTGCCACGTGTGTCTCAGGGCATGCCTGGATCAAGTGCCCCAGTTAGAGACGACTGCATTGTAATTCTCGGCTAAGGGGCAGGTTCCTGGGCCGGGGGAAACACAGCACACAGCATGAAGGTGGTCAGGCTGAGATACCGGGAAGCACCCTCATCCAGCCAGAGCCCAGGGTCTCCAGCCCAAAAGCCCGGGCCACCACCGTGGTCTCCACCCAACAGAGCCCAGGGCACCCCCCTGGTCAGACTGAGCATGGGGGTGTGGGGGCAGTAGAAGGTGGTGAGGATGAGCACAGGGTGAGTGGGGGGTGGGGTGTAGTGCAGATGAGCATGGGGTATGGGGGGGGTGGAGGGTGGTGAGGATGAGCCTGGGGGTGTGGGGGGTGGAGGGTGATGAGGATGAGAATGGGGGTGCCTGGGGAGGTGGGCAGTGAGGGGCTCGCACCCTAGCATGACCACAGGCCTGGACTTGCCGCCCAGCAGACAGGCTGACGCTGACTCACCTGGCCTGCGGCGATGTGTCCCGGCCACCACGCAAGGGCAGGCTCCCTCATCCCTCCTTCAAACGTGGTCTGCTTCCCACACAGAAAGGGGCCGTTGCTGCCACCTGAGAGAGAGGGGCTGCAAGTCAGACCACTGGGACCCGACCTCGCCAAGCCCTCCCCTTCCCTCCCCAGGTGACACTGAGTCACTGAGACTCAGTGGGGACAAAGGGCACTCTGGCTCCAGTGTAAAATCTGAGCCTTGGCTGGTTGTGGTGGCTCACACTAGTAATCCCATCACTTTGGGAGGCCAAGGTAGGCAGATCATGAGGTCAGGAGATCAAGACCATCCTGGCCAACAAGGTGAAACCCCATCTCTACGAAAGATACAAAAGATTAGCCAGGTGTGGTGGTGCACGCCTGTAATGCTGGCTACTGGGGAGGTTTAGGCAGAAGAATGGCTTGAACCTGGGAGGTGGAGGTTGCCGTGAGCTGAGATGGCGCCACTGCCTGATGCCGTGACTGCAAAGTCTCCTGGAGAAAGTGGGACGTCACGCCCAGGGACGAAACGGAAATGCAGGACTTAGAAAAACACACTCCCACAGCAGAGCCCCGGGCACCGGAGCCTGTGTTTGGGGTGATCCGCCTAAAATGCAGGCAATTCCTGCCCCCCACGGTTCTGAGTCAGTCGAACAGGGTGGGATGCAGGAATGTGTGTTTCTGACAAGTCCCCAAGACTGAATTTTGGTCCCTAAACTATCACTTGTGGGAGTGGTCACAGGACAAAGACCCCCAGCCCTGGTGACCACACCATCCCCAGCTCACTCCCAGACAGAGGAGGGGTTGGGGGGCCCAAGTCAGAGGGACAAGTCATCCCTGCTGCTGTAGCCAGAGCCACGTGAGGCTCTCACCTTCAAGTCCCCAGAAAAAAAGGGGAGAAAGGAACGAAGGGGGCCAGCTGCAGCAGCTCACACCTGCAATCCCAGTACCCTGGGAGGCCAAAGCAGGTGGATGGCTTGAACCCGGGAGTTCAAAACTAGCCTGGGCTGGTCTACTAAAGGGATGCCATGGCTAAACCCCATCTCTGCAAAAAATACAAAAATTAGCTGGGTGTGGTGGCACGCCCTGCAGTCCCACTATTCATGAGGCTGAGGTGGGAGGATCGCTTGAGCCCAGGAGGTCAAGGCTGCTGTGCGCTGAAGTCACGCTACTGCACTCCAGCCCGGGCAACAGAGCAAGACCGTGTCTCCAAAAAAAGAAACGAACTGAACCACCCGGGATGGCTAAGTCACTGCTGCTCCTTCCTGCGTCACCATCCAACCCCCGTCTGAGTGGCGGCGGGGGAAGGCTCTGGACGGAGCCTCGAGAGCAGCTCTCTGTCCCTCACAGGCGAACATGCCCAGAACCTGGCCTGGCTCAGGGAGGGCCCTGCTTGCAGTGGCAGAGCCACAGAATCCATCAGGGGACAGAGAACACTCAATTGGGGACAGTGGCCACGTCTGGGGGACCGTGCTGTGTTCCTTCCTTCCTCCCTCCCCCCCCCCCC
>NW_022436955.1:32110368-32115619 GCF_009761245.1 Sapajus apella
GGTTTCTCCATGTTAGTCAGGCTGGTTTTGAACTCCTGACCTCAGGTGATCTGTCTGCCTCGGCCTCCCAAAGTGCTGGGATTACAGGCATGAGCCACAGTGCCTGGCCTCAGGCCGTTTCTGTTTGTATGAAATATTCCATCATTTAGAAACGAAGACTCAGGTCATTGGAGCCCTGGACACTGCTGGCTGGTGGTTGTGGGTGCTGGCGATGAGGTGGGACCCCCCCCAGGCTTCCCATGGGGAATGACAGCCAACACCACTCTCCCCCCGCCAGCACCCTCCCTCCTGGGAGCTGCCTGCAGCCCATGGGAGCCTCGACCTGTGGGTCTGACTCCAGTGGGTGGGAGATGGAGCTGTCTGGAGGGTCTGCGTGAGAGCCAAGCTCGTCCAGGGAAGCTGTCAGGTGGGACGTGGCATGAGGGAGCCCCTGGCTGGCCACCTGGGCGCTGCTCTGGGGCCAACATGCTTCCGTCTTGGCTTTCAGCTGTGCTGGTTTCTATCACCTGAAACCCTGAAGCCCTCTTTCCCCGAAGGACACTGGGCTGCAGGGGCCCCCCTCGTGGTCTGGGAAGCGGCGAGTTCAGGTTGGTGCGGGGGATGGGTCAGGCGTTCCTCAGTACTGAGTGGGAGAAAGGCTGAGGTGTTCCATCCCGGGAATGGCTCGACGGGGCCGTGGTGGGGGCAGGAGCCACGTTCATGACTCAGGCCCTGGCCCCTGGGTGACCAGGCCCAGGCCAAACTCGCAGAGCTGCTCTGGGTCTTGGGTGCCTGTCCCCATCTCTGCAGGGACACCCTGCTCCACTGGCCCTGCTTTTCCACCCAGGCTACAAAGCCTCTAGTCTCCGGGGTCACCCCTCGGGAGGTGTCAGCCTCTTCCAAGACAAACTTTCTCCCGTGTCACCTCCTCCCCGCTCCCAAGTTCAAAGCCACTCCTGCTTCCAGGTTAGTCCTGGGCCGGAAGGGCCGCCAGCCTTGCTCGAGGCTGGGTGACATCTGCTCCTCACATTGGACCTGGAGGGACCTTCAAGCTCCGCCCACTACAGACCCTGCGGGTTGTGTCGCAGCCAGTCCAGGCGTTCTCAGTGACGTGCTGGCTGCGAAGAAACCATGGGAAGTGGCGGTTAGCGCTCACCTTGCTCAGGAGCAGAAATGAGGGCGGCGCCATTGTCCGACGTGAAGAAGACGAAGGTGTTGTCCGCGACGCGCAGGTCCTGGAGGAGCTGAAGCATCTTCCCAATGCTGTCATCAATCTCCCGGACAGCGTCTCCGTACCTGGGGGGATGGTTGACAGATGGATCGGGCGGCCAGCGGCACACTGTGATTCACAGAGTACCTTAAATCACAATGTCACAGACGTCAGTGAAACTGCCTGCTACTTCCCAGAACAAGAGGAGAGGCCTGAGTTCAAGTTCACGTGGCTTAGAAGGGACAAGGCCCGGACACCCACTGCAGCCCTCCACCGCTGAGCCCAGGCCGGCAGACGGCTTCAAAGGGGCAGGGCTGCTCTGGCCTTTCCATGATGTGAACTAAACGCCACGGTACTGAGCGCCCCATCTCTGCAGGAGTCAAGCGCAGATGGGGCCTCCAGCCAGTCTGTGCTCCTTGGAGTCGGGACTCACCGCCCTCTCCGACTGGTGCCCAGGAAGGGTTTGGAGGCGTAGACGGGCGCGTGCGTGGCGTCCACAGCCCAGTAGAGGAAGAAGGGGCGGCGCCGTGCCTGTCTCTTAATGAAGTCTAGGGCTTCCTGTGGAGAGAGCCGCACTGTCCTCCTCTGGCCTGAGGCCACCTCCCCACGCCTCCCACAGAGCACAGCTTGTGCAGTCCTGTCACCTGCAGGTAGATCTGGGTAAGGTTGGCTTCCCCGGTCTTCAGATTAATAGGAAATTCTTCATAATATCTGAAGAGAATACAGATCCAGACAGACGTCAGAACTTAGGCCAAGGAAGTCCCCTTCTCCCTGACTTCACCGGCAAAGGCTGGGGTCGGGCATGGTGGCTCACACCTGTAGTCCCAGCACTTTGGGAGGCTGAGGAGGGTGGATGATGAGGCCAGGAGTTTGAGCCCAGCTTGGCCAACATGTAGAAACCCTGTCTCTATTAAAAATACAAAAATTAGCCAGGCGTGGTGGCAGGCGCCTGTAATCCCAACTACTTAGGAGGCTGAGGCAGGAGAATTGCTTGAACTCAGGAGGCAGAGGTTGCAGTGAGCCAAGATCATGCTACTGCACTCAAGCCTGGGTGACAGAGCCAGACTCAATTTGGGTTGGGGGGGTGAAGAAGGCTGGAAATGAAATGTCCACTCAGGAAACAGAGCAAGCTGGACACGGGCCTTGCTCCCCAGAGCACAGTCTTGCATCTGATGACCTGGCTGAGGTGCTGTAATAACCTGCCTGGGGGAAGATGCGGGCACAGGACAGCGGGCGCGACACTAGGGTGAAGGTAGTGAGGCGGCTGTGGTTACTCAGGGCTGGGACTGGGGAGTGACGGCTCAGGCTGCGGGGCCAGCTCTGAAGCAGCTGCAGTGCTGGCTGTCCCAGCCTCCTGCTACTGCAAACCACAGAACTGCACACTTCAAACAGGGACGGAGACTCCCACACCCCCACGGAGCTCTGTCCGGAAAAGGCAGTAAGCTGGTGCTGCTGCTAGCCCACTGTCACGTAATGAATGAGCGCTTCCATCAAGAAGAGTCAAGCTGGCCAGGCGCAGTGGTTCACACCTGTAATCCCAGCACTTTGGGAGGCCTAGGCGGGCGGATCGCGAGGTCAAGGGATCGAGACCATCCCGGCTAACATGGTGAAATCCCATCTCTACTAAAAATACAAAAACTAGCTGGGTGTGGTGGCACACGCCTGTAGTGCCAGTTACTTGGGAGGCTGAGGCAGAAGAATTGCTTGAACCTGAAAGGTGGAGGTTGCAGTGAATCAAGATCCTGCCAATGCACTACAGCCTGGGTGACAGTGGGAGGCTGTGTCTCAAAAAAAAAAAAAAGAAGAGTCACGTTAAGCCAAACAAAATTCACAAAAGATGAGGGTCCCTGACCCGGGCACTGCCCCGTCAGAGGTGCTGCCCCACACCCAGGCACCAGGATGGCTCCGTCCGGACATCCGCTTGCTCCTGGTGTGGCTCACAGTGGGGTTTCATACCACCTTCTGTCCTGCCTGTATCCCTGGACATTCAGAGCACAGCCAGCCTCCCCACGCGTGGACCACATGGGCAGAACCCCGGCAGCGAGTGCAGATGGCGTGGGCTCACTGTGCTGGGGGCCTTCCACTGTCAGGACAGTTAAAGTGATCTACGACTCTGAGACGGTTGGAAGCCACCCCACGCGCAAGTCTCACAGTCTGCGGCAAAACTCTGTGGGACAGAAGCCGCCAAAACAAAGCCCTCCATACCTGGGCCAGCCTAGCCTAGTCCTTGTGAGCAGGCGGCTTGAGGCCACCAGCGCCAGACGCAGGGCAGGGGGCAGGTGCACCAGGCACCGTGGTTCAGGGCCCGGGAAGGAAAGGGGTGGAGCGGGACCCCGTTACCTGCCAACCATCTCCCAGTCTCTGTACACAGGGATGTTGGGCCTGGCCTTGTTGTCATAAGGTCCAAAGTGACAGTTGGGGGATCCGAACCACTCATCAAATCCATGCTTCAGTGGGTGGAACTGGGGCCTGTGACCCAGATGCCTAAAAACAGGAGCCCAGGACATGTCAGGGATCCCACGTGGGGACACTCCGAGGTTCTGAGCAGCGACAAATCCACCATCTGCACAAAATTCTTAGTAAGACAAGCACCCTCCGGCCCTGAGACAGGCTATGCCTGGGCACAACAAGGACAGAAGACCAAGGCCTCACTCTCAGGAGAGTGCTGGCACCGCCCACCTCTACAGAGAGGCTGGGCACAAACCAGGGTGCCAGGCACGGTGGCGGCCAGGGTTCCCTGCACTGTGAAGGCTGGCACATCCTGAGGAGCCTCCCTGCCCCCTGGAACCCGCCTGGCATGCCACTCTCAGCCCTGGCTCCAGACTCAGGCTCGTTCCACTTTTTCTGAACTCCAGGAATGCTCCGTGGGTTGTGTCTCCAGCACAAGTGCTTCTCCTCTGGGTTTTCCAGGACAGAAAACATCTCCTGCAGGTAATTATCGGGTCTCTCCACAACAAAGCAGATGGGGGGTGCAGGGCGGGCGGGGTGTGGCGTGGCGCAACTGTTCAGGGTGACGGCTACGACAGCTGGGCAGGGTGTTGTATGCCACCTGGGGCCTGCCAGCTGCAGCCATGTTCCCAGAGCCCAGTCAGAAGCACAGATTGGAATGATGACAAGAGAACGTGGCAGTGTGGTCATGCTGGTGACCGCCACCAGCTGCTTTCCTGGGGCCAAGGTTCCTCTGCTCAGAATGGCCTTTGGCAGGCACCACACCCCAGGACTGCCAGAACCCTCCAGACCCCGCCCTGCACCCCCCATCTGAGGACCCCACAGACCTCCCGTGTCCACACCACACACACGTGCCTTCCCTTTGGGGGCATCTAATCTCGCGTCCTCTGGCCAAGAGCAGCCCTGCAGGCTGCACCTCTGTGCCCACTTGCCCCGGCCCCAAGGCCAGCTGTCCGGGTTTCCTTGCGCGGCCTGTCCTGTCCTGGAAGAAGCCCAGCTCACAGCTGCTCTTCAGAACGTGCTGCAGGAGAGCTGGGATGAGGCCGCTTCTAGCGTGCTGCTGAGGCGCCGCCGTAGGCAGCTTCCCCCACCTCCCCGTCACTCACGTGTCCTTTGAGGAAGGTCTTCTGCAGCTATAGCCTGGAAAGCATCATCCCATAAGGAGCCATCTAAGCTGCATGTGGGCCCGCCTGGTGGAGGGCGGCAGGAAGGCCTGAGCCTGAGCACTCATGGGGACCCTGCATAGTCACACGGGTCTCAGGTCACCGTACACTCACTCTGTCACTGGCTGGGGAGGGTCGGAGGGGGTCTTGGAGGAAGGCTGGGCTGGAAGAAGGTGGAGGCTGGACAGAGACCAGTCTGGGCCTCGGTTTCCCTGCTTGTGGAGGCGGCTGGCACGGCTATCGTTGAGGCCCTGGCTGGTTCTGTGCTGGCGGCCTCCTTGGACACGTACTCTGCCACGATCTGCTCCTCAGTCTCCCCTCTCGGGAGGGCTCCTGCTCCGTCTCCCCTCCCCTCTCGGGAGGGCTGCTCCTCTGTCTCCCCTCCCCTCTCGGGAGAGCTGCTCCTCCGTCTCCCCTCTCGGGAGGGCTCCTGCTCCGTCTCCCCTCCCCT
>NW_022436955.1:32115629-32147711 GCF_009761245.1 Sapajus apella
CTCCCCTCTCGGGAGAGCTGCTGCTCCGTCTCCCCTCTCGGGAGGGCTCCTCCTCTGTCTCCCCTCTCGGGAGAGCTGCCGGGAGAGCTCTTCCTCCGTCTCCCAATCCCCTCTCGGGAGAGCTGCTGCTCCGTCTCCCCTCTGGGGAGGGCTGCTGCTCCGTCTCCCTCTCGGGAGGGCTCCTGCTCCGTCTCCCCTCTCGGGAGGGCTCCTGCTCCCTCTCCCCTCTCGGGAGAGCTGCTGCTCCGTCTCCCCTCTTGGGAGAGCTCCTCCTCCGTCTCCCCTCTCGGGAGAGCTGCTGCTCCATCTCCTCTAAGGCAAAGTCACCTGCACCTCTCCGTGACCTCAGAGCTCCTTTGGCTGCCAACTTAGGGCTGTTTCCTTCGCGTCTTCAGCACTTGGTCTCACTGCTAGAGCACCCCATCATCCCTGAACACCCCTGGCAGGTCACCAGCCAGGCACAGCGGATTTGTGTGTCCATGTCCACCAGCACAAAGGCCTTGCTTAGGGGAAACACACAAGCAGGAGCCTACACAGACCATGCTGTGGGCTCCACATGCTTGTTGGGAGGCAGCCGTGAGGCCCGGCCCTCACCAGCAGGTGGGCTGGAGCAGGGGGCGTCCTCAGCGCTCCGGAACTCGAGCGCATGCACTGTGCACCTGCGTGGTTTCGGGCAGGTCAAGCAGCTTCTATTCGAGGCCACGTGAGGTGCCGCAGGGAAGTCTGAGTCACGGCTCACAACACCCCACTGCCCTGAGAGGGGACCCTGCTGGGATGGGGACCCCCGACCTGCCTGAGCAGCTGCTGCAGGACCTGGTCCAGCCATCAGGCCACTGCCCCCTGCTCTGAGCCCAGGAGGAACCCAGCCCGGGCCACCCAGCCACTGTACCCTGTCCTGAACCTGGAAGGAACCCGGCCCAGCCACTCAGCCATTGTACTGTTTCCTGAGCCCAGGAAGAACCCGGCCTGGCCACCCAGCCACGGCACCCTGTCCTGAGCTCAGGAGGAGCTGTGGCTCTGGGGCTTGCCTGGCTCCTGCTCCCAGACCTCGGGGTCCCCTCTCTCCTGCTGAGGGCTGTTCGGGAGCTTCGAGGCCTCTCTGGAGACCTGCTCCCTTTCCAGCTCTGGCCACCAGCACCAATGAGCATGCACAGGAGGCCGCTGCACCAAGACACAGCCTCTGGGCTGGGCAGAGAGCTCCGGCCACCGTGGGGCTTTCACCCAGAGCGGACACCGGCTCTCCTCCTGTTGGCACAGCCCTGACGTGCTCCAGTGGCCCTCAGGGGCAGACTTCCGCCGTGGCCCCTGGCACTGGCTGGGGACCGTTCAGGCCGCATGGGGCCCGCCCTCCCTGTGTGCGGACTCTGCGGCTGCTGTGCCCGTCAGCTCCGCCCTGTGCTTTCTGAGCGCTCAGCCCCCCAGGCTGCTTCCTCTCGTGTGAAGTGTGACAAAGCGCTCCCTAGGCAGCCTCTGGGTCCTCCTCATCTATCAGTATCAGCAAATTCCAGCTGCTGTGACCATCTATATCCAAGGAGCAGCCATCGAAGGGGGCCGGCAGGAGCTGCAGGCAGCAGACAGGGAGCACAGAGGTGGGAAAACAGATGGGCTTCCTGGAGGAGGGGCACACAGGCCTGACAGGCGGGAAACGCTCCAACAGATGGAGAGAAATGCAGGACATGTGACTTGGACCCAACCCTCCAGGCTCACTGGGGCGTCCCAGGGAGCAGAAGAAATGAAATGTCCCATGTGCCTGAAACAGCAGCACGGGATGCTGTGTGGCTCCTGAGCTCTCACCAGGCAGGATTTCATCAACTGCTGGGCAGTTCCTCTCCTTCCTGGTGTGGAAACTCGCAGCCACATCCCTTGTGACCAAGGCCAGAAAGTGGGTGGTGCAGGACGCCCAGGCGGGCATGGCTGGAGACTCACCACTTGCCGATGATCTTGGTGACATAGCCGGCCTCCTTCAGCAGCTCTGGCAGGAGCTGCTCCGAGTCTGGGATACCGCCCACAATCTCCTGCGGCGTGTAGGCTGGAGGAGCAGCACTTAGTGAGCCCTGGGTAGACCCCGAGAAGCTACCACCCACCTCATCCTGACAGGACACTGGCCCCTCAGGGTGAAAGGCTGTGGCTGGGGCTGCACATTCACAGGGCTTGGCACTTCCCAGGACGTTTCCAGGCACCCTTCGGAGTCAGTGCCATCACCGGGGGCGGGACAGGGTAGACTCTGGCCCAGCCTCAGGTCCCACCCTGCCTCTCAGGCCGGCCTCCCTCCCACCTGGTCTCCAGGGACTCTGGAAGATACCACGTGAAGCTGTACTGCCTCACCCAGGCGTCCCCCGTCCTTCCCTTTCCTCGAAGGCCACTGGAAGTCCCACTTCCCCTGTGAGATGCCTCTAGGGATCCCATCAAAACTCCTTGAGCACAGCGATTCCAGAGCATTCCAGAACTGCCACTGACGCCACAGCCCCGGCCTCCCCATGGGCGTTCGGCTCACCCTCTGGGGAGCAGGGGAGCTTCTGGGGCGAGGGTGCAGACCCAGCTCCTTAGGCTGAACTGGGCACCCTCTGCTCTGTCCATTCTGGGCCAGGGCAGGGAAGGAAACCAGCCAAGGGGAGCCTACACTTCCCCCCGCTCCCAGAGGCCCCGGCACCACCTGCACCCTGCCTGCTGCAGGATGTCCCGGATGGAGGTGCGGCCATCTGCTTAAGGACGCCTGTCATAGCAGATACGAAGTACGGCTCCCCGGCTGACAGGTACTGCTCCACAGAACCCAGGCCATGAAGGAGGGTGGGCAGGAGACACTGGCCCAGCCCTGCACCCTAACTTCAGCCCTGGAGACTGCGGTGGGCAGCCTACCGTTTCTGGCATGGGCGTTGGTGGTGTAGAAGCCGTTGCGAATGGGCAGCCGTCCCGTGAGCAGCGCCGCCCTGGCTACGTGCAGACGACAGAAATAGAAACCAGATGAGAAGTGTGACGCTCAGACCCACACTCTCATCAGCAAGAGCCCCGCCGGGTAGACAGGTGCTTCACTGATGAGGAAAGTGCAGGTGGCAAGGGGCCGTCCCACCTGTCAATCCTGCTAGTGTCTCCGCCTCCCAAGAGCACAGCACCCACTGTACTGAAATGGGTGCTACGGCTCAGTGTCGTCCCCAACGCCCCACCTGCTCTCCCAGGCTCCCGGGATACCCACTGGGTGTGCAGGTCCGCATGGCCCTGACCCCGTGTGCTGACCCCCGGGACACCCGCTGGGCATGCAGGTCCCCATGGCCCTGACCCCGTGTGCTGACCTCCAGGACACCCGCTGGGCATGCAGGTCCGCATGGCCCTGACCCCATGTGCTGACCCCCGGGACACCCGCTGGGCGTGCAGGTCCCCATGGCCCTGACCCCGTGTGCTGACCCCCGGGACACCCGCTGGGCGTGCAGGTCCCCATGGCCCTGACCCCGTGTGCTGACCCCCGGGACACCCGCTGGGCTTACAGGTCCACATCCCCCCATCCTTGAGCACTGGCCCCGTGCCTTGCTTTCCCATCTTCCTCACGACCAGTACCACGTGTTTCTGTCTCCAGCAGAAGACTCTCCACAGGGAGGAAGGGAGTGGGACCCCTGCTTCGCAGGTACCCCGAGACAGAGCCACGCTGCAGCGCCTCTCCCCAGGTGGGCACAGCACCCAACTCTGGGAACAGAGAGCAGGAGCCGCCAACAACACAGCAACTTCGACTCTGAAAACCTGGCGGGAGCCGCAGCCCACGACACAGAACCAGGCAGGGACCAATGAGAAGGGCCTGAGCCCACCTGGTGTCCTCCCTGCACCTCCCAGGGGTAGACAAGGTTGATGTGGCCGCCACAGTCTGGGCTGCAAGAACACGGGAGGCGTTGGCCTGCAGGGCTCACCCCTCCTTGGGGGCGAGGGCTGCACTGACTTACATGGCGAGCACAGGGGGTTGGCAGAATAGAAGTTTGGGAAAATCGTGCCTTCTGTAGCCATCCGGTCCAAATTCGGGGTCTCTCTGGAGGGCTCTCCATATACCCCGAGGTCACCCCACCCCATCTGCAGGAAGAGCATGGAGAGGAGGAATGAGCTCCTTCTGCACGTGGCGCTTCTGGCTTGCGGAGCTGCCCGTGGTGCCAAGAGCGTGTCAGGACTATGGGAGCCAGTGTCACCCTATGCCCTCCAGCGATAGAGCTCAGCCAAACACCAGCAGCACCTGTGCGTGTGCCACGCGGCTGCTACTCTGGACGTCACCTCCACCTTTGCTTGGTCTTCACGTGAGGAATGCGTCCGTCTGCCTGCCCCTTCCCTGCTGACACCAGCACCTGTGTGCTCCCAGGGAGCCAGGCCCTCAACATGCACACGTATTTTCATCGTCAATGCATAAGCCCTCATACGTCTGTTGTACAGATCTAGATTTCAAAATCAACTGGTCACCGTCCCTCAAAACCCAAGCCTAATTATCAAGTGACCCTGTGGTTCCTTGCTGCAATTCCACTCCCAGCTACACACCCAAGAGACTGAAACTTACATCCGCACACAGACCTGCATACGTGCGTCCAGGGCAGCGTGACTTAGTGGCCAAAAGGCAGGAGTACCCAAAGCACCCATGAGCGGACGACAGACAAAGTGCAGCCTGTGCGTAATACACGACTGTGGCCGCGTTTGGAAGTATGGTGTTTGCAGGTGTCGTGGGCTAAGATGAGGCCACGCTGGGCCAGGGTGGGCCTCAATCCTATGACCGGGCCCTTATGAGGGCAGGGAGTTACAGACGCAGACGTGCAGCAGCGAGGCCGTGCGAAGGCCGGGGATGAGACTGGAGTGGTGCAGCCACCAGCCAGGGGACAGCAAGGACTCTCCCCGAGGATCTCCAGAGGGAGGACCCGGCTGACACCTTGAGCGGCACCTCCAGCCTCCAGAACCCAGCAAGAATACATCTCTCTGTCTCAGGCCACCTGGCCTGTGGTAATGTGTAATGTGTCGGGAAACTCAGGCTTGTACCTGGCACGCTACCCAGCCATCAAAAGGAACAGCGCACCAATACTCCACACCATGCAGGGACCTGGGAAGCTTCACCTGAGGGAAGGAGCAGACACAGGGAAACTCACGTACGTAACCGGCACGCTCCCCAGCCATCAAAAGGAACCGTGCACCAGTACTCCACACCATGCAGGGACCTGGGAAGCTTCACGTGAGGGAAGGAGCAGACATGAGGGCCACACAGTCTGTGATTCGCTCATGGGAAACACCTGAACAGGCCAGTCCACAGAGCATGCGGCGGCTGAGTGGCTGCCGGGGCTGGGGGTGGGTGCAGGTTAGTGCCTGCTGGTGGGTACGGGTTTCTTCTTGGGCTGGAATGTTCTGGAAGTAGGAACCAGTGATGGACACACAACACTAAATAACTGCCTGAGTGGTGCACTTTAAGGTGGCTGTAACGGTCAATTTTACATTCTGTGTATTTTCCAAAACCTCAAGCAAGAGGATGGGTAAGCGCAGGGCACGGAGCGTGGTGGCCGGGGTGACACTCGGTGTGACGGTGGCAGCACAGCAAATGTCCACGGCAGACCCTTCGGAGGGGCAGGGCCAGGCTTCCGCAAGATTCTTTAAGCTTCGCTATGTGTACTGTTGAAAAAAGTACTTTTAGCCGGGCGCGGTGGCTCACGCCTGTCATCCCAGCACTTTGGGAGGCCGAGGCAGGTGGATCACGAGGTCAAGAGATCGAGACCATCCTGGTCAACATGGTGAAACCCCGTCTCTACTAAAAATACAAAACATTAGCTGGGCATGGTGGCGCGTGCCTGTAATCCCAGCTACTCAGGAGGCTGAGGCAGGAGAATTGCCTGAACCCAGGAGGCGGAGGCTGCGGTGAGCCGAGATCACGCAATTGCACTCCAGCCTGGGTAACAAGAGCGAAACTCCGTCTCAAAAAAAAAAAAAAAAGAAAGAAAAAAGTACTTTTAAACAGGCAGTGGGCCAGGACTTTGCTCTAGAAGAAAAGAGAGCTTCTGCCCTGGCAGCCCAGCACCACCTGGGGCTTTGGCTGTCCTTAGATTCTCCAGCAAGGACGAGGTCCCCCACAGCACCTCCCTGAGTGCCCACCTCAGCAGGAGCCTGGCGGCAGTCAACGCCTCTCCGTCCCTCCACCCCCCCCCCCCCCCCCCCCCGCCCCTCCACCCCCCCTGCCCCCTGCCCCTCCGCCCTGCCTGTCTTCCCTCTCTAGGGACATATTCCCTGCTGGCTCAGGTGCTCCAAGCACCAACCAAGACATCAGTGCAGTGAAGGTGCCTGCCTGGGGCCTGCCCATTGTAGCCACCTTCAGCAGCACAAACATGCAACACCTGGGAAAAACGCAACGTTCCAAACGCAATGACCACTTTGACAGGCCCCGCTGAATTCACTGCACTTTTATTTTTGAAATCAATTCGAATGCAAATATAGATGTTCAGAGCTAACATCAACAAATGTATTATGTAAAGGGCCTCCCAGCAAATCTTTTCAGCTTTGTGGGCCATATGGGGCTGTCACAGCAGCTCAGCCCTGGCATGCGAGCAGATGTGCACGCTGTGTGCCAATAAAACTTTATTCATCAACACCTGATTTCATACAATTTTTCATGTCAGGAAATATTCTTTTTAAAAAAAAAAAAAAACACTTAAAATTATAAAACCCATTCCTGGCTTATGGGTTTAAAAAACAGCAGGTGGTCCACATTCAATCCATGTCTGAAAAAAAAACAGCCATCACTAGAAAACTGCTTAAAGCCAGGAGTTCCAGACCAGCCCGGACAACACAGCAAGACACCACCTCTTAAAAAAAAAAAGCCAGGTGTGGTGGTGTGCATCTGCGGTCCCAACTACTCAGGAGGCTGAGGTAGGAGGACCACTTGAGGCCAGGAGATTGAGGCTGCACTGAGCCATGATCACACCACTGTACTCCAGCCTGGGCAACAAGGTGAGACCCTGTCATTTAAAAAAACGTTCCTGGCCCAGCAATTCCACTTGCAGGAGTTTATCCTAAGCAAATAATTACAGCTGCATCTAACCTATTAAATATGCAAATTTAAAACTGTGGTTGGGACACTGGGAACACCAGAGATTTGGTCACACAAACCGCAGTTCATCGGTGTTAGCGGGTGGAACTGTAGCCCCAGAAGCTGAAGTCTTAGCCCCAGTGTGTCTCGGAATGTGACCTTGGTTCGACACAGGGTTACCGCAGATGTGATCAGGTAAGACGAGGTCACGAACACTGGGGTGGACCCTCATCCTATGCTACTGGAGTCCTCACAGGAGATGGGGTAAAGGGCCGTGCGGCAATGGAGTCAGAGGCAGGAGCCATGTAGCCATGGGCTTCAGATGGCTGGAGGCCACCAGAGGCTGCAGGGCAAGAGGGCCCTCCCCTGAAGGTGTCCGAGGGAGCCAGGGCCTGCCCACACCCTGATCTCAGGCTTCTGGTCTCCAGACCAAGAACCCATTTCTGTTCTTTTAAGCTCCCTAGCCCCCGTGTGTGGTTCCAGGAGACTCGTGGGATGCGTAAGCCGAGGGTGTGACTGGGGGTTCCTGAGATGCTCACTTGATGTGAAAAAACATTCACAACGCCTGGTTGTGTGGACGCTTGCGGACATGCCTGTGGACACACCTGGATGACAGGGACGGAAAGCTCTTAGTAAACCAAGCCGTGTCTGCGTTTTAGGTCTGGGAGCCAAAGCCTTCTGGAGGAAGCAAAACAGCTCCACCCACAGCTCTGAAGCAACCAGAGACAACATCTATGGCTCTTTCCTCAAATCTCTAAAATACTTTTCTCTTTCGGTAACCAGTGTAGGCAACAAAGTGAGACCCCATCTCCATAAAAAAATTAAAAAATTAGCCGGGCGTGGTGGCATGTACCTGTAATCCCAGCTACTTGGGAGGCCGAGGCAGGAGAATCCCCTGAGCTCGGGAGGTGGAGGTTGTGGTGAGCTGAGATCGCACCACTGCACACCAGCCTAGGCGGCAGAGCGAGACTCCAACTCAAAAAAAAAAAAAACACTGACAACAAACTGCCACTTTTCTCCAAACTCACCCCACCCAGCTTCCTCCTGCCACGAGCGGCCCTAGGACTCACCCACAGAGCAGGACTGCTGCCTGCATGGACGATCAGGGACCCCAAGGAGGGCTGCGCCTGGAGGCCGAGTGGGCCCACCTGCCCATCAGCCCTTTGTAAAGTCTGCACCATTTCAAATGACCCCAAGACAGGATCCCTGGGCTCCGGTGCTCACAGGGCTGGCGAGGGACTCTGGTGCCTCCATAATTCACCACAGCAGAGACCAAACAGTCTGATCACTGACTGTCTAAGGCTGATTTTTACAAAACAAAACATTAAAAGTGAACTCAGGCCGGGTGCAGCGGCTCACGCCTGTAATCCTAGCACTATGGGAGGCCGAGGTGGGTGGATTACCTGAGGTGAGGAGTTCAAGACCAGCCTGGCCATCATGGTGAAACCCCATTTTTTAACAAAAAAAAAAAAAGTGAACTCACTGGAAACTGGAGCCTGCACAGGCTGCGTAAGAACACGACACACAGCACCTGGGGAAGAGGTGTGGCAGCGCCACGCAGGGTGGCCACGTGCCCTGGCAACGCCACTTGGGTGCATGCCCAGCAGAACTGAAGTCTGTCCACGTGGAGACTTGTGCACAGACCAACACCCACAGCAGCAAGCTCTCCGAGGCCCAAGCGAGAAACACTGGCTGCCCGTCCACGGGCAGAACCATTGGCCACACATGGTCCCCCTGCACCATGGACTATGACGCAGCCACGGAAAGGAATGGAGTCCTGACACAGGCTGCGTGCGTGAACTCCTAAAACCCCATGCGAGCAGAAGTTAGAGCCCACGAGTTGTATGATTCCATTCACCTGACATGTCAGAAAAGACAGATCCCTAGAGACGGCAAGGGGAGCAGGGCTGCCAGGGGCTCCAGGGGGCCAAGGGAGTCACGCCGTCGGGGCTGGGGCTTCCCTCCTCGGGATAAACATCTGAAGACGTGCGGTGGCTGCACAACTCTGAGGATACACTAGAACTGATGACCCGAGCATTTTCGCCAGTGAATTCTATCTCAGTAAAGCGGCTGGAGAAGAAGGGAGTGCAGGCGTCTTGGTTTTCTGCAGACAGACCGGGTTGGGGGCTCCCCTGACTCTCTTGGGATGGGGCCGGAGGGTGTTTGACTCTCTGGGTCCTCAAAGAACAAGCAGCCTTGGGACCTGTGTGAGGAGATGGGGGTCTGAACAGAGAGGAAGCCCTCACCTGGGCGGGCACATCAGCTGACAGGGCACAGCCACTGGAGGGATGGCGCTGGGCCCCCGGACGACAGCTGGCAGCCCTGGGCATACATGGGTGGCTGGACGTCCAGGTCTGCATGGTCACAGCTTGGTCTATTGTCTGGTTTCAGTTTGTCTCCCCGGTGGACAACAGGCTTTCTGGCCCCTCCCTGCCTGTAAGGCTCAGCTTGGCAGGGTGCCCGTTCCTCACATCGGCCTCTGCTGCTAGGTGGAGTCTGCGAGCTGAGCCGGGTCTGGGCTTTTTCCTCTCAAAGGTCCTCCACGTCTCTTGGAACAACATTCTGTTCGACCCTTTCAGCTTTGGATCCCTTTTGGGATGGTTTATTTTTCCGAGACAGCATCTCACTCTGTCACCCAGGTGCGATCTTGGCTCACTGCAACCTCTGCCTCCCAGGCTCAAGTGATCCTCTTACCTCAGCCTCCCAACCAGCGGAACTACAGGCACATGCCACTATGCCCAGCTAACTTCTTGTATTTTTTTTTGTTTTGTTTTGAGATGGAGTCTCACTGCTGCTTAGGTTGAAGTACGGTGGCACAGTCTCAGCTCACTGCAACCTCTGCCACTCAGGTTCCAGCTGTACTCCTGCCTCAGCCTCCTGAGTACCTGGAATTACAGGTGCCGGCCACCACGCGCGACTAATTTTTGTATTTTTCGTAGAGATGAGCTTTCACCATGTTGGCCAGGCTGGTTTTGAACTGCTGACCTCAGGTGATCCACCTGCCTCGGCCTCCCAAAGTACTGGGATTACAGGCATGAGCCACAGTGTCTGGCCAATTTTTTGTATTTTTGATAGAGGTGAGGTTTTGCCACGTTGCCCAGGCTGGTCTTGAGCAAACTGAGCACAAGGGATCCGCCTGCCCCCACCTCCCACAGCCTCCTAAAGTGCTGATCCCAGGCATGAACCACCGTGCCCAGCCCTGATATGACTGATTGACTGATTGATTGATTTGTTTGTCTGGAGATGAAGTCTCCTATGTCAGCCAGGCTGGAGTGCAGTGGCATGATCTTGGCTCACTGCATCTTCTGCCTCCCAGGTTCAAGCAATTCTCCTGCCTCAGCCTCCCAAGTAGCTGGGACTACAGGCACATGTTGCCATGCCTGGCTAATTTTTTGTGTGTTAGTAGACACGGGGTTTCGTTGTGTTGCCCAGGGTGGTCTCAAACCCCTGAGTGCAAGCAAGCCACTCGCCTCAGCCTCCCAAAGTGCTGGGATTACAGGCATGAGCCACGGCACCCATCTTTGAGATGGTTTATTTTGAAGTCATTGAAATGGCTTTTTCATCTGAGGACAATGGAGGTGTCTGGAGAGAGGTGACCGCTGAGGCTGATGAGGAAGAAAGGGACGTGAGAGGAGAGGGGAGGGGTGCCTGCAGAGCCGCTCCCGAGCTGAGAAGCAGCACGGAGGAGCCCGGGCAAATGTGCCCACCCTGGGCTGAGGTGCATCCCGTCAAGGCAGCGGAGACCTGTAGTGCAGGCCTGGACACAGCAGCCCCCTGAGGCCAGCCGGAGGGGACTGCACACATGCCCAGGGCTCCCTGCCCTCCGCCTCCCCGCATGCACATTCGTCCTCCAGGTGGCTGGGCTTCTGCCCCCCCCCGGTATCCAGTCCAGGTGGGAGAGCAGAGAAAGGGGGACGGGGTGGGGGCATGAGGCCTCTGTCTTTGCCTCTGTTGTTTGGGAAGGGACATCCCATCCACATTTACAGTCAGACTTGGGGCCTGTGGCTGGCCTGAATACAGGGAGGCAGGGGAGGTAAGGAGCTGAGGCAGCCCAGGGCTGCTGGAATGGCCCGCGCCCTCCTGGGATGAGAGGGGAGTGGCATGTTTTTCCCGCTACAATGTCTGCCCACGCCCAGGCCCACATCTGAATACTGGGTGCCACGCGCCCCAACTCTCCCTGCAGGCTACGTCCTGAGGCTTCCTGAAGGGAGGCTGGCCTCCATAGAAGGTCAGCGGTCAGCAGAGCTGCGCCTGATCTGCTTGTGCTCACCTGGTCACTCTTTCACCTGTTCCAGGGCTCAGAGAACATGAATGGATGCAGCAGAAAATACCCTAAAGGGAGTGGGCTCGATGCTCATCACTGACTCGGAGGATACCGCAAGCGGAGCACTCTTGCTGGGAGGAGCCCCAGGGCTCAGCCAACAGTCCCACTCACTGCCACAGCCAGGGGAGAAGGTGGCGGCGGGATGGGGGAGATCAGGGGCAGCACGAACCCTGCCGCAGTGGAGCCACGAGACGCTCGGGCTGCAAGCGCAGGTGCCACGCACTCACGGGGAAGCCGCGAGACTCAGTTCCCAGAGCTTACGCCCAGGCTGGCGGTACGGCCCCCTCTGCTTAGCATTGCTGACTCTCGAGGCCCAGGAGGAAAGAAGGCGTTGGGCATAAAACATGGCATCTGCGAAACCTGTGGCAAGGTGAGCCACTCGTATCGGGAACAGCGAGGGGACCACCCATTCCCAGCTCCCAGATGCCAGCCGAGGGCAACCTCCCACACGTGGGCCTTCTGAGGACAGCGTCCAGGCTGCTTGGGCCAGCTCTCATCTGCTGACCCCATTCTCTCCTTAGTTATCGGCAGCTTTCTCGGTATGAAGAACAGGTGTGGACAGCTTCCCTGCAGAGTGGGCAGGTTGCCATGCAGACATCTACAATCCCTGCAGAGCACCACGGGCAGGAAGCACCTTTCTTCTCTCCCTTAAAAGTCCTAAAAGGATGGGATACAGTGTCTCTAATGCCAGCACTTTGGGACATTGAGGAGGGAGGATTGCTTGAGCTCAGGGGTTCGAGGTCATCCTGGGTCTCAGAGAGACAATGTCACTAAAAAAACTTTAAAATTAGTTGGGCGTGGTGACGGCTGCCTGTAATCCCAGCTACTCAGGAGGCTGACGCAGGAGAATTGCTTGAGCCCAGTGGTTTGCAGCTGCAGTGAACTGTGATCGAGCTACTGCACTCCAGCGTGGGTGACAGTGCCAGACCGTGTCTTAAAAAAAAAAAATTCCTAGCTGGGCGCAGCGGCTCATGTCTGTAATCCCAGCATTTTGGGAGACTGAGGCGGGCAGATCACCTGAGTTCAGGAGTTCAAGACCAGCCTGGCCAATATGGTAAAACCCCATCTCTACTAAAAATACAAAAGCTATCTGGGCGTGGTGCTGGGTACCTGTAATCCCAGCTACTCCGAGGCTGAGGCAGGAGAATCGCTTGAATCTGGGAGGAGGTTGCAGTGAGCTGAAATCACATCACTGCACTCGAGCCTGGGCAACAGAGACAGACTCTATCTTATTAAAAAAAAAAAAAAGTTCTAAAAGTCCCCAAATGATTGTCCATGTTCAGTGAGCACAGCTGTGAGCCACAGAGCAGCATCCTTAAGAATTTCAGAGTTTTTTGGCCGGGCGCGGTGGCTCAAGCCTGTAATCCCAGCACTTTGGGAGGCCGAGGCGGGTGGATCACGAGGTCAAGAGATCGAGACCATCCTGGTCAACATGGTGAAACCCCGTCTCTATTAAAACTACAAAAAATTAGCTGGGCATGGTGGCGCGTGCCTGTAGTCCCAGCTACTCAGGAGGCTGAGGCAGGAGAACTGTCTGAACCCAGGAGGCGGAGGTTGCGGTGAGCCGAGATCGCGCCATTGCACTCCAGCCTGGGTAACAAGAGCGAAACTCCGTCTCCAAAAAAAAAAAAAAAAAAAAAAGAATTTCAGAGTTTTAAGAAATGCAGTTTCCATTCCTATTGGTTGCCATGGGAGTATGACAAAGACAAGCAGGCCAGTGCTTGCCTGTTTCAAATGAGAGGTGCCGAGCAGCCCTCCCCCTGGCTCTGGCAGCTCGAGACGGCTGCTGCGGCGACAGGAGCTGGCCTGGTGGCCCTGAGTCTCCACTTCTGGTGTGGTTAGGGCTGATGCTCCTTAACCCTATTTCCCAAGTAAGGAGCAGAGACGTAGAGCGCTGCTGGCCCTGGGAGGCAGGAGCCATGTGAGGGCCAGAGCGGAGCTTGTCACTGGGTCTTGCCTGTCTCCAAGGCTCCAGCAGCCCTGGAGAGCAGGGCAGGCCATGCGGGTATCCTCGCTTGGGCAGCAGGTGCCGGGGTGCTTCGGAGCCAGGCTGTGCCGAACTGCGGGTCAGTGAAAGGCCAGGGCAGAGCAGTTGTGGGTGGGCCTGTCCTCACCGCAGCCAGCTCAGCTCCTCCTGGACAGGTGGGGGTCCTGCCAGCTGCTCTCATCCCCCAGTCCCAGCCTCCTCTTCTGGTCCTGGCTGTGAGGGGAGGGTATGGGGGCTGTGGTTTTCTCCCAGGCCAGTGTGACCGGCTGGAGAATGGCTTCTGGCCATGAGGGGTACAATAAGGTAGTTTTGGGGATATCCCTTTTCTGAAACTGCACTTGCTCAGATGAAAGGGAGGTCCAGGCCCCAGAGCCCAGCCAGAGGACTGGACAGGGAGAGACTGGGCCACGGGCAACCAGTCTGTGGAGGGCCGTGCTCCAAAACTCTGAACATGAGACACACACACTCATGCTCAGGTGGTTCGGGGCCCAGTGCCGCAGGTCACCAAGCCACCCTGTGTCATGCCAGAGCCTGAATGACCTGTTGCAGGTTCAGACACCAGCACCCTGGCAGAAACAGCCAGTCTGCCAGGCAGGGAGAGGTGTGCACAGGGCTGTGGAGGGAACCTGGGCTCTGAGGACAGAAGACAGCCTGTGAGGACCCCCATGCTCCTGAGGCTGCACCCTCACACCCTGGGCCATATCAGGGCACCTCAGGGCTCCACTGCCAGCTTCTGTGGCTCTCACCTGCCAGCATCCCAGCCCCCTCCTGGAAGCTGTGCCATGGGCCCTCCAGGAAACCCCCTCTGCTGGGTCCAGGCAGATATGAGCAGGGGTGGTCTCCCTTCCGGAGTAGGCTGGAGGCTCCGAGGCCTGGGCTGGTCAGGTCAGCATGCGCCCCTCCCCCAGTGTGCATGGCGAAGAGCTGAGACCCACGTCAGGCTCACAGGACTGGGGCAGAGCCAACCTCCCACTGGGCCTGCTGACTGTAGGGGTGACCTGGAGTCGCCTGGGACCATCACCGGCTGAGTGAGGATGTGGCCAGTTCAGAAACAGCAGAGCCCCGAAAGGGGAAACGGCCTGGGCGGCCCTGGGGTGTCGTCAGGAGGGCCAGGAAATTCCCATTTGTGCTTGTCACTTTGACTTTGTTTTCTGCTGTCTGCATCAGAAAGTCCTAACAAGGACACCCACCAGGCAGGACAGGGCTCCTCGGGGGTTCTTTAAGCGTCAGCTGCCACAGGACCCCACGAACCACACAGAAGAGGCCACAGCACAGGTGCCCAGCTGGGCAAAGCTTCCCAGTCACCTTCCCCCATGTGCAAGCATTCCCGAGTGCTCACCCCTCACCCCTGCACGGCCTGAACGCTCGCTGTCCTACAGAAACACAGAGGGAGTCCACATGCAATTCTGTATTTACCAGGAGCCATGTTAGAAAGGCAGAAGTAGGTGAAATGCAAGCTAACTTGATGAGGCAGTCTGCCGCCCAGGCTGGAGTGCAAAGGCAAGGTCTCGGCTCACTGCAACCTCTGCCTCCCAGGTTCAAGCGATTCTCCTGCCTCAGCCTCCAGAGTAGCTGGGATTACAGGTGCCTGCCACCACACCCAGCTAATTTTTGTATTTTCAGTACAGACGGGGTTTCAAAGTGTTGGCCAGGCTGGTCTTGAACTCCTGACCTCGTGATCCAAATGCCTCAGCTTGCCAAAGTGCTGGGATTACAGGTGTGCACCATCACACCTGGCCTAACTTTACATTTTATTTAACACAACATAAGCAAAATACTATTGTTTTGACAAATCTTTAACATAAAAAATCATTGATATGGGGCCCCACCTCACACAGACCTCTGTCATCTGAGAAAGTCAGGAAAGGCAGAAGCTGAACAGGAAGGCTTCACCTGCAGAGCCCAGTTCACCCAAGGAAACTATGCGGGCCCAGAGGGAATGACACAGGAAAAGATGAAATTCTGTTACAAAGTATCTACACTGGCCCAGAAGAACTGAAGTAAAAGACGAAATTCTTGGCCAGGCACGGTGGCTCAAGCCTGTAATCCCAGTACTGTGGGAGGCCGAGGCGGGTGGATCATGAGGTCAAGAGATCGAGACCATCCTGGTCAACATGGTGAAACCCCGTCTCTACTAAAAATACAAAAAATTAGCTGGGCATGGTGGCACGTGCCTGTAATTCCAGCGACTCAGGAGGCTGAGGCAGGAGAATTGCCTGAACCCCGGAGGCGGAGGTTGCGGTGAGCCGAGATCGCGCCATTGCACTCCAGCCTGGGTAACAAGAACGAAACTCTGTCTTATGGAAAAAAAAAAAAAAAAAAAAAAAAAAAAGACGAAATTCTGTAACAAAGTATCTTTCTAAGGGAGACTCCACTCAGTACTGGGCAAGGCCTGCCAACTGCTGTCAGGACTGGGGCCCGCAGCGGGGGAGGGTGCGCTCTGGAAAGCAGTCACTGCACACCCATAGACACATGAGATGGAAAAGCAGCAGCCCAGGGCTGTCACCCCTGAGTAGTGAAACTATGGGTGGTGTCTACCACTTTCTCTGGCATATCTTTATGGTAAAAAATCATTAATTCAAGAAGTTAAATTGTTAAGTGAGATATTTCATTTTTTTTTTTTGCACCAAGTCTTCCAAATCTGAGTGTAATTTACATGACCGCCACGACCGCCCAGACCCCGCATGTGGCCCATGGCCCCCATACTGGTCAGCACAGGTGGGTCCGAAGGCCCCTGCCAGGGTCTGTGCCAGTCCGCAGCCAGCAGTCCGGCACCCAGTGTGGCCCCCGTCCTCACACACCACGTGGGCACCGCGGGGCGGGTGTGACACCCCCCCACCCGTCAGGAGGCTCCGGCTTGGGGACAGTCGGGTTTGAACGCAGGTGTGCCTGGGGTCCTCCCTCGGGGAACTCACTCCTGAGTCTCCAGGTCGGCTATGTGACCCCTGACCCCGCACCTGCGCACCAGGGGACATTCAGCCTCTCCGCTCTCCGGACCTCGGGGACACCGGACCTCTGCTCAGCAGGGGGCAGAATCACCCGTGGCTAAGCCTGGAGCCCCGGGGGGCACCCGGGAGGGATTCCCACGCGGCTCTGAGACGCAGGTCCCAGCAGGGCGGCGCGAGCGGCCCCGTCCTCCTTCCGGGTGGCCACGCCGCGCGCTCACCTTCCCAAGCGCCGAGGGCGGGAAAGGGGAGCCGGCGGGGGCAGGGCCCGGGAGCACCCCGACACCCCCCTGCAGGAAAGGACGCTGCCGGGCAGCGCGGGTGGTGGCCGGTGACGGCCGCTCCCCCGCCCCCCTCCGCGGCGCCGCCCCACCTTCCCGCCCCCGCGGGGCTACCCCCTCCGCGGCGCCGCCCCACCTTCCCGCCCCCGCGGGGCCTCCCCGCACCGCGACCCGGCCCCACGGCGCAGCCGCATCCCGCCGCCCGCACTCACGTCGTCCATGAGCAGGAGCAGGATGTTGGGGGGCTGCGGGGCGCCCGAGGCCCCCATCCCCGCGGCGCTCAGCACGAGCAGCAGCCGCCACCACCTCGTCGCCGCGACAACCGCCGCCATGGCAACACCGGACCGCGCAGCCCGCACCGGCGAGCGGACCGCGAGAGACGCCGCCAGCACTTCCGGCCGCACTGCGGGGCGGGGCCTGGACGGGCTGGGACTCGAGGGGCGGGGCCAGAGCCCGCGAAGCGGCGGGAGGCGGGGCCCGGACGGCCGCGTGACCCGTGGGGCGGGGCCTGAGCCTGCGGAGTGACGGAAGGCGGGGCCTGGACGGCCTCGTGACGGGTGGGGCGGGGCCAGAGCCCGCGAAGCGGCGGAGGCGGGGCCCGGACGGCCGCGTGACCTGTGTGGCGGGGCCTGAACCTGCGGAGTGACGGAAGGCGGGGCCTGGACGGCCTCGTGACTGGTGCGGCGGGGCCAGAGCCCGCGAAGCGGCGGAGGCGGGGCCCGGACGGCCGCGTGACCCGTGGGGCGGGGCCTGAACCTGCGGAGTGACGGAAGGCGGGGCCTGGACGGCCTCGTGACGGGTGGGGCGGGGCCTGAGCCAGCCGCGTGTGGGCGGTGCTCCGGAGGCCGCGTGACCGGCGGCGGGTCACGTGACGCGGTGCCCGGCGCCGGGCCTCCCAAGATGGCAGTGTGCGTCGCGGTGATCGCCAAGGAGGTGCGTACTCGCGGCGGGGCCGCCCGGGCCCGCACCATCCTCGCCTCTGCACTGTGTTTCTTCTTCTTCCCTGGGCCTGGAAGGCGCCTTAGGAAATGGGACCTGGAGGCCTTCGCCGAGCTCCAGGGGTCAGGCGCTCCGCGGTGAACGGGCCGCCCGGCAGACCCTGGGCCCCCAGCTCCGCGATCGCCCGTCCCGCTGCTGAACGCCCCGCTCTGCTCCCCAGGCCTCCTCCCCGCCAGGACCCACCAGACACCTAGGTGGTCCGAGGCACTGCCTCCGTCCTCCGTCCTCGGGAGGTTCTGCCCGTTCTCCCGGCCAGCGCTGGCGCCCCCCGACGGCGTCCCCGGCCCTCTTGCCAGTCTCCCCGGTGCCACCTTAAACACAAACCAGATCCTGTCACGCCTCTGCCTGAAATCTCTGAAGTGGCTTCTCATTGCCCTGGGGTGCTGTCTGCATACCCTGGTTTGAGATCTTCTCTCCCCATAACCCTTGCATCCTCCGCTCCAACCAGACTGAATTCTGCAGCTCCCTGGGCAGGCTCTGCCCTCTCACCTCTGGGCGTTTCCACGCGGAACATCTCTTCCTAGCTCCCATCCTCTTTACTGGGCCACATGCATTTCTTGTGGAAGGCATTTTCTGAAGGCCAAGACTGAGCTGGGTGCCGGTCCACGTGCTCCTGCTGCCTGAAGCCTTTATTTCCTAGCTGTGGCCTCCCTCGAGACCAGATTCTGAAGGCCGCTCCCTGTGGGGCCGTGGGTGCTGCTAAGCTTCTCATGGGTTCCCTCCTGGCATGGGCCACACATGATCCTTTGCTTGCTTGTGGGTTTGCTGAGTATGTATCACGTGGCTCCACGAGGGTGGCCAGGACTCTTGTTCATGGTATTTCTGCAGGACCCAGTGCTGAACAGACACAGGGTGAATGGTGGCCTGTGAAAGCCCAGGAAGTGAGCTGTGAACTGTGGGCTTAGGATGGTCAGAACTGCAGAGATGAAGGGTATTTGAGCTGAGTCTTTGAAGGATTTAGTAAAAGGTTGCTGTCAAGGTGAAGAAAAGCCAGCATATAGGGTGCTGCCGTGTTTGCGTGACCCAGGCAGATGTGCTGAGGCAGAGTGTCCTCCAGGAGAAGGTGACAGGCCTGCCCAGGTGCCAGGCTGGATCCTCAGGCTGTGCTCAGGCCCATTTTTCTGAATTGTCTTTTCTTTTCTGCCCACCCTGCTGCTGCTGCTTTGCAAACAACACATAAATCTCCTTAGGTGACATGGGATCCCCCGAAGGCAGTGCCCACCGCGGCATGGAGAGTGAAGCATTGGGCCTTAGAGAAGGAGAATGTGTTGCCTCAGTGGCTGCAGGTCACAGCTCTGCAGCGTTGTTCAGAGCTGGCTGGGTGGAGTCTTGTCCTTTGAGACGCCGTCATCCTTTCTTGCAGAATTACCCTCTCTACATCCGCAGTACCCCCACGGAGAACGAGCTGAAGTTCCACTACATGGTACACACATCTCTGGATGTGGTGGATGAGAAGATCTCTGCAATGGGGAAGGCCCTCGTCGACCAGAGGGAGCTGTACCTGGGCCTGCTCTACCCCACGGAGGACTACAAGGTGTATCTTTCAGTGCAGGGTATAGGTCGGGGGGGCGCCTACGATGGGATGGACTTTAGGATCAGATCATTTGAAACCTTTCAGAAGAAAAAAAAAAAAAGGTGAGGGTTTTAGCCAGTCAGGGAACTAGGGAAGCCTGAGGCAAATGAAGCCCTCTCACTCTTCTTTTGCATTGAAGAATCATTTGGGAAGAGAAAGGCTAGAATTCTGGCCGGGCGTAGTGGCTGACACCTGTAATCCCAGCACTTTGGGAGGTCGAGGCAGGTGGATCACGAGGTCAGGAGCGGATCACTGGCCAATGTGGTGAAACCCCATCTCTACCAAAATTAGCCGGGCATGGTGGTGGGCAGCTGTAATCCCAGCTACTCCAGAGGCTGAGGCAGGAGAATCGCTTGAACCTGGGAGGCAGAGGTTGCAGTAAGTCCAGATCGCCCCACTGCCCTCCAGCCTAGCAACAGAGCGAGACTCTGACTCAAAAAAAAAAAAAAAAAAAAACCCAAAAGGCTGGAATTCCCTGTGGAATATTTTGGTTTACGTGTCCATTGTCTGGTTTGCAGAAGAGCTGGGACACTCCTGCTTTGTACCTGCAAGGATATCTGTCTGTGATTTTCAAGGGCAGCTACCACCTTTAAGCATGGGATAATAGTTTCATTTATCTTGTTAGGTCATGCCTCATATGTCACTAGAAACTCCCACCTAGCCCCTTGAGACAAATCATTTGAGGCCATGGGGTACAAAGACCTTCCCAGGAGCTGTAATGTTGCTTGTCCACCTGACATTCCTGCCACCCACTGTTGTACAAGATGATGTGGCCTCTAGAGAGGGGATCCACCTTGCTCACAAAATCTCTGGTTTTGCAGTTAACTTTCTGGGCCAGGCACTGATTTGTAAAGAGGGGCAGGCGTTCCGCATAGACGGACTCGGAGTCTAGGTGGTTCGGCTCCCAGAGCATGAAGCTGGGTGAGGCTTGGCTGCCTGCCCTTTTGCTTCTCCCGCAAACACCAGGCGTCACCCTGGCGAAGTCTTTATACTAGCACCCAGCACGGTCACTGCAGGACCAGCCCAGCCTGGGCGTTTCTCCAAAGTGAGGGCACACAGAGGGCCCTCCGCCGCCAGATGCCTCGTCTGCTGTCCCAGCAGTCACTTTGTCACGAGCGCCTTCCCTAACCAGCTGTGCAGATACGGCTATGTCACCAACTCCAAGGTGAAGTTTGTCATGGTGGTGGATTCCTCCAACACAGCCCTTCGAGACAACGAAATTCGCAGCGTAAGTCGGGTTGGAAGGCCATGCCTGAGTGGGTGTTTTTTTCCTTGTTCGCTTTGTTTTGAAATGCTGAGAAACCAAAAACTGGGCCCTGACCGTGTGCGTGTGGTCGTAAACTTCGCCGGGTCTTGTTTCAGATGTTCCGGAAGCTGCACAACTCCTACACGGATGTGATGTGCAACCCCTTCTACAACCCGGGGGACCGCATTCAGTCCAGGTGGGCCCTGCTTTCTGTGTCTCACCACGTTCTTTCTGCTTTGCAGTTTCGGTTGCCAAAATGCAACCATTTAGGAAATAAGGGAGGAGAAGAGGAAACAAAAGGAAATAAAAAGAGGAAAGAAAAGGAGGGGGGGGCTCTTTCTAAGCTTTGCGCACCGCCCGCCTGAGGCCGAGGTTTTCAAGCTGCAAAGCCCTGTTTTTCCACACCAGCTTTTACACAGCTCTGCTCGTAAAGTGGATGACAGCAGCGTGTGTGTGTGTGGTGCAGGGAGCAGAGCTCGCCCATTCGGCTTCCCAGGTGTGCCCAGTGGGTACCTGGGGCACCTGCAGGACTCAGTAAGGGCCAAGCACATGGGCAGTGGCTTTCAGGGAGCACATGTCCTCTTGTCACTACCCGATCTTTTATGTTGAATTTGGACAGTCAGGAACCTGGTGGCAGGCATCTTCCCAACAGCCCACAAAGTAAACAGACTTAACTTTTGAACATCAGGAAGGAAACAGGGTCCACGCCTGCACTCCAGACGTGCTTCCAGCAAGTGCCCAGTTCCAAGACAGAATTCCTTGTGGCTGGTAGGCACGACGGTGCTGCAGTGACCCAGGCCAGGCCCTTCCCTCCACCAGGACTCTGTCTCGGGGCCCTCCTGGGTCCCAGATGGGAGCAGGCAGGCGAATGTCCGCGCAGCCTTGTCTCCTGGGCTGCATGGAGCTGTCCTCGCCACACCACCGCCCCGCAGGGCCATGCTCTCTCCATCCCAGCCTGGGGCCTCGGAAGACTGCGCAGGGAACTTGGAGGCAGCAGATGGGTCCTCTCTGCCCGGGGGGTGGGACTCCTGTCCTGGCCTCAGCCAAGTTTACATTTTTGAACCCTAGAGAAGGCCCCAGGCATCCTGTGGACGGGGTCATGCTGTCGGGCCTTTCTCTGTGAGCAGAGGGTTGAAGGGCCTGGCTCCTCTGAGTGGGTTCGTTTCTCTTGGCAGGGCCTTTGATAACATGGTGACGTCGATGATGATACAGGTGTGCTGAGGGAGGGCTCTGCTGCCGGCCATCACAGAGGAGCCTGCGCACAGCCGTGGTGGGGCCTGTCTGTTCTCCTCGCCTCTTCCTCAATGGGAGGCCCAGGGCTTTTGGGGCAGGGCCTTGGGCATGTGCATCTCAACTAAAGGTCTTCTGCGATGAGATTTGGCTTTTTCCTTCCGTGTCAGCCTAGGATTTAACTAAGAAGAGTTCAACTAAGGACTTTGAGGGGTGTGGCGGAGGATGGGGGTCAGACGGCGCAGGAAGCCTGTCCCTGATGTCCTGAAGGGCTGGAGGCAGGCGCGCCTGGAGCCGAGAGTTGCTGAACTTGCAGGACCTGTGACCGCGCGGGCCGCCCATGGGCTGAACGGGTGGGCTGGTCTGGAGGGGCAGTCCTCCTGAACCCAGACCCAGCCTAGGATCTAGGGCAAGTGGGGAGCTGGCGTACCTTCTCACGAGCAAGAGCCCTCCTCTTTCTGGACTTGTCCTCCATTCTTTCGAATCTGGCCCCACGTCTGGACTCAGCCTCGGCCTTAGAAGGAGCTCTCGCAAAACCTGGGACGCCTTGTGGCCCCTCGGCGTCAGCTCAGCTGCGGCCGGCTTCCTAAACCCTGGAGTGCAGAACTGAGGCGCCCCTTGCTGCCTGTTGGTGCCAAGGGGGTTAGGTGCTGTGTGGCTCGATGATGTGGCTGAGTGGCGATGGCCTGGGGCAGCGGCTGAGCCCACAGCACATTCCTTGCTCCCAGTGGCATCCGTGTGCTGGCGTCCCTACGGTCCAGCATTCAAGGCTCACCAGGCTAGGGAGATCCCCGGAGTACGTTCCAGCACTGGTCCAGGATGGGAGTGTTTCTCAGGGACCTACAAGGACCCCAGAGGCCCTACCGCAGGAAAGGCTGTAGGGAGGGTTGTCCTGGGGCAGAAGACCTCAGGGTAACCTTCCTCCCCCAGACCTCCTGGGGCAGGAGGGTTCAGCCTGGGGCAAGAGGGTTATCCTGGGGCAGAAGAGTCAGCTTGGGGCAGGAGGGTTCAGCCTGGGGTGGGACATAGGGAGGGGAACTTTATACATATTTGCCTTTCCATCCGTTCCAACAAGCACAGTGCGAATTTTATAAATTATAGAAGTCAGGAGTGTGTGTGTGCAAACACAGGCGTGCCCCAGGTCTCCCCGTGCCAGGGTGGATTGGAAGTCCTGGAATGCGCTGAGGCGGGACTGGGTGCCTTTGGGCCACAGGCCACCTTCACTGGGTAAATCTTTAACAAGAGCCTCATGCTTGTTAGGAGAAGGCAGGACCCCAGCCAAGCACCTCTCCCCTGCAGCCCAGCATGAAATCTTCCGCTTTTAGTGGGGATCACCCCTGCCTGAGTCCTGGCTGTGCTGGGGACTGCAGGTTGCTAACCCAGCGTCCATTCTGCTTCCTCCCTACTATCAGAACCCCAGTGCCGCTGTCCGGTTCTGACGATGGGGCAGACGAGCCACCTCCTGGCCTCCCTGACAGCTGGGTGTGCAGCTTTGGCATGGAGGGGATGGTGCTGGGGGAGACTTGCAGGGGCGCTCCCATGAAGGGGGCTCGGCTGGCACGTGCCTTCTTTCTGTCCACAACATGGACACTGGCACTGGCGTAGCTGAGAGCGTGGAGAAGGAGCCGCACCCTGAGGGCAGTGGAGCAGAAAGCAGGAAGGACCTGGGCCTTTGCTGATGCACCTGCCCCGGACTATTGTGTTCAGTTTTGTTTTTTAAATGTGAGAAAATAAATGTATCCCTCTCTGGTTTAAATCACTGATATTTGGGTTTTCTATTAGGTGTAGCCAGGCCCACCCGTAAGTGCTTTATACATTAGAGAGTTTTCACAAGTGTTTTCACAAGTGTTTAAGCCCAAGAAAACAGAAGTCATCTGCTTACCCCTGATCTGACAGCAGAACAGCCACGTGGCAGCTTCGCACTGTCTTCACGATGGGGCTGGCCTCGTGGAGGGCCACAGCCGTCCTGCCCATCCCTTCGTCGACCCAGGCAGCTTCTGCTGGAGGCCACGTGGGCAGCCCTACCTCCCTCTAGGCAGCAGCCATCCTTCCTCTTTCCTTCCGCTGCTAGCCCTGGAAGAGGAGCCTGCTCTTGTTCGCTGCCCACCCAAGCCAGCCAGAGCATCCGCTTTCTCCACGCAGCCACAGGCCTCCACCGGCCATGGTCAGGGTCTCATCACCAGTGAGGCGCGCTCTGAGGCTTCCCCCAGCCCCCTCCACCTTGGCCTGTTTGGGCCTCAAGTCCACAGAAAGGAGGGCCGCCCCAGGATCCCTCCACTGTCTGCTTGCAGTGGCTGCACAGAGGCTGAAAATGGACAGGAACTCACTGGCGAAATGGGCCAGAACACCTCCAGGGAGCCGACAAACCCATGGGCATGATCCCCATCTAGGTCAGCAGCAACTCCTCACTGAGGGCAAGAGCCTGGGCCCAGATGCTGAGCAGGCAGGGCTGCCACCTGCACAGTGCTGTGCGTGCCCTAGTCCCCTCACAGGCCCCCGTAGCCCCTAGCTGTGAGCAGTCTGCACCAGGCCCGCCCTGGGCTGCTGGGCAGCTTGACCCCCTTCTGGTCTGGGCCTGGTTCTCACTCTGATGCTGGGACAGCTCCCTCAAGTCCACCCTGAAGCCAGACTCTAGCTGTTGGCATTTTTCCCTCCCTGGCAAACCAGTGGAGGCCTGGGCAGAGGAGCTCACAGACCACAGGGCCCAGGGGCTCCGGAGTGGACCTCAGGTGAGATCAGGGCAGGTCTTGGAGAGCTGTTGGCGGCTCCTTGGTCGGGTATCTTGATAATTAGTCTCAGTCTCCCGGGCTACCGTAACAGAGCTCCACATAGAGGGGCTTCAAACCCCAGGAATGCATTCCCCCCCAACCCCAGCATGGAGGTGGAAGTGTCAAGACCGGGTGTAGCCAGGGCTGGCCTGCTCCGGCCTTTGCAGCCGCTGCTGCCCCTGCCGTCCTCGGCCTTGCGACGGCCTCTGCCTCTGTCCTCACGCAGTCTTGGAGCGTCTCGTGGTCTCTCTAATCAGTGTGTGGTCAGGTTTAGGGAACCCAAGCGTCTGTTCGGGTAACCATCGGTCCAGGTACCTCAGGACGACCTTCAAGCCTTTCACTGAATCACAACTGCAAACACTCCTTCCAGAGGAGGCCATGTGCACAGGTTCTGGGGATTAGGACATGGGCATACTTTGGGGGCATCATTCCCCCCACTACAGAGGCCAACCTTGACCCAAGACCCCAAGGTAGGTGTGGGGCTGGTTTGGGGAGGAGATCGGCGTGGGTGGGGAACAAGGAGAGCCATCCCGGGAGCAGCGTCTAGCCTGGGACTGGAGGAGGGTGGCTGAGGGTGAGTGGCACCAGCCCACTGAACAGGAGCTGCTCTGCACAAAGCCTGATGGGGCCGAGTGGAGGCGCCGTGAGCCGTGGAATGCAGGATTTGGGTGGGCAGGTGGGCAGCCTTGGGTCTGGACCTGTGCAGTTGTGCCTGCAGCCAGGGAGCCTGACTGACTCTGCTGCCAGGGGGGACAGTTGTCAGAGTACCCAGGACAGAGACCTCTACTGCTTCCTGAGCTGCTGACAAGGGCCAGGCCTGTGCCAGGAGCCTCCCGAGTGTCTGTGTCACCTGGTGGGGGACTTGCACCCTGGACATGTGGGCGAGGGCAGGGTCATGGTGTGAGGGCACCTTGGCTTACACGCGGGCAGTTGCAGCCCGTGAGGCTGGCGGTGACGTGGACGCTGCCTCAGCCTGTGCACACTGTCTGCTGTCGGGCGCGGTGGGGCCGGAGCCCTGTCCTGGGCCCACAGCCGCGTCTCACCAGCCGCTCTCCGTGTTCTGTCCCAGGAGAAGACTTAAAGGGAACTGTGTCGACGGCGAGAACACAAGGGATGAATACAGATACTGCCATTTGCTTTTAAAAAATGTTCCATTTTAATAATTTACGTTTCACCATTAAGACACACGTTTCTGTTTAAAATGAGTTAGTTGAAGAGCCAAGCATGCCAAGCCCGAGCTGGCCTGGAACTGCCTGGGCTCCGCTTCCCCCCACGCCTCACTGCCCAGATCCCCTTGGAGCCCAGTGGCACCCGTGCCCAGCCCACTACCGGGCCGTGGCTGTGACTCATGACTATGGCCATGAGTGGACCATTCCCCTAATGGACCATTCCCCTCTGGCCAAGTGGGGGGCCCACGGCTGCTCTTCTGGACACCCCTCTCCTCTGGCCTCGCCCCCACCCCACTCCCCACCAGCCCCAGCCCCCTATGGGGCACAACAGGTTTACTTGGGACCCAGCCCCCAGTCCCTCTCTCAAAAGCAGGCCCTTCTATTAATACGGTGAGAACCACGGTGAGACTCTTCCACGTGCCCTGCACAGAAAGAGAAGGCAGGGTGAGTGGCCTTCCAGAGGGGAAGCTGGGAGGTTGCCTAAGGCCTCCCAGGACAGCAGGATAAGGATGCAGGCGGTCACCTGGCTGCTCAACCGATGCCCCAGGGGGCCTTTCTGGTGACTCCCAGCTGCTCTCTTGGGACGGTGCCAGGAAAGCCCCTTGGGGCAGCTGCAGCCCACCCCAGAGCCTTTGTAGGAACAAGAAGGGATCCTGTCTCCCAGCAGAGAGGCTCCAAGAAGCCCTCCCCACCCCAGCCCTCAGCCAGGCCCTGCCAGGTACATTCCTGTAGACACGCCCCTGTCCCTGATCCCCAGACCCTAACGGCCCCCCTTCCATGGCTCTCACCCCCAGGCTGCCCCCACAGGCACCCACTCACTGGTTCTGCCCTCGTGGTCTGAACCGGGGCCTGCCCTGGAGGCTGCTGTGGGGGAAGGGTGCCCCCCTGGAGCCCGGGTGTCCTCGAAGGCCCCCGCGGTCTGTGGAGCTGATCCCAGGGAAGTTGGTTCTTTTCGGCAGCACCTGGAGCAGAGGCCTGTACCGAGTCCTTCTCGAGGGGCAGCTGGGACCCAGCCCGCAGCCCCGAAGCCCCCAGCACCCCGGAGCAGGGGGTCCTGCCCAGCTCAGGATGCCATTCAGGGTCCCTCTGCCTTCGCCCACCACCGCTGTGGTCACGTGACACCGTCACAGCCAGCACCCCTGCGGGGGGGTCCCTGCTGCACCACGCCACTCACAGACCAAACCAGCTTCAGGTCTGAGGGTCCCATCACACCCTGTCCAGGCCCAGCCGCCCACCATGCCCGAGACGCGCTGTGCTGGGGCTGCGGTGTGTCCCAGGGCCAGGGGGCCAGCCCCTCCGTGCCCACGTTTGTGGAACTGGTGACCCCGACGCACCTTGATGACGCGGCCGCGGAAGAGGCTCTGGTCCAGCTGCATGGCGGCCTGCACAGAGCCCTTGGTGGCAAACTCGATGTAGGCATAGCTGGGGGGTGGGGAGGGGAGGGGTGAGGCCAGGGCCTGTCCGCATGGCCAGCACCCCGCCAGGCCCCACACTGACCCCTTGGGGTGTCCGGAGAACTTGTCGCACAGGATGGTGACTCGGTAGACCTTCCCGCAGCAGCTGAAGTGGGCCTCCAGCTCCTCCGCCGAGCCCCCGTAGTCCACCTGGACGGGACCCAGGCCAGCCCCGCACGTGAGGGAGACGCCGGCCTCTCCCGGGGCTTTCTTGGTAGAAATGGGGGAAGAAACCCCAAGACTGGGCCCCACGGAGGGAGGGGAGAGGAAAGCGTATCTCATGTGGCGCACTCCCTCCTGAGGGCTGGAGCCTTTTAAAAAGCTCCACATTGGAGATTTCATGTGCAGTCCTGAATTCCAGCTCATGTGGGCAAACTAGAACTCAGGCCCAGGCCTGCGTTTCCTCGAGGCGACAGCCTGGCTGCCCCCAGCATCAGAGCCCCTTCCCTGCAAGCCTGTCTGGGGCAGGGAGCTGGACCCCCAGAAGAGAAGGGGCCCCACTTGCCACCTGCACTTCCCTGCCCACACTCACATTGCCCACATAGACGGATCTGTGGTCAGCCTCCACCTTCTCCTCGGGGGTCCCAGGGATGGGGTGGCCTGCGGAGAACATGGCTCAGCCTGCAGGCCCTGGGCTCCTTCCTCACTCCTCTCTCGGGAAGGTCGCCCCGGCGTGTGGGGCCTGCAAGGCCCAACCCTCACGGAAACTCCGGGACCCGGCCTGGGCCCTCGTTCCTACCTGCTGCCTCGGGGCTCAGCAGCTGCCCCGCCACAGCGTCCTCCTCTTCCCGGCGCTGTGCCCCTGGAGGCTGAGGCAGCCCCTCGGCCTGCTCCATGGCCCACACCTTCATCTTGATGGCCTCCAGCTCCTGCGGACACGCGTTCCTGAGCGGGGCAGGCAGCCAGCAGGCATGCTCCAAGGAGGACAGGCATGTGGCCTGCCAGCTCCAGCTGAGGGTCACACCCTAAGGGGGCAGCCAGCCCTTCTCTGGCAGGGACACTACTTTCTGGGGCAGCTGACTGGGGTGACAAACTCACCCCTGCAACCCCCACCTCAAGGGCCCTTCTCTGGGCCAGAAAGGCCACCTTGACTCCTCCGGTCTGTGTGGCTGGGGGCTCCTCTCCCCTCCTAAATCAGCTGCAACCATCTGTCACGGAGACCCTGTGTCTCCACCAGCCCCCGTGGCCCAGGTCCCCTGAGGTCCCCAGGGCCTCCACACTGCTGTTACCTGGTCAGGCATGGGGAACTCAGCCAGACTCTCTTGCTCCAGCAGAGACAGCAGGAAGCCTTCATCTCCGTCCTGGTCTTCCTCTGCCTCCCCTTCCCTCTCCTCCTTCCCTTCCCCACCCTCTGGCTCCAGAGAATTCTTGGTCTTGTTCCAGGCCCCCCAGCCCTGGGCCTCAGGGTCCGAAGAGACTGTCTGGAGCCAGGCCTGAGTCGGGGGCGGGAAGAGAGAGCAGCTCTGGACGGGCCACATAGTGGAGGGGCAAGAGGAAGGCGGGCCCGGCGAGGCTTCCCTCCACTCCTCCCGAGTCCGCACCTGCCTGGGCCCTGCTGGAGTTTTCAGCCTTCCCCAGAGGCCAGCTGCTCCCACTGGACCATTTGCAAAGGCTGAGTGGCGGCTGAGCTTCCAGCCTTGGCTCCTGGGGCCCTGCCTTTCCCTGTCCCTCGGACAGGCACCTCTGGGAGACTCCCTGGAGGAAGGAGATGCTGAGTGGAGCTGGTTGGTCTCTTCTGCATACGCCCAGCCACACTGCAGCTCCCTGGAGCCTGCGTCCGTCCCGAGGTTCACACCTAGGCAGCATCCACACGGCACGGACACCACACGGCACAAACACCACATGGCACGAACACGCAATCCGAGTGGGACACAGCAGCGGTTCCTTCTGGAACATGGGGCCAAGCAGGCTGGGGAGGTGGCTTCCGACCAGGGGAAGCAGGGGCTGAGATGGCCCCGGGGGAGGGAAGGGCCAGAAGAGGCCCGAGGGCAGGCGCCTGGGTTGAGAGACCAAGGGCAGGCACCTGGGTTGAGAGACCGAGGGCAGGCACCTGGGATGAGAGACCAAGGGCAGGTGCCTGGGATGAGAGACCAAGGGCAGTTTGGGGCGGGGTCCTGGGCCAGAGGAGGGGCAGCAACTGCTGTCTCTGCATCCCAGCCCCCATGGAGTCCTCAGGCACCCTCATCCCCATAACACTCACTCTGGGTTTTTTTTTTTTTTTTTTTTTTTTTTTTTTTGAGACAAGAGTCTTATTTTGTTGCCGAGGCTGCAGTGCAGTGGCGCGATCTCAGCTCACTGCAACCTTTGCCTCACAGGTTCAAGTGGTTCTCCTGCCTCGGCTTCCCATGTAGCTGGGATTACAGGCACCTGCCACCACATCCGGCTAATTTTTTTGTATTTTTAATAGGACAGGGTTTTGCCATGTTGTCCAGGCTGGTCTTAAACTCCTGATCTCAGATGATCTGCCCACCTCAGCCTCCCAAAGTGCCGGGATTACAGGCGTGAGCCACTGTGCCCAGCTTGGGTCATCTTTTAGATGGGAGCCACTTACAGGAAGCCAGAATTCTTCTGCTGTGGGGCTGGGGGTCTGTGGGGAGTGGCAGTGTGAGTCACTGTGGCGGAATTCCATGGGGACCCGGTGGTGTCTGCACCTGGCCTCAGCCCTGCAGGGTTGCAGCAGGACGTGACCCGCGCCCAGCCTCCCGCCTCGCTCTGCACCTGCAGTGTGGCTGCTTGACTCGGCTCTGGCCCCTCCCGTGCTGCCGCCCCCCACCCACTCTGTGAGGGACTTGGGGCCCAGGAGTCATGCTTGGTCCCTACCGTTGGCGGGCGGCGGGGAACAGCTGCCACCCCCTGGCTGAAGCTGGCTTCTCTGTGACTCCACCCCTGTGTTCATGTGGGGCCCCTTCCCTGGGAATTTGGTACTGCGGGAGAGACAGGCCATGGCCTAGGCTGGAGCTCTGCTGCTGCACCGTGTGCCCACCCCGAGCAGGGCGGCCCTTCCTCCCACCTTGGGCTGGGGGCTCAGGGGCAGCAGGTGGGACACGGAGGCTGCCACAGCCCAGGAAGCAAGGCTCCTGCACTGGTCCCGGTGGCCGGTTCTGTTCTTACCTCTGTAAACCAGAAGGTGTCTGAGACGGGTCTCAATCACTTCAGAGATGTATTTTACCAAGGTTAAGGGCACAAGCTACAGGAAACATCTGTGGTCTGCTTTTTCCAAAGAGGGTTTGGAGGCCCAGCGAGGTGGCTCCCACCTGTAATCCCAGCACTCTGGGAGGCCGAGGCAGGAGGATCACTTGAGGTCAAGAGTTCAAAACCAGTGGCCAACATGGTAAAACCCCATCTCTACTAAAAATACAAAAATTAGCTGGGTGTGGTGCTCGTAATCCCAGCTACTTGGGAGGCTGAGGCGGGAGAATCTCTTGAACCTGGAGAGGTGGAGGTGGCCATGAGCTGAGATTGCATCACTACACTCCAGCCTGGGCACAGAGCGAGACTCCGTCTCAAAAACAACAACAAAACAACAACAAACAAACCCAAAAAACAATCAGCCGGGTGTGGTGTCGCGCGCCTGTAATCACAGCTACATGGGAGGTGAGACAGGAGAATCACTTGAACCTGGGAGGCAGAGGTTGCAGTGAGCTGAGATCAAGACACTGCACTCCAGCCTGGGCAGCAGAGCCAGACTCCGTCTCAAAAAGCCAAAACCAAAACCAAAAAACCCCAAAGAGGGTTTGGAGACTTCTATATTTAAAGGAGAAAGAAGGGCCGGGCGCGGTGGCTTACGCCTGTAATCCCAGCACTTTGGGAGGCCGAGGCGGGTGGATCATGAGGTCAAGAGATCGAGACCATCCTGGTCAACACGGTGAAACCCCGTCTCTACTAAAACTACAAAAAATTAGTTGGGCATGGTGGCGCGTGCCTGTAGTCCCAGCTGCTCAGGAGGCTGAGGCAGGAGAATTGCCTGAACCCAGGAGGCGGAGGTTGCGGTGAGCCGAGATCGCGCCATTGCACTCCAGCCTGGGTAACAAGAGCGAAACTCCGTCTCAAAATAAATAAATAAATAAATAAATAAATAAAATAAAAATAAAATAAAAAAAATAAAGGGGAAAGAAAAGGGCAGGCGGATAAAAGAGGCAAGCGCTGTGTTCCTTTAAGTCTGGTCAGCAGTCACCAAACGCACGTCCTGAAAGGCGGGAGGTGGGGTGGGCGAGTGAGACGCAGCCCCACGCCGGCGACCCTGCGTTTCCACAGGGACCGGGAAGCCGGCGGGCGTGCCTTCGCCTCGTGGGTGGAAGGTGACTTTAGCTCTGTCCTGTGTCCTGTACTGGGGAAGTTAAGCTTCTGAGATTCTGCAGAACTGTTTCAGAGCCGAGATTTGGGGTCCACAAGGAATTTCCCTGTGAGCAGCTGGCGATGGGGGCACAGGGCATTTCATCTCTGTGGCCGTCCACGGAGGAAGACATGGGAGGCGCTGTGTGTGACTCCGTTCCCAGCTTGACTTTCCCTTTGACTTAGTGAGTTTTAGGTCCCTAGATTTCGTTCTCCTTTCCCACCTCCAAGAGGCTGACTGAAAACGCTGCTGTCACCCACCTGTCAGTGAGGATTTTCTGGGGAGACTCATGGGGTTGGTGAGGAATGGGCCCTGTCTGGAACCTGCCTGCGGCCCTGGACGCCCCATCCCTCTCTCTGGCTCCGCACAGCCGCACGCTTACCTGTGCATGGCCCCGGGACACTGTTCCCTGCCCATGGTGCCGCTGCCTCCGGGAGGCCTGCTGGGCTGCTTCTCCTTCGTCGAGAGCTGCTGTCCTGACGCCTTACCTGCAAGTCCAATGTCAATGACTTGGCCAGGTCTCCCCTTAGAAACCAAAGTTCCTCAGGGGCAGTGCCCACAACTGCACCGAGACCGGCACGCGGTCGAGGGTTGGCCGGTCGAGCAGCCTCAGCCTGTGCAACTTCTGTCGGGATGGGCCCCCCGCCCCGTGTGTCTGAGGGTCCCTCACCCGTGTGTCTGTGCCGTGTGTCTGAGGGTCCCTCACCCGTGTGTCTGTGTCGTGTGTCTGAGGGTCCCCCGCCCTGTGTGTC
>NW_022436955.1:32147721-32150984 GCF_009761245.1 Sapajus apella
TGTGTCTGAGGGTCCCCGCCCCGTGTGTCTGTGTCGTGTGTCTGAGGTCCACCAGCACCTGTGCCTCCACCTCCCTGTGGGAAGCAGGACCGCAGCCAGCTCCGTCCAAGCCCAGAGCCTGCTGGACTCTGCCCAGCTCTGGCACAAGCCCCTCAGAGCTTGGCCCCGGCCATGGAAAAACCTTGTCATGCTCACCCTGTCTGAGACTGCTGACACACCAGGCCCGGCCGGGGCTCCTGCCAGCCGCCGGGCAGGGGACAGACGGCTCTGACGCCAGCCTTTCCAGTGACGCTTCTCAAATACACCCTGTTCCCGAGCCAGGACTGAGGGTTCATGGCAGCCTGTCCCCAGGGGCATCAGCATCCAGCCCAACTCCTATTCCAGATGGAATCCATGTGTGCTCTGACACTGGGGCCCCATGGGGATGGCTGAGAGGGGAGTGCCATCCCTTCCTGTGTTGGCCACCCTCAGGTCTCCTGCATCCGTCCTTCCTTCCCTCTTTCCCTCCCTCCCTCCCTCCCTCCCTCCTTCCTTCCCTTCTTCTCTTCTTTTTCTTTCTTTCTTACAGCCTTGCTCTGTCGCCCAGGCTAGGGTGCAGTGGTGCGATCTCAGCTCACTGCAACCTCCACCTCCTGAGTTCACGCTATTCTCCTTCCTCAGCCTCCCGAGTAACTGGGATTACAGGCATGAGCCAGCACGCCCAGCTAACTTTTTGTGTTTTTAGTAGAGACGGGGTTTCATTATGTTGGCCAGGCTGCTCTTGAACTCCTGACTTCAGGTGATCCGACCTGCTCGGCCTCGCACAGTGCTTGGATTACAGGTGTGAACCACCATGCCCAGGCTCCCCTCAGTTTTCTGTGTCCCCTGAGGTTCCCTGTGTCCCCCCATCGGGGTTAGAGGTATCGTGGCCCCAGCACTGTCTGAGGCTCAGCCTGCTCAGGCAGGGGCACTCCAGTCTGGGAACCCTCAGGAGCAGCTCCCGGGTATGAGGCTGTCGGGACCCCTGAATGTCCTCCATGCCCGTGTGCTCCCACTGCCTCTTCACCATAGCCCCAGCCCCACGCCACACACTGGCATGTTTGTCCCCACAGCGTACGTGGTACGTGGTGGGGAAGGCCTGTCCCTGCTGGGCAGAGAAGTCCAGTATTTGGTGAATTCATGGGTGAGATGAGGCTTTGCCGAAGCCTCCTGGGACCAAAGGAGAGGTACAGCCAGGCAACAGCAAACGTTCACTTTATTACATGGACACGGTGTTAATCTGACCATCATGTCTCACAGCATCCACAGGCCAAACCCAGAGTACATCTGAGGGGGGCGGGGGCACCTCGAAACCCTGCACGCAGGCCTCGGGGCGGGCCTTCTCACAGCTGCAGGAAAACAACCCCATGCTCAGTCCAGCTCCTTTGGTGGAGTTGAAAAAAGAGGAGGAGGAAGCAGAGAGTAAGTCCCCTCCTCACCAGGCTGTGAGTGGCTGTGCCCAGCCCTGGCCTTACTGGCCCCATCCCCTCTGCCCTGGCAGATGCGGTGGGGGAGCTGACAGCTGGCCTGGCTGGGCTCTCCATGCCATCCAGGTGGGGACAAGGGGGCCCGTGGCTGTCATTCACGTATTTCAAAAGCCGGCTTTACTCCGAGTACTGATGCTGAGTTTCCATTACTCGGGGTCTTTGGGAAGGTACTCTGAGGCTCGGCTGGATTGAAACATAAAGAACAGACAGCGGGCAAAATGGAATTTCCTGGAACTTTGGGGAAATGGGGCAGGGGCTGTCAGCAGCGCCCTGGCCTTCTCTCTGAAGTGTTCACAGAGCTGGCGGGCCCCTGGGAGGCCAGCCCCATGCACTTCCCTACCCCCCGACTGTCTTCTGCTGCAGCCAGCACGCTGCTCACCCAGGGCTGTGGCCCCAGTCCCATTTCAGAGAGTGTGGGAGCTTTGGGGGCAGTGCGGGTGGAAATAGGCCCCTGGGGCTCAGGGACGCAGTGCAGGGACCTGCAGGGACGCCTCGAGGGTCCAGGGGTGCACTCACCCCTCCTGGCGGAATTCATCCAGGCAGGGCTGTTTCCAGAAGTGCCCAGTCTCGGGTGGTAAGGACTCAGCTCTGAGCCAACTGGGGCCGCGGGAAAGGGGATGGGAGACTGGCACCCCCATTTCCCCCTGAGGCGCGGAGCTTCGGGAGTGCTGGGGTCTCTGGAGGCTGCAGCTCCTCGGCTCCTGGGGACACCCCCTCTAGGCACTGACCCCTGGAAACAAGGAGTGGGAAGAGGGCGGCCCCACCCTACAGCATCCTGGCCCTGCTGGGGAATGTGCTGGAGCTCCTGACCTCAGGTGATCCACCTGCCTCGGCCTCCCAAAGTGCTGGGATTACAGGTGTGATTACAGGGGGCAGGGATCCTGGGCACGTGTGCGAGCAGCCACCCAGCGTGTGCTCCTGGCCCCTGGACACCCACATCACACCCCCAGTGGCCCCGACTGGCCAGAGCTGTTGTGAGGTGCTGGTCCCACCCACTCACAGCACCGGCCAGAGTCTTAGCTGCCCCTGGACGTGTCTGGAGCAGTCCTGGGCCTGGTTGCGCACTGGAGGGGCTGCTGCCCATGGGCAGGTTTCCTTAAGGCAGCAGCTGAGCTCATGGGAGGAGCCAGCAGCTCTTGCCACGGGCACACAGGGGCAGCTGGTGCTGCTCTGGGGTCCGTGGGGGAGAGGGTGGGGTGGGATGGAGGGATAGCTGTGTGGGTGGCCAGAGGACACACAGAGGACATGCGTGTGGGGCATGCAGGGACACGCGGGGTGTGCAGGGGCGTGGGGTGTCTGTGTGGGCACATGTGGGTGTGTGTGGGGGTGCAGGGTTGGGTGGGGAAAGGGTGAGGGCTGGGGACAGGGTGAAGTGATCTCTGGGATACTGGACAGACAGATGAGTCAGAAGAAAAAGTGATGAGAGAGAACCAGTCACTGGGGGGCCAGGCGGGGCAGGCACGATTATGGCTGGGACTGATGAGGGCTGGGACCAATGGGGTGGGACCGATGAGGCTGGGACGGACAGGCTGGGATGGGTGGGCGCTGGGATGGATGGGGGCTGGGATGGATGGGGGCTGGGACGGATGGGCGCTGGGATGGATGGGGGCTGGGATGGGGGTTGGGATGGATGGGCGCTGGGATGGATGGGGGCTGGGATGGATGGGCGCTGGGATGGATGGGGGCTGGGATGGATGGGGGCTGGGATGGGTGGGCGCTGGGATGGATGGGCGCTGGGATGGATGGGGGCTGGGATGG
>NW_022436955.1:32160984-32161315 GCF_009761245.1 Sapajus apella
TGTGGGTGAGTGCAGCTGTGTGAGTGGGGCTGTGTGGGTGGGTGTGGCTGTGTGGGTGAATGCGGCTGTGTGTGTGTGTGTGGCTGTGTGAGTGGGGCTGTGTGGGTGGGTGTGGCCGTGTGCGTGAGTGTGGCCGTGTGCATGAGTGTGGCTGTGTGGGTGGGTGTGGCTGTGTGCATGGGTGTGGCTGTGTGGGTGGGTGTGGCTGTGTGCGTGAGTGTGGCTGTGTGAGTGTGGCTGTGTGCGTGAGTGGGCAGAAGAGTGGAAGCACCTCAACAACGTGAGTGTCCACGCACAGCCATGCCCATGCACACAGCCGCACACACACACA
>NW_022436955.1:32161415-32175438 GCF_009761245.1 Sapajus apella
TGTGTGTGTGTGTGTGGCTGTGTGAGTGGGGCTGTGTGGGTGGGTGTGGCCGTGTGCGTGAGTGTGGCCGTGTGCATGAGTGTGGCTGTGTGGGTGGGTGTGGCTGTGTGCGTGGGTGTGGCTGTGTGGGTGGGTGTGGCTGTGTGCGTGAGTGTGGCTGTGTGAGTGTGGCTGTGTGCGTGAGTGTGGCTGTGTGGGTGTGGCTGTGTGGGTGGGTGTGGCTGTGTGAGTGAGTGCGGCTGTGTGTGTGAATGTGGCTGTGTGTGTGTGTGCGGCTGTGTGCATGGGCATGGCTGTGCGTGGACACTCACGTTGTTGAGGTGCTTCCACTCTTCTGCCCACTCACGCTCTGTGAGCTTGTGGTCGATCACTTCTTCCTGCCGGGACCCAGGCACCACTGCAGATGGAGGAGGTGCACACTTAGGTCCCGCCCACAGCCAGGCTCTGCCCTATTCTCCCAGACCCCACCCATGGGCTGTGCCCACTGGGGATGATGGACAGGGTGACCAAAGGGCTGGTTGACTCAATGAATGTGGAGGATGCCTGAGTTACGCAGCTGCCCCAGGCTCTGTGCACTCGCCTCCGAGGGAGGGTCCGGTCTCAGTCCTGTTCTGCAGCCGGGCCAACCGCGGCTGTTTATGGGATGTGTTTGCCCAGAGCCACCAGGCAGGGAGCGTTGGTGCAGATCAAGCCTGGCTGGACTGGAGCACTGTCCTCAGCTACTGCCCATGAAAGCCTTGCTAGACCAAGCGTGGCCTGAGGATGCCTGGGTGCCAAGTCACACACGACCTGCACCTGCCTCGGTCCGTCAACTAACAGGAAACCTTGCTGGGAGGAGCGGGTCTGTCATTCACAGCAGCCCTCTGAGGTCACCTGCAGGTGCCTGCGACTCAGACAAGGCCACGCCGAGCGGCAGCCAACCACACGGCCTCAGCACCGCCTCCTGCCTGTCCTGTGAACACCGCTAGGCATGCCGAGGCCAGGCTCTCAGACCTGGCTCTGAGGACTGCCTCAGCTGGGAGACGTTCTTTGCTCAACTCAACTCTGCTCAGCGCAGCCTGTCTCAGGTCTTCCCTTCTGTCAGGCTCCAGGACTGAAGCTCCAGGGGCCACTCCCACAGGTCACCAGAAACTGACATGTGAGTGACGCCCAGCAGCGTCCGACTCTTTTGCGGTGGCTGCGCCCGTGGCTTCCTGCCCCCACTGTCTTTGGTATCTGGCTGTAGGCCATACTTCTTGGGGCAGAGGTCTTCCTCTTTGGGCCCTTCTCAGCCCCTAACAATCTCCTAGCCCCCAAACCTGGAATGGCTCCCTGGAATTGCAGAAGAGGTGGGGAGGTGGCAGCCACAGCTCCAAGTCACCACCCTGCCCCGCCGCCTGTGAAGCCGCAGCCGGCACCAACACCCCAACCAAAATAGTGGCTGAGATGAGCCGACAGCTGGCGTTTATTTTTGCATCAGCAGAAGCGGGTGGGAGTCGGCACCTGCCCGACCGGCTGCAGTGCGCCAGACGCCGTCACCTGCTGCCTGGGCCTGAGCCCTGGAACCTTCCGCAAGCTGGGGGCAGGGAGACGGCCTTGGGCAGGGCAAGGCCTCTGCTGACCCTGCCGCCGGGCCCCCACTGTGCCCTGGGCCTCTGTCTTAGCATGGCAGGCCTGAGGCCTTCCCGAAGCCTGTCCTGGGGAGTTCTGGGGTCCTGGGGTGGGGCTGGCCTTAACCACCTCTCAGTCCTCAGCACAGAGGACGCCACAAGGTCGGGCAGGCTGGGCTATGAGACTGTGGGTGCAGTCCACGTGTTCTCGGGGCCTCAGTCTCCTCATCTGTGGTATGGGGGTGCTGCTGCCACCCAGATGCCAGGCTTGGGAATGGGTGAAGGGTAAAATGCACGGAGATGTTTTCTCACCACCCTGTCGTAAATACCAGCCAGGCCTCACGGCAGCCCTCGCTGGTCCCTGTATTAACTGTCCCGGGCCTCCGACTGTGAGGTGGGACTCTTGTCTGACCCAAGTGATGGCGGAGAAAACTGAGATGCAGAGAGCCACGTGACCCGCCTGCAGGTGCTCCATGGGCGTCGCCAAGCTCGGATGAGAACCACGTGGCAGCTCTACTCCAGGCCCAGGCCACCCACCCCAGGGGGAGACGTGGGCTCAGGGCCCAGGACAGGCGCCTCTGCAGCCAGCACCCTGCCCCAAGGCAATGGGGCCCTCCTGGCCCTGAGTGGTGCCAGGTGGGGGCAGGGGTCTCCTGAGTTCAGGTACACACAGCTGCCGGTGACGCCTTGTGCCCACATGCTCAGGTGTACACAGGTGGGCGCACGTGTGCTCCTGGAGCACGCGTCCACGCTCCTGCCCACTGCACTGCTCACCGAGTGGCCGCTGGCGCTCCCGCAGCTCCTGGGGGTCCGGGTGGCGGTAGGGGTCTCGGAAGTGGTGGGCCACGGCCATGTCCTCCAGGCGGTAGTGTGGCGGCGGCGTGGGCTGTGCCGGCCCGTTGCTGGGGCTGTAGCGCTGGGCAGTCAGGGTGCACGGCCGTTTGCTGAGGTGCTCGGGGTGCAGCGGGTCACGGTCTGACCCATTCTCTTTGGTCCTAGCCCAAAGAGCAGGTGGGGTGGGGTCAGCAGATATGGGATGAGCCGGGACGGGCGTGCAGGGCGTGAGGCAGACAGGTGTGGGCAGAGAGAAAGAGGACACATGAGGCTGAGACAGAGACACGGAGCACAACACCAGCCCCGGGGGGCCCAGCCCGGGGCCCGCACTCTCCACCCCTCTGCCAGGGCCTGAGCCAGCCTCAAACCCTGCTGCAGCTACATGGATCCTGGGGCTCGGTGGTCCAGGAGCAGGACCCTGTGCTCTGGGAATGAGGAAAGGGATACACTGGCCTCCTGGGACTGGAGACCACCTGCCCCTTGGGCAGCAGTAGCACAAGCTCATCTGTGGCAGCAGAGTGGGCCTAGCCCAGGCACCTGGGGACCCCGAACTCCTGGATGCTTGGAGTCCATGCCCAGCACAGAGGGAAGACCCAGGCAGTGACCCCCGCCAGCCTCCTCTCTGTCCTCCTCAGCTTTCTGGAGCATCTGGGCCTGCAGCCCACTGGGGTGTCCACAGCATAGAGGCTGGCTGGGCTGGCTGCGGCCCTAGAGGAGGTGCCCTCTCTTACCAAGAGGGGAGCAGCATGAGCTGCGTGTCCCCCGCACCCTCGGCCCAGATGCCCGGAGCCCACAGGTACCTGTCTGGCGTCCTCCTCTTGCCGTTCTCGTTGACTTCCAGCAGCAGCTCTGAGGAGTCGATGGGGGAGGAGGCGCTGGCGTCCAGCAGGAGCTGCTCGTGCTGGGCCAGGTACTGGGTGGGCGTCTGCTTGGCCAGCCGGGCACAGTGCAGGAGCTCCCGCTGCAGCAAGGGCAGGTTTGCCTGTGGGGTGGGGAAGGAGGGCGTGGAGGGCATTGGTGGCATGCAGGGGTGCCCAGCTCCACTCAGGTCCGAGCAGAGGGCGCCTGGGCTGGGTGGCTGACGGCTCAACGTGACCTTGGGACAAGTTCCTTCCTCACAGTGCTGTGAGAGGGCGGGCACGGAGGCTCGTGGGAGCACCTCACCTGGGCCACACAGCCATGTAGTGCGTGTGGAACTTGAGACAGATCCACGGAGGCTCACCCCACCTGTGGGAGCGCCTCACCAGGGCCACACAGCCACGTAGCGCGTGTGGGACTTGAGCCAGATCCTGGGCTCCCAGGCTGGGGCTTTTCCCCTGCATGGAGCTCCCTCCTATGGCGGTTGGGAGAAGCTGAGGAGGATGGTGTGGCAGACAGTGGCTGCTCTTCCCGCCTGCACCCTCGCGCCTGCCCGGCAGGCACCACAAGACCGGGCACAGCTGGGGAGGTGCAGGCTCAGAGCAGGGAGGCGGCCCTGGGCCTGCAGTCGGTCACACGAGGGAGCTGGGAGCGGAGCCAGGCTGGTCTGCCTGCAGTCTGTCCGCTCCAGCTCTGATAGCAAACGCCACGGAGTTGGCCCCCCTCCCCACTGGTTTCCAGCCTCGGCCTGGACGGAGCATGGAGTGGGGACTGAACTCTAGTGTTCTGTGGCCACACTGCTCTGAGCACGTGGCACTTCCTCCAGTGACCCCCCAACCTCAGTGGACAGGGCTGAGACCTGGCTCCACATCTGTGGGTAAGGACTCTGCAGTGAGGCGCCCAGCACACAGGCTTCCTATGTGGACCCCGCCTTTGACACCTGTGTGGACCCGAGGTGCCCGCTGCCCCCTCCCTGGCTCCAGGCTGGCACTGCTGCGCAGCAAGCCGGGCCCCTCGTGTGACTTCCCACAGTCTTCCCAGAGCTGCCGCAGGAGGGCAGACAGGCTGGACGCTGAGCGCGCTGGACCAGGGCCCAGCAGCAGACCACTTGGGAGAGCCAGCAGTTCCAAGTATTTGTAAATAAATACAATTCCCCAACTTTCTCATGCATTTCAAAGCTGCCACGCCGCCTTCTCCCGCCAGCGCCTCCCCTTCCCAGGAGCCCATCCACCAGGCCCTCTGGCAGTGCCGGCTGCTGGCCTGTTTTTCTCTTTGGATAGCTGAACTGGGGCCAACCAGCCATCTGCTGAGCACATTAGGAGCATGAGCTGGGAAAGGAGGTCCCGGGAGGGCTGCAGAGCCCAACATCCTCCCTTCCCTCGTCAGCCTCTCTCCAGGGGCCTCCCCTGGGCCAGTTCGGGAACCTGCTGGGTGCTGTTGGGCAGGGAGAACATCTGGGTCCATGGCCAGCTGGGGCCAGCTGGGAGCCAGGCGGTGGGTGGAGCCATGGCCTCCAGCTTCTGGAGAGCCTGACCCTTTGGCCACGTGTTGGGGGCTCAGGAAAGGGTGCAGGGGACCCGGGACTGGGCAGCAGCAGTGTGTGGGCCAGAGGCACAGCAGCCCTGGGCCAGCAGGGAAAGACACCCCGAGGCCTGCAGAATGGGGTGGGGACTGTGGGAGCCTCCTGCAAAGCCTCCTTCGAGGCAGTGTCCCCACTGTGTCCCCAGGAGCCTCAGCTGCCTGGGGAGGGTGTCACCATTAAATGCTACATAAACCGAGCGGGTCACAAAATGCCCCAACTCCACCGCCTAACGGAGGTTGTGACTGAGCGTGCCTGAAGCTGCCCTCTGCACAGATGGGACATCAGAACGGGGAACTGGCGTCTGCCATGGTGGCAGCAGCGGCCAAGGTGCCAGCTCAGCCAGAGGGCTTTTGGGGACTCCGCTGCTCTGCCAAGCGTCCGGCTACAGCCTCCCTGACGGTGGGCTCTGGCGCCCAGGGGCTGTGGTCTCCCACAGCTCACTTAACCTCTCTGACCCTGGCTGCATCTGCAAACTAGAGCCGTGGAGGCTCTGGCTGAGACTGGCCGTGGCGAGCTCCGGGCGAATTAGCCTGGTCCTTTCTGGGGTTCACCAGACTCACCGCCCCAGCTGCAGAGGAGAGGACCCAAGCCATGGCGGGAGTTCCCGCCAGAGAGGCCCCCCTCAGCGCTTCGGCCCCGAGCCTGCGCTGCACCTTCCCACCACCTCTCCGTCTTTCCTCACTCTGCGGCTATTTCGTTTTTGCCACGTCTCACACCTGCTGTTTCTAGGACGATGTCTGCAAGGCTGCATGAGGATGCCCCACGCTGGGCCTAGGGGCTGTGGGTGTCTCGGGAAGGAGCTACCCCACTCCCAGCCCATGCCACAGTCGGGAACGCTGAGGCCCGAGGGGGCTGGCTGGGGGTCGGACTCCCCCACTGCCTCCTGCGTCTGGAGCGGCTGTAGCCCTGCGGTGGGTGTGGGTGAGGCTGGGGCTCCCTCCGGGGTGGGATGGCAGGGCCAGGGTCTGGCAGGGGGTGTGGGTGGGGTCGGGGTTCCTCTCTGGGTGGGGCAGCGGGGCCAGGGTCTGGCAGGGGGGTGGGTGGGTGGCAGCTTCTCCCGGGGTGAGGCGGCAGGGCCAGGGTTCTGGACAGTATCTGGGTAACTAACAGGTCCCAGAAGCAGAACTGGCTGAAGGATCTTGATTTTTACTTTTTATTTTTGAATCCTTCTGGCCTCCCCGCCTCGAGCTCCATGTCGGAGAGGTGAATGGACTTCACGTCCTGCACAGTCCCACTGGCCTTGGCCTGGGTGGGGGCGTGAGATGGGCGCCCCGCACTCCAGCCACCCTGCACAGGCCAGTGCCGAGGGGAGACTGAGGCAGGACCCTCTCAAGAACAGTGCCGTGGGTGGCGCCATGCTGGGGCATGGCCATGGGCACCAGGGCCTGACCAGACGTCACGGACAGGGGCCGGAGGCCTGGCAGGGCAGGCGTGGGGACACCGTGGGGTCTCTCTGCCTGACCCTGCTCCTGGGGTAAAAGGGGTGGCTGAGGCTGTGGAGCATCTGCTGCTAAGAAGCAGCTGCACAGTGGCCCCAGAGGTCGGGAGGGGTGGAGCCTGAAGCATTAAAGAAGGGAAGGGAGAGCCGCTAAGGAACCGCAAACAGCGCCAGATGGGCCCAGGTTCCTGCCACACCAGCAGCTTCTCCTTCCTCGCCAGCTGTGAACAGGAGCACAGCGGTCGTGGGACGGGGCAGAGAACGGAGGGCAGGCAGGAGGGAGGGGGCAGAGGAGGGAGGGCAGCAGGGGGATGGGAGGGGTGGAAAAGGGAGGGAAGGAGGAAGGGAGGGGGTGTGGAAGCCACAGAGGGAGGGAAGGTAGGTGGGGGTGGTGGTGGGTGTGATGTGGGGTCCACTTGGGGAGGGACTGAAGGAAATGAGGGCCTGGCCCTGGGTGTGCCCTGTGACGGCCACGGCGTTTGCAGTTTGACATCTAGGTTTCAGCCCTGGTTCCATCTCTCCACCACCTGGGGTGGGAGGGAACCAGGGGCCTCAGTTTCCCCACCTGCTAATCGGGAACATGTCTGTGCTATGATACACCTTGACAGGTGAACAGAGCTGTGAGAGATCCTTATAAAGCATTCCTCCTCTGTGGGACCCTTCAAACCCCAGGACGGTGATGACATCCCACGTGAATCTAGAACGTGCCATGCCTCCCTGCAGTGCCCGCTACCCGGGAGGCTGAGGGGTGAGATTCCCCTGAGGCCAGGAGTGGAGGCCCCATTCTTTCCATGTGTCCCTCCATGCTGTCTTCCCAACAGCCTGTGAATGATTCCATTTTGCAGGTGCAGAAACCGAGGCACAGAGGAACTGGCCTGGCCCAGATGCCGGTAGCTGCTAAGTGGCAGGGTCCGGCTCAAGCCGGGGCGTCTGGTCTGGTCTGCCCTCTAGACCCCTGAGGGGAAGCCTGGCCCTGCAGAGACGGAGCACGCGGCGGCGCAGGCAGTGCTCAGGGTGGGCCTGCAGGTGTGGCCAGGCTGGCAGGTTCCTGACCCCAACATGTGCTGGGCAGAGAGGGCCACATGGTCAGTCAGGTTTGGGGAACTTTCCCTCCACTCCTGCTCACAGATGTGCAGCTGTCTCGGGGAAGCGGAGGCCTGCAGCGAGGATCGTCTGACTCTGCAGCAGACCTGGGCCCGTCCCGTTTGCAGGTGTGTGGGAATCATTGCTTGATCCATTCATCCATTCATTCAGAGACAGGGTCTCCCTCTGTCACACAGGTGCAGTGCAGTGGCACCATCATAGCTCACTGCAGTCTTGACCTCCTGGGTTCAGGTGACCCTCCCACCTCAGTCTCCCAGGTAGCTGGGACCACAGGTGCATACAATGCCCAGCTAATTTTTACTTGTTTTTGTAAAGATGGGGTCTAGTGGCCGGGCACGGTGGCTGACGCCTGTAACCCCAGCACTTTGGGTGGCCGAAGTGGCGGATCACAAGGTCAGGAGTTCGAGACCAGCCTGGTCAGTATGGTGAAATCCCATCTCTATGAAAAATACAAAAATTAGCAGGGTATGGTGGCAGGCACCTGTAGTCCTAGCTACTCGGGAGGCTGAGGCAGGAGAATCCCTTGAAAGCGGGAAGTGGAGGCTGCAGTGAGCCGAGATCGCGCCACTGCACTCCAGCCTGAGCGACAGAGCGAGACTCTGTCCCAGAAAAAAATAAAAGATGGGGTCTAGCTATGTGACTCAGACTGGTCTTGAACTCCTGGCCCCAAACAATCCCTGCTCCTCAGACTGGCATCTTTGAAAATGCAGGCTCCGAATGAGTAGGTTTGGGCCAGGCCGAGAGCCCGTGTGGCTGGCAAGCTCCTGGTGCTGCCACCCTAGTCCACAGTTGATCCGGGTGTGACCTCTGACCTGCTTCTACCTGACTGACAGCGCTTCATCCACCCGTCTACCCGTCACACAGGCCCCTCCCCACCTGTCCGCAGCCGTCCGCCGCATCCCACCCTCGCCTCCGCTCTCTGTGCCACGCGTTCTGTTCCGGTCACATGGACGCCTCTGCTGTTCCTCAAGCTCAGAGGGCACCCCATACCTCAGGGCCTCTGCACGTGCAGTTCCTGCTGCCTGGACAGCCGGGGGCTGGCTCTGCAGCAGCTCCGCCCTCATCCTTGGCCCTTGCCAGCGTGCCCTGCTCAAGGGGCTTTTGGAATATTTCTCTACCACACACACGCAGATTTGACAGTGGTTGTGGGCTGAGCGCCTTCCTGGCCCCGGGATGCTGGCTTCAGGAGGGACCTGCCGCATGTCCTGGGCCTTGTCCCCAAGCCACACCTAATGCTGGTGTGTCAGTGCTCAAGCATCATCTGTGGCTAACGCGGACAGCTCTGCCCAGCACTGGATTTTTTTTTTTTTTTTTTTTTTTTTGAGACAGAGTCTTGCTCTGTCACCCAGGCTGGAGTACAGTGGCATGATCTCAGCTCACCGCAGCCTCTGCTTCCTGGTTTCAAGTGATTCTCCTGCTCAGCCTCCTGAGTAGCTGGGACTACAGGCACGCGCCACCACGCCCAGCTAATTTTTGTAGTTTTAGTAGAGACGGGGTTTCACCGTGTTGGTCAGGATGGTCTCGATCTCTTGACCTCGTGATCCGCCCGCCTCAGCCTCCCAAAGTGCTGGGATTACAGGCGTGAGCCATGGTGCCCAGCCTCCTGCACTGGATTTAGTGGCTGAGTAATCATCAGGTCTGCTAACTAATTTTCAGGCCTTAACTAGTAGGAATCGGCCCAGGTTAGTCAGTAGTGCTCCCCTAGGTTACTAAACGGTCCCAGGTTGGCCAAGACTGATGCCTGATCACACACTAGCAAGGAACGGATTCGGGGCCTCGCAGGGAGGGGCTGGGGCTGCCGTTACCTTCAGGAAAGGAATGACAAACGGCCGCAGAGGGAAGTTGGTGGCCTCCTGGAGCTGGCAATGAAACTCCTCGATCGTCAGCGTCGAGTTCTACGGGAGAGAAAACCCGCCTCTTGTCGGCACCACGCAGCACAAGAGCCAGCACCGTCCTGCCCATGCCTGAGGGGGCAGCCTGAGGAGGCTGGGGAGGCAGCCCAGGAGCCGGGCAAGCCTGGGAGGGTGCAGGGGGCATTGCGGGAGTGCCCACGGCCGGTTGGCAGGACGGAGCCCACGTGAAGGGTGGCTGTGCTGCATGTTCATGAAACGGAGGGAATGTTCAGGTGCCAAGGCCCCGGCCGCCCCGCCCGACTCACCACCAGGCCCAGCACCAGCGCGCGCACGCGCTCCCCGATCTCTGGGGAGATGTCGCTGCCAAACTGCTGCAGGGTGGTGAGGAAGCGCTTGAGCTTGCTGAGCTGCCGGGCCCCGCAGGCCGGGGGCAGGTGCTGTGTGGACAGGGAGGCCGTGGACGAGGTGGCCGGGCCATCGCTGAAGCCGTTGGGTGTGGACGGCGCGCCGTTGATGGCTGTCGGCGAGGGGTTGCTGCCGTTCATCACTGCGGGAAGGAAGGGAGCGAGGGGGGCACGTGAGGACGTGACAGTGACGCTGACGGCATGACCCAGGGGCGGCAGTGTGTGGGTGACCCCCATATAGGCACCGAGGAATGCGAGCTGAGCAGAGCCCTGGCACAGTTAGGGCCTGAGGAATAGCTCACTTCATAGTGTTACTACTCAGCTGTTTCCTTTTATATAATCCTTTACATAATCATATATTCGTTTATAGAAATAGGGCTTGAAGAATCCCTTTATATAATTCTCTCTATATAATCATTAATAGTTGATAGTATGAGTGCCTAAAGAATATTCCCTGCATATATACCTATAATCATATCTTAGTTCATAATCGGAGGAATGCCTACAGTGGACACAGTACAGAGCATGAATTAAGGAATAAGCAGCTTATCATCGGAGGAATGCCTGGAGCAGACACAGTGCAGAGCATGATTTAAGGGAAAACAGTTACACCAGGACAAGAACCCATGGCCCAGGTGGCAGCGTTCAGTGACGTAAAGATACCCGCTGGATGGCAGGCTTGGCGAGAGCCACTCCTCCTGATAAAGGAGTTGTAGGACCTTGCTCCAGTTCTTGTGGAAGGCTGCCCTCAGACCGGCAATCCACCCTGGTGACTGTGAACTCTATCAGCTCTTGCTCCTGTGCTGCTCGAAAAGCATCTTCCCATAGAACCCATTGGAAGCTGCCAGAAGGTGGCGGTAACCCTGACAGCTCTGTCACTGCCGTGTGACTTAAAGCATCCTCCTATAAATCTTCTTAGAAGTAGATTGCCATAGATAGAAGTATTGCACACTGCACCCTCTTCACTGCGCACAGCCCACCTTCAAGCCTCGGTGACCTAATGGGGGTGGACCCCTCACTGCACACGGCCCTTGCCTTCATGGGAATGGGCCCCTTGCTGCGCACTGTCCACCTCCTGGCCTAGGTGACCTAATGGGGGTGGACCCCATGTTTTATTGCTCACGACCCTATCACTATCCTTAAAGATGATTTCACTCAGGCTGGGCGTGGTGGCTCACGCCTGTAATCCCAGCACTTTGGGAGGCCGAGGCGGGTGGATCACAAGGTCAAGAGATCGAGACCATCCTGGTCAACGTGGTGAAACCCCGTCTCCACTAAAACTACAAAAAATTAGCTGGGCATGGTGGCGCGTGCCTGTAATCCCAGCTACTCAGGAGGCTGAGGCAGGAGAATTGCCTGAACCCAGGAGGCGGAGGTTGCGGTGAGCCGAGATCGCGCCATTGCACTCCAGCCTGGGTAACAAGAGCGAAACTCCGTCTCAAAAAAAAAAAAAAAAAAAAAGATGATTTCACTCACTGCCCTGCCCCCTCACCTATACACAATCAATACTCACTGTTCTGGACATTCGGGGCCTCGCCTGACTCTGCTTATAGGTAGCATGGCCCCCTGAGCCCAGCTGCGTTTTCCTTGTACTTCTGTGTCCTGTCTCTATTTCTCAGATCCTGCGCCTCAGCACAGCATAAGGCTCACCCCACGACCCTGTGGGGCACTCAGCCTTACATCTGGCTCCCAACGTGCCCTACAGCAATGAGGACAGCAGTGACGGAGGAGGACAGCAGGATTCCCGAGCCCACCCAGGGCAGCTCTGCCAGACCTCCGTGTGCTGACCATCTGTCCACTTAGCCCTGCACACACACCCCCTTACAGATGTGGAAATGAATACCCTGGGAGGTGAAGGCCTGGGTACCAGGCAAGGGCACCCACAGTGGTGGTGGCTACGGAGTTAACTGTGTTCTGAGTGTGGCTTCCCACCCAGCATGACCCTTGGGACTTGCTCTGGGGCTGATGTGAGGCCCTTCACAGCCAGCAGGCGTGTGGCCCCTACGCCAGGCCTGGGAGACACCGACCCCCCCAGGCTGGCTCAGGTTTTCCCTGTGAACAGGCAGACAGGGCTTTTCCACACACTAGGGGCTTGACAGTCCAGTTCCCATGTGCTGGAGGCAAAGAAGACTTGGGATTTGAGAAGCTGCTCTTACCCCTGAAAGGCCAGCTGCCCTCACACCTCTGACATGATGTTCAGAAGCAATAGCTCCTACCCCCGATCAGGCATCTCCTGACCCTGAGCAACTCTGCCCACAGGCATCTCCCAGCCCAGCAATGCTTCCCCCACAGGCATCTCCCAGCCCCAGCAATGCTTCCCCCACAGGTATCTCCCAGCCCTGAACAATGCTTCCCCCACAGGCATCTCCCAGCCCTGAACAATGCTTCGCCCACAGGTGCCTCCCAGCCCTGAACAATGCTTCGCCCACAGGTGCCTCCCAGCCCTGAACAATGCTTCCCCCACAGGCATCTCCCAGCCCTGAACAATGCTTCCCCCACAGGTGCCTCCCAGCCCTGAACAATGCTTCCCCCACAGGTATCTCCCAGCCCTGAACAATGCTTCCCCCACAAGTAACTCCCAGCCCCAGCAATGCCTTCATTTGCACACAGACCCAGTGCCTGAGCTAAGAGGGTCCCAGAGGACAGAGGAACTGGGACACCCAAGGACATGCTTGGTGGGGTCCTGCTTCTGGTGGCTGTGTGCACACAGGCCAGTGTGTGTGGAGGACAAGCAGGTGACATAAGGGACAGCTGGTGAGCTTGCCACAGGGCTGCCTGTTGGCCACTGAGACGTGACCGCCTGGCTGGCTCTGCTGTCAGGGTCAGTGTTCCAGGGCCCTGGCAGACATGGGGCTGCTGTGGAAAGTCCCAGGGCCAGGCCTTGCCTCTTTTCTCAGGTGACAGAGCTAAGGCCAAGCCTCTTGTAAGGAGTCCAGGGCAGCCCTCCTATGCCCAGCCCACCTGCACGCGATGTGCCCTTGGCCTCAGGAGCCTGAGCGGTGACCCCATGCTCTGCAGACAGGTTGGAGGCCACAAGGCTCCCAAGTCCACTGCTGACAGGGGACAGGCCCCGGCCAGCTCCTGCTGTGAGGAGCACTGAAGCCCTGTGCACCCACACCCGGCTCCGGCCTCCTGCACCTGGACACTTCCCTGACACAGGGCACCCACTTCCCTAGAGAGCCCTCCATTTCCCTGCCTCCATTTACCCCCCACCACCCTTGCACACATTCATGCATGTACAACACACATGTACACACACACATGCATGCACACATGTGCATGTACATGTACAGAGGCCTCTGAGGGGTCGGCCCTCTCCTGAGTGTCCCTCCAGTAACCCTTAGGTGGCTGCCCTCGGCTCCTGGCACTCCGCCGTCCCAGAAGCCGCCTGTGGCTCCCGCCTTCCTGACCCTTGGTCCCGTGGCACCTGTGAGGTGCCTCCCGAGTGGGGGAGCCGTGCTGTGGCCTGGGCTGGGCTCTGCACCTGCACATACTCGACAGGCTGTGCAGTCACCATGTGTGTCCCTCATGGCAGATGGGTGCTGAGGCATGGAGGACATGCAGCAGGGTGGCCCGGCTCCCTGAGACCCCCTCCCAGCCCCGGCAGACCCCACATGCCAGCAGCCAGCACCGGGCACAGCGGGAAGGGGCGAGGCCGGCCCTGCACTCAGGACGTTCTCAGAGGAGAGGGCGGAACAGATGCGCTCATGGTGGCGGCCTCTCCTGGGACCCAGGGCTCACCCTGCTCTCTCTCCACCCTGGGCCTCACAGTCGCCTGCTGCAGGAGCTGCGGGAGGAGACCAGAAGGGCCACAGAGGCCCTCAGACGCACCAGCGTGGTGAGGGTGTCCACAGAGACACAGCCCTGCCCTCAAGTTCCAAGCAGGGCGGCAGGGAGCAGAGGGCAGCGTGGTGGCCGGGTGGCTCAGGCCTGTGCCTACCTCCTCTCGTTCCTTGCACTGCCCAGGTCGGCCAGGACCACTCCGTCCTCACTGGTTTTATGGGTTGGGTGTTACGTGACGCTGTTGGCAATAACTAGCCCCATGCCTAGAATTCTGGAAACCACTAACTGAAGGTCAGAGTTGGCACAAAACCTTGAGTGCACATGTGGCCGTGGCCTCAGCCTCTGCTACGGGGTGGCTGCAGCATAGAGACACCTCTGCTGCTGGGGCTGTGAGCCTCCCTCCACGTAGATCCTGACCTCCCTCCACATGTGTTCTGGTCTCCCTCCACGCGTGTTCTGGCCTCCCTGCACAGGGGGTTCCGGCCTCCCTCCATGCGTGTTCTGGCCTCCCCCCACACGGGGTTCCGGCGTCCCTCCACGCGTGTTCTGGCTTCCCCCACACGGGGTTCTGGCCTCCC
>NW_022436955.1:32175448-32191356 GCF_009761245.1 Sapajus apella
CCCCACACGGGGTTCTGGCCTCCCTCCACGCGTGTTCTGGCCTCCCCCACACGGGGTTCTGGCCTCCCTCCACACGGGGTTCTGGCCTCCCCCCACACGGGGTTCTGGCCTCCCTCCATGTGTGTTCTGGCCTCCCCCTACACGGGGTTCTGGCCTCCCTCCACGCGTGTTCTGGCCTCCCCCCACACGGGGTTCTGGCCTTCCCCCACACGGGGTTCTGGCCTCCCTCCACACGGGGTTCTGGCCTCCCCCCACACGGGGTTCTGGCCTCCCTCCATGTGTGTTCTGGCCTCCCTCCACACGGGGTTCTGGCCTCCCCCTACACGGGGTTCTGGCCTCCCTCCACGTACATTCTGAGCGGCTATGCCCCTCAACCAGGGGCGGCTGTCACGGGAGGTGCTTCTCTGCACCCCGCCAGGGTTGAATGATCTCAGGAGCGCCTTCCTGGGCACAGGATGGACACACCCGCCCTCTGGAGGGCATGACACCAATAAAGGTGCGGGGTTCTGGGGCTTTCCCTCCTCTGCGGGACAGTGGGTGCCGAGCTGACGCAGGGTGTGCTGGGCCCCTGGTCTCACGCCCTTGGAGGCTCTGTCTGGAGGACCGACCGCACTGCTGAGTTTCCCTCTCACTGGCCACACGGTGAACTGTGACACACACACCCCCCGTCAAGACTGAGGACAGCCACCTGCGGCCACCCAGCCAGGCCAGGAGACGCCGTCACCGTGGGAGACCTCACCGCAGCAGGGAGCTGGCTTCTCCAGGACACGCGGGACTGTTCCCAGGACTGTGGACCTTGCAGCAGCTCCTCACATGCACCACGGTGCACGCCGGGTCCCCGCCCCCGCCCTGGCCAGCCTGGCCCTCCTGCAGGTTCGCTTACCAGCCTTGCCCAGGGTGCCCGGTCCTTCCGGCGGCCTGCTCGCCCTTGCCTGCCCGTGCACTCCCTCCGTGCTGCTGGGCAGTCTCAGCAGCTAAAGAGAGGCCGAAAATAACCCGGCACAAGTGCTTCCATTCCCACAACAGGTGTGTTACTAAGTTAGACCGCACACGTGTCCCCAGCTGAGGTTTGGGGGCACACGCTAGCACCCCACAGCTCCTCAGGGCTTTGCTGGGAGGGTTAGATGGGGCAGAGGCACCCTAAGGCAGCCCCTCCCGCCACCCCTTCTCCTGGCTGTGGGGGCTCCGGGACAGGCTGTCCTGGAGCTGGGATTCACCCTCATCATCATCCGTAAGTTCACACCGCGGAGAGAGCAGCCACGGTCGGGGGTCCGCCCACCAGGCACCAGCGTATGGCCAGGCCCGTCACAGAGTAACGCCTGCGGCACAGACGGCCCCGTGCGGCAGAAACAGGGCACGCTGATCGGCCGTCCTTACAGCTGGAGCAGCGCGGCGGCCACAGCTGGGCCGTGCTGCCAGGCGGGCTGGTGGCGATGGACCGAAGTCCGTCTCACAGGCTCAAGCACGGCTGCACCTACTGGGTGACCAAAACTCCAAACACCACCTGGTAAGAGCCCGTGCTCATGGAACACCTGCGTGGGCCACGCGCATGGACGGAAACATCTGCTGGTGACTCAAGTCTGCTGAGTGCCCAGCGTGTGCCCGGCCCCACCCTCTCATGGCTCCTGGAGATCACCCTTGGCACGGGGTGCCATGATTACTTCCCTTTTACAGGTGGGGAAACTGAGGCACAGGGTGGTACCTGTCCAAGGTCACCCTGGCAAGAAATCACAGCTCGCAGCTGGGACTCTGGGTAGGTGGGGTCTGCCCTAGCAATGGCTGAGCTATACGCTGGCGAGAAACTGTGCCCCATCCTTCCCCTAGACACTGGCAGTCAGCCGCAGGTGCCATGTTTTGCTGCTGGGGAAGGAAGCTCAGAGAGGCTCTGCTCCTACCTAAGGCCCTGCAGCTTGGAGCAGGAGGGTCTGTGGGACGTGGGGACGCCGGTGTCTCTGCCCTCCCACGTCCTCTTCTCCCTAAGGAGGCAGGGCCAACAGGGCAGAGGCAACACTGTGGGCGCTGAGGCCGTGGGAGGAGAGCTGTGGCCCCCCAGGGCGGCCGTGCTGGGGCAGCAGAGGGTGGGAGGCCTGTGGTTTTCGTTATTTTACTTACAGAGACAGACCATGGACCATTTTAAGCAGCCATGTAAACGGCCGTGGGGCAGCGCTGCAGGCCCGTCCTCTCGATCTGTAAGCAAAATAAGAAGAACACGCTGTCAGGAGGGGCGTGGGCAGGGGACCCCGCCCTGCGGGGGACCCGCAGCCCCGCTCTTCCTACTTCTCAGAGGGTATCAGGGATCGGGGTCTGTCGCCGCCTGGGGCCAGGCCACTCCCCTCTCCAGGCCTCAGTTTCCTTCTCTGAGAGTGGGTGATCTCTAAGGGCCATTTTTGGCAGGACTGTTCCAGAATCTACAAGAACCTTGGCTTCTCTGTCGGCAGGGGTGGGGCCCTCGTTCTCCACGCCCTCTTCCCACGCGGCGCCTACAACCCCATCATCACCATCCTCAGGGGCCTGGGCCAAAGCTGCATGTTCTAAAAGTGACCTGAGGCTCAGCTTGGAGTCTCTCAAAGCCCAGGGTCAGCGCTGAAAGGGGAAGCACTGAACAGGAAGAAAGACTCCGCCGGGCGTGGCGGCTCACGCCTCTAATCCCAACACTTCGGGAGGCCGAGGCGGGAGGATCATTTCAGCCCAGGAGTTCAAGACCAGCCTGGACAACGTAGGGAGACCCCATCTCTATTACATCAAAAAAGAAAGAAAGATTTAATCTTTCTGAGCTGAAGTTAGTGGTAAAGGCCACAGGAAGACAGGCTATAGCTCTGTAAACGCAGGCAGTGAGCTCTCTGTCATGGGGGTAATCAAGCGCAGGATAAAGCCTTAGCCCTTTGAGGGTCCACCCAGCTTTAGGGGAGCTTGGTCTGGGTCTCTGCTGCCTATCTGCCTTCCCTTCGCCCCTTGCCCCCACAGCTGCACCACGGCTTCAACTCCAAGATGAATCTGTGCTCCAAGCAGTCACAGGAAGAAAAGCTTCCGGCCTCAAGCCGCCGTTCGGGGCCAGTCTCCCATTGGCTCAGAGGCCAGTCCCCAGGGAGGCTCCGGAGCCTCCAGTCAGGGTTCTGTGGCTGAGCTATGGCCCCTCCAGGGCAGCCATCAGCCAGGGCCAGGGGCACAGCCAACCACCAGGCTATCAGGGACTTGTGTGGAGTAGGATGAACCTGAGGCTGCCTCGGGGTGCTCAGAGCCTCAGACAGGTGCTCCTGCCAACCCAGTGGGACCGAAGCATCAGCTCAGAGGAGAAAAAGCATCGCGTATCTCTTCTATAACCTTCATGCTCCTAAACGTAGCTGGGACCTCACCCCAGAAATGTGGTCCGTGGCAGGCTGAGAATGGAGGGGGCGGAAAGGACCCCCAGCCCCGGGCAGGCCAGCTGCCCTCACATCTGTTCACAGGTTTCCAGAAGCAGAGCCTGCGGCCTCCGCTGGCCCCACCCCACCCCCAGCCAGGAGCATCGGGTCACCAGATGAGCACCTTTGAAGCATGGGCTGTTGGTACATGGGGAAGAGCAGATGGGGAGACGCTTCCCTGAGGGTCCGGGGCCAGGCTCAGCTCGCAGCATTTGTCCCTGACACGGGCTCTGAGGATGTTTGTGGAGCGGGCGTTTTAGGCACTGCACCCATGGCTGCGTCTCCCGTGGTCCCCCCTGAGTGTTTCCTCCCCTAGCGAACCTCTTACAAGAAACTGCAGCCAGCTCAGCAGAGCTGGGACCGCACGCTGGGCCAGCCGCCCTCCAGGACCTGCATGATTGTGACTGCAGCATCCCGCCTGTCGGGAGGCAGGGCCAGGCAGGAATACAGGCTCCATCACATGTGGACGCCCCGCGGGTGCAGGGAGTGGGCTTGAGGCTGTTTGGCTCCCACTGAGTGCTGGGCACGTTTCTGGATGTACCTGCCTACACGCAGCACACCTGCGAGCACCCCATTGGTGGGTCACACCATTCCCCGTCAAGTCAGAAGGCTGGCTTGGAGCCAGCGTCCTATAAACAGGGGCCCTCAATCTGCTACTGGACCCGCCAGCCAATGCTCTTTCCAGAGGGAGAGAGCTGATGCCCAAAGCCCCGTGGAGGAGCAGGCCTCCCGGCCTCAGGGCAGAGCGGGGGGAGCAGGTCTGGCCCATGGCCGCCTGGTGCTCTAGGGACAGTCGTGACATAAAGGGACAGAGGAAGCAGCTCCTCCTCGCCGGTGGGGACCTGGGGCCAGCAGGACAAAAGTCTGAGGCTCCTCCCCAGAGAGGGGCTCCGTGCCTTAGCCTCCTGTCCACTGAGGCTAACAGTCTCCAGCCCTGGAGACACTAACACACGCTCCTGAGCCCCGGCCTCCAGCGGCAGAGACGCTGCCCACCCACCTGCCCAGCGACTGGCCAAGTGACTGGGAACTGACGTCTGCCTTTAAAGCCAAGGCTGCGGCGGTGACTGTGACGAGAGCTGGCTGCTCCCTCCCCATAGCGCCCCGCGGCCCACCCTCGGCGGCTCTGCGCACCAAGCCTGGCCAACCCCTTGCCCAGGGCCTGAGAGCGTTCCAAGGCCCCCACCCTGGCCCCCGTGCTCAGCCGGACTGCAGAGCCCCTGGGATCTGAGCTCCCCCGTGGGTCCTGTGCACAGGTGAGCTGCTGTGTGACCCTGGGAGAGCCCCTGGCCCCGTCCTAGCCCCACGTTCCCTCTGGATGGAGCCTGGCATCCCGGGGCCTGCCAAGCAAGGCAGAAAGCCTGAGGCACAGTGGCCGGCCCTGGTGCAAGGCCTGTGTGGACTCACCTGGCCCCACCACAGCCCCGGGAGGCCCCGAGCTGCAGATGAGGAAGCTGGGGTCCCGAGAGGCCGAGGCGTGGGCCAGGGGCTGCACAGTGGGAAGCAGGGAAGCTGGGATTTGAACTGCAAAGCTTGGGCTCTGGGCCACGCCTCATGAGCTCCTCACGCTCAGGGCTTACAGCAGGTGCTCAGCGGCTCAGGGCAGGAAGCTCAGGATTTCAAATGACACGAGGGGCTCCCCTGAAATACCTGGCCCTCGGCCATCGGCTGGGGGCTACTCACGTGTGTGTGGCGTGAAGGAGGGGGGGCGTGTGGCTCCCTGGGATGCGGCAGGTGGTGGGGGTGGCATGCTGGGGGGTGTGGACCGAGGCTGTGTCTTCACCTCCGCTGGGGAGTCCGGCATCGCTGAGGCCTTAGCCTTCCTGTCCACTGGGGCTGTGACCGAAAGAGAGAGTCGATGAAGCCGGCTAAGTGCAGAGGCCCGTGCCCGCAGCCCCACGGGTTCCCTGCCAAGGCCCCATCACGTGTCTGCAGGCCCAGGTGGGCTCCCAGCAGGAGCAGCCCGCCCCAGGTGCCCTGACAGGCGGCAGATGCCCCACCTGCAGGTGATCGGGGGGCAGAGCCAGGCTGGACAACCGGCTGGGTCAGCTCACCGCAGGTGGCCGCCAGACGGGCCGGGGCCCTCAGTGTGTGGCAGGCCTGGGAAAGCCGCGCCCCACCCCAGGCTTGAGGTTTCTGCAGAGCAGGGAGCGGGCAGTGCCCGAGGCAGCAGTGCCACGCTCCCACCTCCATGCGCACCCCAGGGGATGTTCAGCTTGGCCTCAGCCTCTCCCCCAGTTCTGATTCAGCTGCAGGTCAGGCTGGGATGCAGAATCTGCATTTCCCACATGTTCCCAGGTGGGGCTGCTGCTGCTCCGGCCCCAGAAGCCACAGTTCTAAGACTCCCTGCCACCTTCAGGTGCTAGAAGGCTCCCCTGGGAAGGGAATGCCTGCCCAGGCAGAGCCCAGCATGCGGACCATCTCAGGCGGCAGAACCTCTACTTTAACTGCCTTCCGCCCGGGTGATGGGCAGGACAGCTGAGACGGAGGAGGCGGCATTGATTTCAGGATGGTGAAGCCCGGCCTCTTCCAGTGTGGCCCGCCCGCATGTGGTGGTTCCGGGACAGTCCATGCAGCAGAACGCACAGCTGAACAGCATTCCCCGTGGCCCGAGGCTCCCAGGGCTCTGAGAAGCTTGGCCCAGGGCCAGCTGTGCGGGAGAGGGCCGGAAAATGCTGAAGGCGCTGGTGGGCTGGGACTGGTGGACACTGAACCCCCTGAGCCACCCAGAGCGCAGGACCTGTGGACACAGCTTCCGGGTTAACCCCAGGGCCTGCAGCACAGACCTCCCCCAGACACCTAGAGGCTGAGCCGGCAGCCTGACGGTGGCCGTTTTCGCAGGGGGTAGGGGCATAAGCCTCGGGATCCCCAATTCATCTAAGTCAAGGTCAGCCAGCACCAAGGCTAACTGGAAAGGCCTGGGACCCCCCGCTGAGGCTTCGGGGCCTCAGCGGCTGAGACCAACAAGGTGGGCAGTCTCTACCTGCTCTCACCTGCACGGCCCCGCACGCTCCCCCTGCTGCTCTCACCCGCACGGCCCCGCACGCTCCCGCACGCTCCCCCTGCTGCTCACACCTGTGGGGTCTCACCCATGGCCCAGGGCATGAGCAGGTGAAGCCACAGTTGGCTGGTGTCTGTCGCCTTCATTAGTGAGTTGTGGATGCTGCCCCTGCTTCTCTTGCCATTTCCCCACGCCAGGGGCCCCAGCACCATCGTCAGATGCAGAGATGCCCTGGGCGTCAGGGCCACCGGGCCTCTGTGGAAGGTGACCAATACATGGCTTTTTCGGCTACCACGTGCCAAATGCTATGCAAACCTCACAGATCCCCTTGCCATCTGCCTCTTTTACGGAGGGCAGAGAAGCTCAGAGAGGCCGAGGTCCTGCCCGACATCTCAGGGTGGCGGTGCCCGGCTGTAACCAGCGCCTGTGCAGGCAGGAGTGGAGAAGCACCCCCCCAACCCTGTACCCTGTCTGCTTGGTGTGTGGTGAACAGCGTGGCGAGGAAGCAGCAAGTAAGCAGCCACCCAGGCCTCGTGGCCCCTGCTGTCCCCTCCACACAGCTGCTGGCCTCACTCTGAGGGGTGCCTGCCCCTCCTGGCCACCCACCTGCCCGGAGGCTGACGGCTGGGAACACGTGTGGCCACAGCTGTGGGGGCCGTCAACACCTCCTGGCTACAGGGCTGGTGGCCAGTCCCTGGTGACAATGCAAGAAGGTGGGTACGTGGGGCATCCCTGTGGGGTGTAAGATGGTTGAGTGTGGTAGGGCGTCCCTGTGGGGTGCTCCCATTCTGATCAGGCTGCCCTTGGGCCAGAGAGGGTTGGGCACGCTCAGAAGGGAGCCAGCAGGGATGGGGTTGGGAGCTTCAAGTGCCAGGCTGGCTCTGGGGACACGGGTCCAGGACACTGGGGATGCCACCTGTTTGGACCTTTCATAGCCCTCCCACGGAGGCAGCTTCATTTGAGCCTTGAAAATCGATTAAAACAGAAGTGGCTGCACAGAGAGCCCCCTCCGGGGAGCTGCTGCCGGGCGCTGGGTGGGCTTGTGGGGTGGACGGACATGCCACGTTTCCTAGGGTTGAGAGGGTGGCCAGGAGCCGGGAGCTGTCAGGCGGCGGCACAAGGACTTACCACAGTCATCATCCAACAAGAGCTTACGGCCACCGCCCGCGTGCTTGTGACATGCTGGGCCCGAAGCCAGAGCGGACAGTGCCCGTCAGCGCCCGGGGCAGTCGGGATTTCGTGGGTTCCCTTTGGGCAGAACAGTGGCTGTCCCTTTACCAGGAGACCTGGATAGCGGCTCACCGCAGGACCGCAGGGAGGCTCTTCTCGGTGATTTACAGATACCGAGGACTCCTGTCACCCTCATGGACCCTGTGGTGACGCTACCAACAGCCCATTTTACAAGGAGTGATGAGGCTCAGAGAGGTGACTCCCACCGCAAGTCTGAACCTCGACCCAGAGCTGCCCCCACAGGGCCGGGCTCTGCAGGACTTCCAGGTCCCGGCTTGTCACCAATGCACGTCCTCGTTCTAGGGCTCAGGGTACTTGCAAAGAGGCAGTAGTTCTGGAATTCAAACCGGAGGCCGGACAGAGGCTGCGGGGGGCAGGAGGCCCCGTGCCTGAGGCACACGCTGGGGAGTGGCTGGTGGCCTCCCCTCCGCTCTGCGGGCCCCACCCCGGGCTGTGCAGGGCAGCCGTGCAGGTGATAGGACCTCACAGGGTTTGCTGAATCCTGTCTGAGTGTTCCTGGCTGTGTGGCCTAGGGAGAGCCTCTTCCCCTCTCTGAGCCTCACCTTCCTCCTCTGTACCTGTGGAGGAAGCTGACTGACAGGTGATGACGGGGAGGTCCCCACACCCTGCCTGGCATGCAAGGGGACCGGGCCGAGGCTCATGGAGCCAGGTGTGCCTCGGCCTGCTCCTGCGGCTGCCCCCGGCGCAGACTCCACCCAAGAAAGCAGAAGTGACAAGGACTGCAGGAAGACGAGGGTGAGTGCGGATGCTTAGAGGAACAGGGTTTGTGGTCAACGAAATGGCCTGGGGAGGAGGGACCTGGGAAGGAGAGGGGGTGGGGTGAGGGCAGCAGGGAGTCGGGGGTCTGCACAGCAGAAGCCAGGGCCGTCTCTGGGGGGCACATAGCCTCTCTCCTGCTCGAGACCCCCCAGCAGCTTCCACTGCACGTGGGGCTTCAGTCCACACCACGCCCTGACCCTGCTCTCCCCCAGGGCTCGGCCACCTCCCCTCCTTCCCTCTGGGATTCAGCTTCAACCTCACTTCCACAGGAGAGGCTGCTCCATCCCCAGAGCTCTTCCAGCCTCCCCCGTTCACTTCCCCAGGACGTCCCCTCACTCAGTGGCCCTGCCTCTTGCCGGACTTGTTTGCAGGGTCTCTGTGCTTGACTGGGTCTCCCAGGAAACAGCTCAACCCGGGCAGCCTCCCAAGGAAGTCCCCCAGGGAAAATGCCTCTTTGGGGTCCACCCCTTGGGGGCTGGAAGGGAGCAGAGAGAAAAGTGGGGGTGAGTGGGTGCAGTGGTTAGGGGCAGGGCTGCCCAGCTGCAGGACACAGGGGGTCGGGGCTCAGGGCAGGGGACCCACAGCTGCCCTGGACACCCACCTCCTTGGAGCTGGCTGGACAAGGAGGCACGGTGGGTCCACCCCACAGCCGCAGAGGGAGGCCGAGTCCTGCTGGCCGGGCTTCCTCGGACAAGCCACAGCCTGGCCGCCATTTCCTCGCGTCTGGGCCGGTGCAGCATGGTCCCTCACCAAAGCGATGGAGGGGAAGCCATGCTCTGTGGGGGCCCAGCACTCCCTGCGATCACTTGAAATGGTGGCTGTTATCCTTCTCCATCCCTGCACACCCAAGCAGTGTGGGGAGCCCCCGCTGGTCCGCGGCCCCACCAAGGCCACTGCAGCCTCCTCTCCAGGTGAAGGCACCACTAGACGGGCCCAGCCTCGTCCTTCCAGGGCGCCTGGCTTCCTGCCCCACTCCCCGCTGAGGCCCTGCATCTCGGACAAGGGCCATTTCCGCTCCCCAGGCCTACTTTGAGGCTCGGAGGCCCCGTGGGCTGCTGGCCCGTGGCTGTGAACCACGGAGGAAGAGGCCTGGCCCATCTCCCCGTCCCGGGCACAGGACCGCTCACTGGCCCTGTTCCCGCCTCCATCTGCAAGACGGCCCGTCCAGACACGGAGAACGCATCATCAAACCACTTGGAGAAATAACTGCCGGCACACAGGGCCCCTGGTGCTACACAGCAGACCCGTGTCCTGGCACGGTGGTCCCCAGTAACCCCGGGGCTCAGCAGCGCCAGGAAAGGGACAGCCTCTGTGTCAAGGGGTTTGTGTCTCAGGGCAGAAGAGTGAAGTGGCAGGGAGGGCTGACGTCATGGAGGGCTGATGTCGTCATGGAGGAACCCTGCTTCCCAGGCCTGTTCCCAGCATCCTCTGCTCACTGCCCTGTGAGGCAGGAGCCGTAACTACGTCCGCTTTCTAGATGGGGAAACTGAAGCCCAGGGAGGGCAAGGGACTTATTCTGGGACTCAGAGCCCGGAAGCACCAGAGTGTGCGCCTGGAGCCCCCCTCGGCCGCCCAAGGGCCGCACACGGCAGCCACCGGGAGGTGAACCGGCCGACACCAGCCAGCCTGGACCTGACTTGGCAGCACGGGGCCATGTGGCCCTGCGGGTGTCACAGGGGCCAAAGGGACTCTGCCTCGCACTCGAGGCTGGGGTGGGTGGCCTCGTTGCCGTAAGGGATGTGGGGTTGCGCCCGGGGTTGGCTGGGCTCTGAGGCGTGATCGTAAGGACGGTCGTTCCAACCCTGAGGGGGCTTCTTTCCAGAGCTCAAAGTACCCATGAAACAGAAATGAGGCCTCCAGCATCCCTGAGCCCCACGTCAGCTGCAAGGGGACCCCGGTCCCCAAGGACACCCCCATTTATTTATTTATTTATTTTTTTTTGAGACGGAGTTTCGCTCTTGTTACCCAGGCTGGAGTGCAATGGTGCGATCTCGGCTCACTGCAACCTCCGCCTCCTGGGTTCAGGCAATTCTCCTGCCTCAGCCTCCTGAGTAGCTGGGATTACAGGCACGCACCACCATGCCCAGCTAATGTTTTGTATTTTTAGTAGAGACGGGGTTTCACCATGTTGACCAGGATGGTCTCGATCTCTTGACCTCGTGATCCACCCGCCTCGGCCTCCCAAAGTGCTGGGATTACAGGCTTGAGCCACCGCACCCGGCCTTACCCCCATTTATTTTCAAACAGTCCCCAAGGCCCAGCTCCACCCATGCAGAAACCAGTTGTGGCAAAGCGAGGGTCCAGCGCTGCCTGTGCAGAAGGAGCCTGGAATTTGGGGAGGGGTCCTGTGGCCTGGCTGCCCCACACAAGGGGGTCCCTGGGGCACCTGCTGTCCCACCCTGGCCATCCTCCCACGTGCTGCACATGTGTCCTAACAGCACTGTGGTCCTCTTGCTGGGGCGGGCGGGGTCACTCTGGGTGTTGGCCCCTGCCCTGTGGTCCTGGCTCAGAGGCAGGTGGGCAGGTGGTGCAGAGTCTGGTGAGAAGGGCCCCGACACCTGGAGGGGAAGGGTCTCACACAGAGGACCAAGCCCATCCTCATGGACTCTTCCGTGGCCCCGACGGAGAGACTATGCTTTTCCATCTTAAGAGTGGGGAAACCGAGGCACAGATAGGCCAAGGATGGGGAGAGCCAGGTGTGGATCCAGGTGGCCTGGCCCAGCCACCCCTTCCCCACCAGCCACAGAGGGCACCTGCAGCATGGGAGGTACGGCTGCCCTCCTGGCTTCCCCGCCTCTATGGCTTGGGCCTCTGCCAAGTGTCCTCTCTCCCTGCCCGTGGCTGATGGCGGCCTCTTCTAATTGTCTGTCCCCCCACCCCAGAACCCTCCGTGGCTCAGGTACTGGCTCCGGGCTCAAGGTGTCCCTCTCTGGGCACAGCTGAGTCGTGGGTGCCCTGGTGTTGGGTTTCCCTGTATGCGGCTTCCCCCAAAGGGTCTGGGCATGCAGGAACCAGTCAAAGATGTCTAAAGGAAGAGGCGCCGGCTCCTCCCCAGCCCTGGCTGCAGCCTCACCTGCCTCCCAAGCTCCCACCCATCAAGAAAATTCCCAGACCTGCTGGGCACGACGGCTCATGCATGTAATCCCAGCACTTTGGAGGCCAAAGGGGGCAGATCACCTGAGGTCAGGCATTTGAGACCAGCCTGGGCAACATGGTGAAACCCCATCTCCACTGAAAATGCAAAAGCTAACTGAAGTGATGGTGTGTGTCTGCAATCTCAGCTACTCAGAAGGATGAGGCCCAAGAATTGCTTTAGCCTGGGAGGTGGAGGTTGCAGTGAGCTGAATTCTTACCACTGCACTCCAGCCTGGACAACCAAGAGAGACTCTATAAAAGAAAATTCCCAGACCCTGGAGGCCACTCCCTGGGGCCCATGGGAGGAGAGGCCATGTCTTTCCCAGATGGCACATCCAGTTCCCAGCGAAATGTCACTAGCCAGCCGGCAGAGGAAGCCGCTTTCCAGGCCTGGAGGAGTGGCTGGGAAAGAATACGGAATGTGCCGGGACCAGCCACTCATCCATCACTTTCCCTGTCTGCCCGGGGCGCCCAGCCCGCCCTGCCCAGCTGGGAAACGGCCACAGGCCAGGGCTCCCAGCCGGGGGATTCCAGAACCCTCCATGGGAGGGGAACTCATGGCTTCCTGGCCTTCCCCATCTCACGCCCTCCTCAGCTCTGGAGCCACAGGCTCTGCTTCTGCCGCAGCCTCCTCTGACTGTCACGCAGGACACTGGGCAGGTAACACAGGTGACTGCCTTGAGGCCTTTGCACGGGCAGTGCACCCACAGCAATGACGTCCCTCTGTGTGCCTTGCCTGACCTGAGCGTTTGTGCAGATCACCTCATTTCGTGTCTCCGCAGGTCTAGGAGGCTGTCAGGTGGAGAAACTGAGGCTAGGGCCCAGGCCGCCTGGCTCTGGAGCCCACTCTCTCCGTGAGTTTGGGACATGCTCCCGTGGGCAGGGGGGTCGTCTCTGGCCTTGCCGGAGCTGACCGCAGGCACGCAGGGGAGGAGGGGGCGCAGCCCGCAACGGGTCCCGAGGGCTCCAGGCCTCTCCTCCGGTCAGCCCAGCCGACCCTCATCCAGGATACCCCAAAGCCCAGCCTCAGAGGCGCAGCAAGGCCTCTCGCAAAGCCTTTCCTGGAGCTATGGTGCAGGCCGGGCTCCCGGCACTCAGGATGGGCCCTGCATCCACAACAGTGCTGTGCCTCAGTTGGACCTTCCGTAAAAGTGCAGAATGGGGGGCTGAGCTCAGGCTCTGAATGCTGCAGCCTGGGTGGGCGGCCTCAGTATCCACATCTGTGTGACAGGGACGAGAAATGACATGAATGCACGTGGGACAGTCACTGGCCATTCTGGGTGACCCCAGTGGTGGCTGGGACGAAGGACGCCACTGCCTTACACAGCTGCTCATTTTCCTTCCGAATTTGCAGGCCATCTGGGAAAGGCATGGATAAGCAGAGAGGAGACCCCGAGGGTCACTCACGCACGCCACCCTCCCACTCCTCACGGCCCCGGAGATTGGTGACCTTGAACCCACACTGCCCCGAGGGGTGAGGTCACCTTAGGTCTCTGGCCACGGCTGTGCGGTGAGTGAGGGGCAGAGCCAGGAATGGAGCCCGAGTCTCCGAATTCCACCCTCTACTTGGCCGGGCAGCCATCCCGTGCAGTGAGCCCAGGCCAAGGTAAACCGGACACTTGCTTTCAGGGAGCCAGAGGGGCCAGCCACCCTCCCAGACACACTTCCCAAGAGCAGTACACGGCAGCTTCCCGGCCCCTTGGCCAGCACCAGAGCAGCATGGCCCTTCTTCGCTTGGTGCCTGGCTGCCCCTCCGGCCTCATCGCCCGGCTCCCTGCACCCCCTGGGCTGGGCCTTGGCCACTGGCTGCCCCTGCCCCAGGGCCTCTGCAGGGAAAGTGCATCCCCGTCGTCCCCGAAAGTCGGCCTCTCATCTTACGCTTTGCCCCAGGCCCGGCCTCCAGTGAGGCTGCAGCCCCGAAGCCCTTTGCCCCGGCTCCCCTCCTGGCGCTGTCTCTCCCCGCAGCTCTGCAGGCCAGCCCACCTGTCTTGCGCCTCTTTCTCTCTTGTGACGCTCCAGGTGAGCTCCAGGAGGGCTGGGCTTTTCTGCCTCATCAGCCACAGCCGGCAGCAGTGCCTGCCACACCCCACACCGCAGGCGCTCAGCAAACACCTGCTGCGTGGAGACCGAGAAAGCCCGGAGAGGCACAGCCCACTGAGGACCGACAGGCCTGGGCAGGGGTGGCACCCTCCCACCTCCGGAAGAGCTGTGGGGTGAGCTGCAGATGGCGTGAGCAGTGCAGGTGCCCCCCACGGCAGGGTCTCTGCGCCGGCTCTCCGGAGCCCCCAAGGGGCAGGTGAAACAGGAGAACCTGGTGTTGACTGGGAAGGGCCCTGAGAAGGTCTTTGACCAGCGCCAGACCTGGGGCTCCCAGGCCAAGACGAAGGCAAAGTGAAGGGACATGGGGCTCCTTTGGGGCAGACCCCAGGACAGCAGGTGCCCCCCACCCCCGCCTCCAGGGCTGTGCCAAGTGTGGGATGTGGGGTGGGTGAGGCAGCCGGAGAGCCTCAGGGGCTGCCCTGCAGCTGCCGCACATCTGGCTTGTCCCGGCCTCCCTGCCTGGAGAGTAGGCAGCTGTATCAACAGGGGGGCTGCACCTTCTCCCCATCGGTCTGGGAAGGCCCTCCTGCCCCCTCAAGGGACGAGGAACCAAGTCCCATTTCTCTCCCTGACCCTTCCTGGTCCTCATGGGCCTGGCCCAGGGCAGACCCTTACTCTGGCCCCACAAACTCACCCCTGCTGCCTTTCCCACCATGGACAGGAATGAGGGACCCTGACCCCAGGGGCTGCGGGCGATGACTATGGAGGTCACGGGTTGCCATGGCAACAGAGCAAGGCTGGGTGGCTGGAAAGTCAGTTAGCATCCCGCTACGGCCGACTGTGTGAACTCGGGATGGGGGTTGCCCCCAAACCTATATGAGTCTCTGGCTCCCCTCGGGTAAGATGGGGCACCTCTCTGGGTGGAGTGACTTGAGACAGTGAAGAAAAAGCCTTTTGCAAACTCAAAAGCCTGCTGTGACCCTCCCATGGGGACAGCATCTCTCGAGAGTCAGAGGACTGGGGCAGGGAGGAACAGAAACCTCAGGCTTTCCCTCCCTGTGGGAACGCAGCTGGCTTTTCTCCTAATCTGGCCTCAGTTTTCTCAACTGTAAAATGGGAATGAGGATGGAATTCACCCCACAGGATTGTGGAGGGACGAGGTGCGGGAGCTCATGAAGAGCATCTAGAACAGAACGCCTCGAGGCCCACGACACAGCCTCCTGGGGACGGGCATGTGACGAGGGGGCAGAGAGGAGGCCCTGTCCTCAGCACATGTGCGCCCGGGTTTTTAAACTCCTGTTTGCTGACAGCTGGTCTGCACTGAAGCTCAGGTTCTGAAATCAATCTTTCATTTCAATCCCAGCTGACTGACCAAGCCATGCGGTGTGAGAGGCCCGACTCGCAGGTGGGAAACTGAGGCACAGAGCTGTGACGCCGCTTGCCCCAGTCACCCAGGTGTCATGCTTCGGGCCATCTGTCCAGCTGCAGCGGCCGCGTGGAGCTGGCTGATGTGGGGCTCGTCCTTGGCACTGTGCCCAGGGCCAGCCCACGGGTGACCATGAGCAGCAGTGTTGGGTAAAGGAACCAACCAGAAAGCCTCTGGGGAACACTGAAGACCCTTCCCCCCCGCAGCTGTGTGGGGGAAGCTCTGTCACTCAGAGTTGGCTGGCAGGGCCCAGGCTGCCATCACCACCACAAACAGGTGCCCCGGGCATCCTTTCAGTGAGGGAAGGAGGCGGAGGTCCCCTGTGTCACAGACGTGCTGCTAAACTGTATCACACAAAAATCTCACCGAAACGCCCCTCTGGGCACAGCCCAAGGCTCTCCATTTGATGGGAGCCCACAGGCCGCCTCTGCCTGCAGGCTGGGCCCACCCGCACCTTCTGCACCACGACATGGCCCCAGGCAGAACTGGCCTTGCCTCCCCCCTCCCCAAGGAGAGAAGGGAACCTCCTTCATGGGTTACTGAGGACCAAGGAGCCCTTCAGGACAGCTGTGCCCTGCAAGTGAACCTGGCTCACCACAGAGATGCAGAAGACGCACAGCGTGTGCTGCGTTACCGGGGCCCCACGGGAAGGCGGGCTGGGGGTCTCTCCGCCAGTCCTGGCCAGTCACGCCGGCTGCACCGCCATCCCTCCTGCCAGCCTCAGGGCCTTGGCACCAGCTGGAATACTTTCCCTGGCTCTGTATGTCCGTCTCCTCATTGTTCAGGCCTGGCGCAAATGTCCTGACTAAGGGAAGCCTTCCCTGACCCGGCTCAAGGGGTCCCTGCCCCCGGCGCCCTCCGCCACGTCCCGACCACCCGGCTCAAGGCGTCCCTGCCC
>NW_022436955.1:32191366-32199688 GCF_009761245.1 Sapajus apella
CCGCCACGTCCCGACCACCCGGCTCAAGGCGTCCCTGCCCCCGGCGCTCTCTGTCATGTCACCTTTTTTCCTTCTCCGGCCACTTGTCTGTGCCTGAAGCCTCCGTATGTGTGAGTCCTTGGGTTCACACCCATCTCCCCCAGGGCAGGACCTGAACAGCACCTGGCATGTGGCACGACCCCATAAAGGTGTGCTGACTGGCCCGTAAAGACAATGCCCCCATGTGCCTCCCCGGCAGCGGCAGCCCGACATCCTGCCCTCGGCAGGCTCAAGAGGATGCTCGGATCGCTGCCACAGGACACAGCCTGGACGGGGCTTGAATCAAGGCCTGCCCCTCTGCCTGTGAGCCCAGCAAGCCGCTCCCCTCATCCATTAAGCGGGGGAACACCCCTCCCGCGGGTGCGTCTGAGGACCAAGAGCTTCTTGAGTCTGTCCTGCGGCAGGGGCTCGGGGGTGCCGGTCATGGTTATTTGCGACCCTCTCCTGTGAGGCATGTTTGCTGCTAATGGCCTCAATTTCCTACCCTGCCCAAGCCCCTGCCCTTTTGATGTGATTCCGGCTCTTCCCGTGGAGAGGCAGGGTCCACTTCCCTGCCCCCGCTGGATCTGGGCTGACTGGAGGACTTGCTTTGGCTGGGGACAGGGTGTGGTGCAAGGGATGTCAGGCAACCCTGATCCTCGATGCAAGCGGCCGGCAGCCTCACTAGCCCTCTGTGGGGCCCCCACGTGAACACACTCAGGATGAGACACATGCAGGGCAGGGTTGGCCCAGGCACTTGGCAGAGCTGCTGACCCATGGCTGACCACAGACTGGCCAGAAAACCCAGCCACGCCAAGAACCACCCCACCAAGCTTGCCAAAACTGCCAACCTAAAGAACTGTGAGCCAAAGAATGGTGGTTGCTTTGAGCCACTGTTTGAGGGCGGCTTGTTACACAGCAGTAGCTGACTGATACACTTCAGTACTTAGAATCTCAACATATCAGAGCTGCAAGAGACTTGAGAGACCAACAATCAAATTTCACAGATGCTGAAAAGGCGGCTGGGAAGCTGGACAAGAGAAGTGACCCACCTCATCTCCAGCCGAACCAGGCCTCAAATGCCAAGGATGCTCCCGCCCTTTGCTACTCCACTCCCTATTTCTCTGTGCTGGGGTCTCAGCTGGGACAAGCAATTCCACCTTCAGGAATGCATTCTCAGGGAATAACCAGAGCGTGCACAAACACTGACCTACAAGGCTGTCCATCACAGCACCGTTTATGAGAATGGCAAACGGAATAAATATGGTACCTCCTCAGAGAGCGCTGGGCAGACACATCATTTACTCTACGCAAAACTAACGAACCTGAAAAACCACGCGTGGCCACCTTCACTTTGGAAAGCTGTTTCCTGGTATCTGCTGACTGGACCAGTCACAGCTGCCAGTGCAGCCGGCTCACTCCTGGGCGTACAACCAGCAGAAGAGCCAACACACATACACGCCTCCAGAGCAACGAGCAAGAACGTCACAGGCCACTTCCTCAGCAAGGGTGCACCGAGGTGGAGGGACAGTGGCTGCAGCACGGCCACACAGTGGAATACAATGCAGCAAGGAAAAAGGACCGGCACCACCAAGTACAACCCTGCACACAGTCTCACAGAAACGGCAGCCAGACCCTGCAGAGCATGTGCACAAGAATCCGTTTCTAGAAAAATCAGAATCAGGCAGCAACATTCTGTGATGCTAGAGATCAGGGTGGTGGCTCCCGACAGTGGAGTGACCAGAGGGGGACCAGGGTCCTCGGGGGCAGGTCGGAAAACGTTTGTTGGTCAGGCCCGTGGTCGTGCGCCTGACGCTTTGTGAAGCCTGTCGGGCTGCACGTTCTGTGTGCTGGGCTGCAAGGGTACGTTTACTTGCAAAAACCATGTCACAGGGCGCTCTCTACTGACACGGTGACCCGTGAGAGAAAACCAACAAGGTGACAGAGCAGAGCTTCTACTTTGGAAATAAGCAAAGGCATGGAAGCCAACAAGGCCAGAGGCGTGATCGTGGGCCCCGGCGGGCAGGTCGCAGTCGCAGCCACCACGCTCTTGCCGTGTTTTCAAGTGTCTAGGGTGAGTCAGAGGCTGGCCCTGGCCCAGCCACTGAGCCCAGAGCCCCAAGCCATCCAAGGTGCCCGACCTCTGCCTTGTACCTGGAGGATGGTGCCCAGGGACTGGTCTTCTACGGCACCCTGGGGGTCACGCAAAGCCTGGAGGGGCTGGGGGACAGTGGTGAGCTCAGAGGCTGGAGTTAAAATCTTCCCTGCTCCCCAAAGGGCCGCAAATGGGACCCAGATGTCCGGGGCCTGCTCGCCCCACGGCCGCACACAGAGGAAGCACATTCCCTGCCCAGCTGCTGGGCTGCACTGCCAACAGCAACGCCCTGAGAGCCCGGGGGGAGGTGGCCCTGCCATCTGGGCTGCCTGCTGCCGGGGCGGGTGGGGGTCAGGGTGTGGTTGCCAGGCCAGGCAGGGCGGAAGGAGGAAGGGGCACTGTCCTCACCTGGCACCAGCCCTGGCACCCTGGGAGTCCTGGGTACAGCCGGTCCCTTCTCCAGTCCTCGTGTCCCCACGCCGTCAGGGGAGGCAGCCATCCTGAGGACAGACACGGTTTCCGGGTGAGGAGGTGTGTGCTGGGGGGACTGCCAGGAGGAGGTGTGTGTGTAGGGAGGAGATGGGGCTCGGGGCGCATGGGTGGGTCGGGGGGTGGTGGAACTGCTGGGTAGTGGCCTCCTGCCCTGGGTCTGCCCATCTGAGTGAGTTCTCCAGCCTGACCTCAACTCAGAGGAGGGATAGCTCCTTCAGGAACCCCACAGGCAGCACGGGAGAGGGGGCCTGGCGGGCTGTGTGGCTGGTCACGGGGTGGGTGGGGGCCCTGATGGGCTGTGTGGCTGGTCATGGGGTGGGCAGGGGCCCTGGTGGGCTGTGTGGCTGGTCACGGGCTGGGCGGGGGCCCTGGTGGGCTGTGTGGCTGGTCACAGCGCTGGTAGGGGCCCTGGTGGGCTGTGTGGCTGGTCACGGGCCGGGCGGGGGCCCTGGTGGGCTGTGTGGCTGGTTGCTTCAGTCAGACCCTTGCCCTCTCTGAGCCACTGCCTGACACCTTCCTGTCTCAGGAGCGTCACAGTGCCCTCCATCCATCCATCAGGCGTGTGTGCGTGTGTGTGCACATGCGCATATTTGTGTAGGTATGTGTGCGCACTCATGTATATGTAGGTGTATGTGTAGGTTTGTATTCATGCATGTGTGTAGGTGGGCGCATGTGTGTGTATTCGTGTGCATGGGTGTATATTCGTGTGCACACACGTGTATAGGTGGGTGTATGTGTACATGTATTAATGTGTGTATGTGGGTGCATGTGTATGTACTCATGCATGTGCATCTGAGTGCATAAAATGTGTGCACTCATGTGTTCTTGTATGTGCATGTGGTTCATGTGTGTGCATACTCACGTGTGCATGTGTGTGTGCACTCACGTATATGTGGGTGTATGAGTAGTGTATTCATGCGTGTGTATGTGGGCACATGTGTGTGTACTCGTGTGTGCATGGGCATGTATGTGTGTATAATGTGTGCAGTCATGTGTACGTGTGGGTGTGTCTGTGTATTCACGCGTGCGGGTACGTGGGCACGTGTGTGTGTGCTTGTGTGTGCATGGGCGTGTGTGTGTGCACTCACATCTATGTGGGTGTATGTATACGTTTGTATTCATGAGTGTGTGTACATGGGCAGGTTTGTATTCATGTGTGCATGGTTATCTGTATGTGTTTATAACATGTGCATGCATGTGTAGATGGGGATGTATGTGGGCATGTGGGTGTGCATGCCTGTGCGTACTTGTGTGTGCATGGGTGTGTATCTGTGTGTGCGCGCACTCACGTTAATGTGGCTGTATGTGCACATGTGTATTCATGTATGTGTGTGTGCACTCATGTGTCTATGTCACTGTACCTGTGTATTCATATATGTGTATGTGTGCATGGGCGTGTATTCCTGTGTGTGTGCATGTGAGTGCATGTGTGTGTCCTCGTGGGGTGGGTGTTCACGTGTGCATTTTCTCTAGTGAGGACTGTGACATCAGGAATGGCTGCACAGCGCCCCAGCCTGAGTGAGTGTGGTCTGATCTGTACACAGAGCTTCTCCGGAAGGAACAAGAGGCGGCCACTGGGGAGAGTGGGTGGGCTGGGCAGGCAAGAAGGGGTGGGGGGACCCTCTGCCTTCCCTCTTTGCCTCCCAGCCCTTTATTTTATACCACATCCTCCATTTATTTTTGAAAATGCCTTTGGCCACTGGCGCAGGCCCCTCCTCACTGTGGCCCCGGGGGATGGAGACCTGACTGCTGGGTGGAGGGGCCCACGGAGAGGAGGGTCGCATCAGTTACTGGACAGGCGCAGCTGCAGGGATTCTTTTAGAATAAGCAGCCGCACGGGAGGCTGAGGCAGGAGGTTGCACCACTGCACTCCAGTCCGGGTGACAGAACGAGACTCTGTCTCAAAAAAAAGAAAAAGAAAAAGGAGAACTGGCGGACTCTAAGGAGTTGGTCAGCTATTGGCTGACCCCAGGCTGGTGCTGCAGGTGTGACAGCCAGCCCCGCCCTCTGCGCAGCTGTGCGCCTGGACTTAGGTGCGGAGCAGAACGTCCCACAGCCGGCCATGGACAAGCGAGGGCCAGAGAACCTTCCAGGAAGAGGCGATACCACACCTGGTTCTGAAGGCTGCAGGATGGGCATCGCTAGAGAAAGGCGGAGGGGAGGGCCTGCCCAGGGAGGGCGCGGAGGCTGGGATGCTGGGGACAGGCAGGTGGTACAGCCCTGGGAACAGGACCCTCCCACGTGCACAGCTGGCGGAGCCACCGCTGGGCTGGTGGGGAAGGCCCAGCCGTCTGCGGAGGGTCTGGGAAGCCAGGCCCTCTGGGGATTTTCCTCAGCCACCAGTGAGGCGCCAGGGAGGCTTAACTGGTCCCCAACCTGTTGTCGCTGCTTAAAAAATGTGCCAATTGACTGTAAATCACCTTGAACTCTGCAGAGGAGCTGCCACGGTTAGTCATGCTATTACCCGCGTGGACGCTAGAGAAGAATCTGGGTCTGGCAGCATGGTACACCCCCCGGGTGCCAAATGGAGAATGTTTTCCCTGAAGTGCCAGGAGGTTCTCCCAGCAGCGTCATGAGTGAGACACGTGATGTGCACACACAACACACACCTGCAGACGAGTGTGTGGGGCCACGATGCCCTCGGCCACAGGCACGGAGGGACCCCGGGACACGGTGCACATGAAACCCGAACATCCTAGCAACCCCACGGGACTTGAGAGGCAGCCTCCCTGGCCTGGGCAGCCTGCGCTGGCTTTGCCTGGGGCTTCCCCCGACGCACGTGGATGTCCCGTGAGCTGGTGTGGCCAGGCTGTACAGGCCGTGACTCACGTGGAGAGACAGCGTGGCCTCCCTGGTGCCAATGCCCCTTCTGCTTCTCAGTTTTTTGACATTCAGACACCGACCTGGGCCCTCACTGACCCCTGCAGGCCGGGGGTGAAGGGAGGCCCGGGAGAAGGCCCCACCATGGTGTGGGCCCTGTCCTCTTGGCCGGGCATCAGAAGGGGACTGGTTCTCCTGCCCTTGCCGGGTGGGCTGGGGCTGCCCCTGGAACCAGCCACATCACACTCCGGTCACAGCCACACCCTGGGAAGCCTTTCCCTGTCTCACCTCCCAGACGGGCTGGGGCTCCCGCCCGCGAGGACACACCCCACCGGCACAGGCCTTCAGCTCCAAGCGCACAGCCTGCTCAACTTCCCAAAACGCGCTGCTGCTTTTACGTTGTGAGCCCCGCACAGGAGGCTGGGTGGCGGGAGGGCGGAGCAGAGCTATGCCCAGGCCGGAGCCCCCGGACCAGAACATTCTGTCTTCTTGCCGTGAGAACTCTCTAAACGTCCCGAAGTTCCACGGCAGGTCAGCCAAATGGCCCAGGGGGTAACGAGAAGCTGGGGCCACCCTGCCTCCAGGGCTGGTGTGGCACGAGGTCTGAGCTGCCGGCTGGCGGTGTCACCAGCATCGCCCCAGGGACAGTCCCACAGCCCAGTATCCACTCAACCTTACAGGTAAAAAGCCCAGTGCCCACGGCCAACATCACGAGGGCAAAACCCACCCCTCGAATTCTCCACACTGTGCACGTGGCACACGGCGTACCAGGCGGGGGCTCCCTCCCACCCGGAGCAGCCTCTCCGCCGAGTGCCCAGGCGGGACCTCAGCTACTTCTGAGCTCGGGCAGTCTGCTGCACGTTTACTCTAAAAGCAAAGGCAAAGGATGGTGCCTTGTCAAAGTCACAGCATCGCTCCTCTTAATCCGTGGAGGCCGTTGCAGTGCAGGTCTGGGGCTGCGTCAGACCCCGCCCCACACTGAGATCCACTGGGCCTCGGTTTCCTCATCTGCACAAAGGGGACAGTGGTAACTCCTCCCTTGGGAGTTAGCCCGGGAAACAGCTAGAGCATTAATGAGAATTCAAGTGATTCACAAGTGTAGGCATACAGTAAGTGCTCAATCAGTGCTGGTGGGTAAACCACTGGCTTCCCCAGCACTCGGCTCATGGATTCATTGCTCTCTCTGGGGTGGCGTTCCTGCCTTCCCCCTACCCCAGATGGTGAAAGTTCAGGCTGTGTGCATCGGAGGCCTCCATCCTCCCACCCCAGGGACGCGAAATTGGCTGACCACTGAAGCTTCTGCAATGCTGGAATGTTCTAAGCCCTGACAGTTGCCGGAGCCCCACCTGGCTGCCGAGTATGAGAAAGGAGGCCCTACGAGGGAAGAACTCAATTCTGCATTTATCTTTTTTGGATGGAGTCTGCACTTCTGCCCAGGCTGAAGTGCAGTATGAGAAAGGAGGCCCTACGAGGGAAGAACTCAATTCTGCATTTATCTTTTTTGGATGGAGTCTGCACTTCTGCCCAGGCTGAAGTGCAGCAGCAGGATCTCCGCCTGTCATGTTCAAGCAAGTCTTGTGCCTCAGCCTCCCAAGTAGCTGTGGTTGCAGGCACGTGTCACCACGCCTGGTTAATTTTTGTATTTTATTTTAGTAGAGGTAGGGTTTCACCATGTTGGCCAGGCTGGTCTCCAACTCCTGGCCTCCAGTGATCTGCCCACCTTAACCTCCCAAAGTGTGGGGATTACAGGTGTGAACCACCGCACCCGGCCAGGAATATTTCATCTTAATTAATTTAAATTCCAGTGGGCACAGGTCGTGCGTGGTGATGGAGTGGCAGGGCCCCACCATGCAATGCCAAAGGTACCGAAGGCGCAGGTGGCCGGTGGCCTCTGCCTCCCTGGGGGGGGGCAGTCACACCTGCCTGCTCCCAGATTCTGCCAGGACTGGGTCCCCCACCCCTCCCCTCCCCGCCCCGCCCGCTCGCCAGCCCCAGCTGGGTGGTCTTCCTCCAGCCAGGCCCACCTGAGGCTGCCTCCCGCCCTCTTGGAGGCCAAGCCCCTCCCCAGGGGGCTCCATTAGCCAGCCCGGCCGGAGTCACTGGGAGGCGTCTTGGAGAGCAGCCCTAGGCCGCCCCACGTCCTCACCACCTGGAACACCACATCCTTTCTCCGAATTTAAGGAAAACAGGCTGCTCAAGGCAAAGCTCTCCAACAGATGTTTCCTCTTGGCCGACCTCCCTGCTCCGCCCCCACCCTGGGCCTTCCCCCCGGCAGGGCCTGCCCAGCTCTCCCAGGGCCGAGGCCTGGGGCAGGGGAGACCAGGCGATTTCAATTCTTTTTAGGAAGGGGGAGGAAGATATTTTATAAACGTGTTTTACAAGCCTGTCTTTGCCATTGTTGATGTAAACAGGTAAATCGTTTCCTGCCTCAATTAAAAACATCTGCCACATAAATGAATACCAATTAACTCATCGTGTTTTTAATTACTCTGTTAATTACATGCAGGCAGCAGAAAGGATGGCAGGGGAGCGGGAAGCCAAGCGGATCCTCCCCGTGCCACGCCGCTCCACCCCGGCTTGGCAGGATGGGAAATGTGTCTGGCTGTGACGGATGGGGTGGCAGGGAGGTGGTGGCACCCTGCCAGTCGGGATTTCCTGATCCAGGACGGCGAGTGGGTCCCTCTTCCCGGGATCTCCCTGGTGGGGGTCCAGGCCCCAGCCCTCTGTCTGCGGCCCCCTGGACTCTGCCTGTGGGTCCTGCTGCCCCTGGGGAGAAGAAAGGGCACCTCAGGACGCTGCTTATTTCGTGGGCCACATTTTCCTGGGGGAGGGGGGGAGGGGGGGGGACGCGGGGAAGTGGGTCAGGCTAGCCGGACTGGAAGAGGAACTCCACCTGG
>NW_022436955.1:32199788-32240323 GCF_009761245.1 Sapajus apella
AAGCCCTGATTAAGGCTCTGTTGCTGGGGTGAGGGGGGGATGGGGAGCAGCCTAGGGGGAGAGGCCTGGAGTTTGTCCAGGAAGCCCTGATTAAGGCTCTGTTGCTGGGGCGATGGGGGTATCAGCATCACCCTAAACAGGACCCCTGGGAATGAGGATCGTGTCAGCTCCATGTACTGAGCTGTACACCTGAGGTGCTGGGTGCCTCGCGGCTGCAGCCCCTCATTTGAACCTGCTTCCTCGGGGGCACCTGGGACGCCCTCCATAGGCGCCACGGCCTTCGTGGTAATGACACTATTTGTTCGCTCGGTTCAATAAGCGTCTACGTGGGGAATGTGGACGCCTCTCCTCGCCTCACCCAGACCCCTCTGCACGGAACGTTTTGACTCCCTGTTCACAGATGTCGAAGCTGAGGCCACAGAGGCACCTGCCTGTCCCAGGTTAAATCACGGGGATGGACCAGGTGAGTTGTTAACCCCGGGCTCTGATTTCAGGGTTGGTGTTGATGCCACCAAATGTGTGGGGTGGTGAGGACATCCCGGGGAGCTGGGTTCAGGGGCTGGGCCGGCCAGCGTCACACTGTGGGTGGGTGTGCCCCAGGTCTCTCTAAGGGCATCCCGAGGGTCATCTTCACCCAAGAGGGCACCCCATTCCTCCCAGAAAACAGCCCCCAGAGAAGCTGGCCCTGCTCTTCCCCTAGGATTCTGCAGCCTAAGGATGCAGAGGTGGCCAGAGCCGGCTGGGCTCTCAGAGCCAGTGACAGTCCTGTCCAGCAGCAGGGCGAGGATGCTCCACAGGAAGCCCAGTACTGCTCGGTGGGAAAGAGGGCAGAGTGCTGCGCTCATCCTGTCTGCCCTGGCCACCGGCGTGGGCGCCGCAGGAGGCGCTCCGTGCGCAGGGGCATTAGATGCTGTCTGCCCCTCGAGGCACAGAGAAGCAGCCCCCACCCTAGGGCCCCGCCATGCTGGTGCCCGAGGCTGACATTCCTCCAGCAGCCGCCTCTCCCACCACACACAAGGGCTGGGCTCCAGGGCCTTCCTGAGGGCGGGGTCAAGAATGCACCTTCAACTGGACAGGGACCACGCCGCGCCCATTCCGGGGCAAATCCCTCCCACTGGCCGGTCCCAGCTTGCAGCCACAGGGTCAGAGGGTGGTGGACGGCCCCTTCCTGGAGTCCTGTCCCCATCTTGGAGACAGCGACACCAGTGTTCCCCTGGCACAGGCTCCGCCCCTGCGTGGTTCACGTGGCTGACAAAATACTCACTCATTTAACCCTATGGCCCTCCCAGAAGGCTGTTCTGTGATATGACCACGACGAGAACATGAACCTCACTCTTCCCACTGTACAAACGGGGCAGCAAAGGCCCGGAGAGGTGTACCGTGGGGTGGACGGAGCCGTACCCGACCCCGACAAGCCGGCTCCACACAGTGCCCGTGCCTTCCCCTCCACGGCTGCCCGGCCCCCACCGGCTCTCTCCAATCACCCCAAGTCTCCCCAGTGTGTTCAATATGGAGGGAGACACGCAGGAAAGTTTGTGATGTGCTGAGACCTCACTGCAGGTTGACGAAGCGGGGGCACGGCTTCTGGGTTTGAAGTCAGCGTCCACTGGTGTGGGTGAGTGAGCTGGCCTTGCTGGACCTCAGCGTTCTCCCTGTGAAACGGGGGGACCTGAACCACCTCCTCTTCCCACAAACGTGAGGATTCGGGGCTTCCGCCCCTGCCTGCGTCCCCTCCATGCAGGCCTCCAGGCTGAGTGTGTTGCCTCAAGGTTCCCTGAGCTTCAGGGACCTTGTAGAGAAACCTCAGTCTGAGGGGGCCTTGGCAGCCGTGTCACCCACAACACCCGCTGCCGTCGGAAGAGCCGTTTGCGGCCTTCGAACCAGTCTGAGCAGCAAGCGCGCTTCCTGCTGTGAGCTGAGGCGCTGCCGAGCCGTGAAGGGGCTGCAGACTCCGCACAGCCCAACCCTGAGACGCGCGCCCGGGGAGGAGGGCCAAGCCTCACTCCTCCACAGCTCGGCTCAGCATCTGTCGCACCTGCTGTCAGCGTGGGAAGGGCCTGACATGGGGGTCGGCTTTGGAACGCAGGCGCTGGGCTCCTGGGCCAGATGCCGGCAGCTTCTAGGTTGGGGAGGCTCTGGGGGAGGCCGGAATGCGGAACCCACCCCCAGGACTGTCCTCCCTCACGGCGGGCCCGGGGAGGAGCCCAGGCTTACTGGCCAGGACTTCAAAGCACAGATCACCACAGTGCAAGGACCGGGAAGACCCCTAGACCCCTGGGACCTGAGGCTGAGGGCGCACAGGGACCCCGTCAGGTGGGGCTGGGGGTAGGGCGTGGTCAGGCAGTGTCACAGCGACCCAGCCAGGCCTAAAGCAAGGACCCCCCGCCGCGGGGGCTGGTCATGGCTGCATTGGAGGGGCGCACCTGCTGGGCTGAGTCCCAGTGAGCTTGGGTGAAGGTCTGGCCTCTCTGGGCCCTGCCATCACCCCATTCCCTGGGAGCCACAACGGCTGTGCTAATGTGGAGTGCGCTGTGTCCCATCTGGTCAGACCCAGCGGGGAGAGGCAGGCGCCTGGGCTGAGCAGGTGCAGGGAACCACCTGCTGAATTCAGACCTGACAGGGGCCGTCATGGTGAGTGCTGCCCACAGCTTTGGGCCATGGAGGCTGCTGCCATCTCCTCCCACCTCACTGAGCACTTGCTCTACCAAGGTCACAGTCACACTCCCACCAGCTGAGAGGGTGATGACAGGGCAGTCGGGCAGTGAGACCTGAGGGACGGACCCTAAAGAAACCAGAAGCCACCGGTCACTGTGGCCAGCCCCAGGGCTTGCTGTGTCTGCGAGGCGTCTCAGGTCGGCACCAGCCCAAAGGGGAGCCAGAGGAGAGGACAGGGGCCCCCTCAGGGTCACACAGCACACCCTCGTCCTACACACGGCGTTCCCTGACCCTGCAACGGCAAGCCGTGTCCACAGTGGGCAGAGGCCCGGGTTCTAGCCCTGCCCTGACTGGTCTTCTCTCAGCCCCCGGTCTTGGGAAGGTGCCAGGCAGGCAGATGGGCCAGACACAGGCACAGTGCACCCACAGCTGGGGTGGCAGTTGCTGGGGAGACCTCCTGAGCAGGCCTTCCGGGTGCCCTGATTCATGCACCCAGGGCTCCGGGGGAGCTTCCAGGAGGTCTGCAGGGGCCCGAGGGTGGTGCGGCTGTGTCAAAACAGCCCCTAGGGAACATTCTGCCAGGAGGAGGCCCTTCCTGTGCCAGGCAGTGCCCGAGGGCTGCTCTCCTCCTGGCAGAACGGCTCTGAAACTAGCCGTGGGGACAGGGGTCACTTTACAGTGGGAGAAACAGGCTGGGAGAAGCTCCAGAGCGGCCGGCAGCCACATAGCTGGATGCGCTCCTTCCTCCAGGGTGCCGCGGTCACCGTGGGCTTCCCGCTTCTTCAGGACGGTCCCTCTGTTCACCGTTGGCCAGACTGCCTGCCGGGAGCCCCTGCGTGTGGGGAGCCTGGTAACGTGTTCTCCCAGGGCTCAGAACTGCCCCCGTGGGCTTTTCCGGGCTGCAGATGGGGAACCCCAGTCAGCAAGGATGAGGTGGTGCTCTGGGTCACCGCAGGGTCCTCCTCGCGCCGGCCCTGGGTCACCGTGCCTCCTCCCCGCGCTGGCTCTGGGTCACCGCAGGGTCCTCTCCGCGCCGGCCCTGGGTCACCGTGCCTCCTCCCCGCGCCGGCTCTGGGTCACCATGCCTCCTCCCCGCGCTGGCTCTGGGTCACCGCAGGGTCCTCTCCGCGCCGGCCCTGGGTCACCACGCTGTCCTCGACGTGTCAGAGCCCGTGTGAACGTGTTTACAATGATTTTTAAGAGAGGCTGAGAAGGACCAGGACTCAGGGGACGAGGCGTCCCCGTCTCCCACAGGCCGCAGCCTCAAGCTGACAGCATCTCGTCGGCCCCTGGAAGGTCACCTCCATGGGGTGAGGGAGGCCCCCGTGATTTCTGCAGGGAGCACTTGGTGGGCGCTGGGCGGACTCACTTTCTCCCCCTGTGAAAGGGGTTAATCCAGTGCAGTGCAGCCAGTGAGTGAATTCCCAGGAGGGACAGACCCTGAAGAAACTGGGCAGAGCCTGCTCAGCTGCCATGCAGTCAGCTTCCGAGGGCGGCTGTGCCCCCAACAGCCCAGCCTTGTTCCCAGAGGCGAGGAGCGAACCTGGGCTCCATGCAGGGGAATTCCGGCACCTGACAGGTGTGACAAATTCCTCCTCCAAAGTCCAGGGGACGAACCTGCGCAATCCACCAGCGGAGGGCCCCCGAGTGCTCCCAGGGACCTGGTGTGCTGTGGGCTGGGGGCGTCTGTCCCAGCCTCATCTCCGAGATGCCGGGGTCTGCTCTGCCCTGTGCTGTGGTTTTCGGGGGTCGAGGTCGAGTGACCTCTCTTCCCATCTCTCCTGCTCGGGGTCAGTCACCGGGCCACGTCTTGGCGCTGTGACACGGTTTGTTGTGCATCATACCAGGTGGACCTGGTTCAGCCAAGTAGCTCCGTGCCAGGACGGCGAAGGTGAGTGCCGCCCCCACCGTGCAGCTGCCTCGGGCAGGATCTTCCCGAGGACGAGCTGGGCGAAGGCGTGTACCCCAGGAGCTGCTGGGAACTCCTCCCTCCTGAGCGGCTAGCGCTTCAGTGCATCGGGGCTCCTAGGAGTGTGAACGGCATTCCACGGCAGCCACGGCCTTCCACGCCGCAGCCCTTGTGCCTCAGCTCAGAGCAGCAGGGTGGCCCATCTGGCCCCCGCCACCTCCCTGCCCTCATCCCCTTTCTCTGAAACAAGGCTCCTTGCTGGGCCTGGAGGTGGGGGCACACTCCTGCCTCAGGGCCTGGCGGGCACGGCCCTCCCTTGTCCTGAAGGCCTGACTTCCACGTCCTTGGATCAGAGAAGCTGGCGTTGACCGCCGTGGCCCTGGGGGGGCTGTCCCCTGCCTTCATCTCTGTCTCTCCCAGACGGAGCAGCCCCAAGCATACAGCAGGCGCCAATCCCTATTTGCCAAGGAGATGAATGAGCACAATCACTGCCTAATGGGCTCAGGGATGCCAGCCCGCAGGCCAGCTCCACGTGACAAGCCGCGTCCCGTCCCGCCCTCAGGTGCAGCCTTTCACGTCACAGGGCACGGACCTCCCCAGACAGCATGGACCCCCGCCTGTGGCGAGGCAGCCAGACACAGGGGCCCCAGCTCCTCCTGGAGCCACATCCTGACCCTGAGCCCCCTGCAGCCAGGCCGTGAGGCCCCGCAGCTCCAGTGCGTCCCCTGTGCCCGCCCCCCACCGGCAGGTCCAAGGAGGGAGGGACTGAATTTCCGAGGCAGCGGCTGCACATTAAGAGCAACGTTTTCAGATGTGGAGACTGAAATGGTGACGGTCTCGGTGGATCCACACCAGGATACCTGTGTGTCCGAGTCCCACGGGGTGGAGGAGGGGCCGGGGAAGGGACAGGCTCCATCTGTTCTCCAGGGACCTCCCCAACAGTCTCTCAAGCCATCATGAGGTCAGAGTTGGGCACCCAGGGAGATAGCGGCCTTGGCCATGGGGTCCATGCCAGCCAGGTACCAGCCTGGCATTGAGCCTGCAGGTGCTCATCTCTGTGCTCCTCCATGGTGGGCAGGGCTGGGCGGCAGCTGTAGGGGCTCAGCTGTCACAGAAGGAGGCTGGGCAGCCAGCATTGCCTGGGATTATCCCCTCCCACCTCCTCCTACCCAGGCCCCGGAGGCCCAGCTGGCTGTCCCTCACCCGGGAAGCCCACACCCCCTAGGCTGCTCTCGCTGACCCCAAGTCAGGTCAGACAGACTTCCCACCTGCTCCCTCAGAACGTGGGATCAGTCCTCTCCCACTGGGCTGCAAAGGCCGCGGTGGAGAGGCGCCTCGTGACACTATGCGGTCAGCTTAGAAAAGGTACAGACGCTGACCTGGGGAAGCCTGCCCAGCATGGGATGTCCTCTGAAGTGGGGGCCACACAGAGGGCCTCGTGGAGGCCTCTGTCCATAGGCAGCGCGACACCCGGCACCCACCGCTGCTGACGGAGCCTCTGGCACCCCTAAGCCGAGCCTTTGAGCCCCAGCCGCCAAGGCTACCTGGCCGACACCCCGGCCACCATGGGGCTCCGCCTGACTCTGGGCTGAGGGTCTCTGAGCACTGCCAGGGTGGCCTCATTCCTCTGAGTTTGGGGTGGTTTGCTGGCAGCACTGGGGCCTGGGCAGCAACGTACTTGATGTGTGGCACAGCTGTTCTTGGAGGGGGCATTTCTGGGACCCTGTGGTTGAGGGGATGCTCTCCCACCCCCTGGCCTTGGGGGCTCCGAGTGCTGCTGTGGCTGCTGATGAGGTGGAGTGGGCCCGAGGACACGTCTGCTGAGGGGTCACATCACTCCAAGCTGCCTTTGTGGCCACAACGTCCAGCTGCCCCTCCACAGCAAGACCCATGGTCAAGCCCCAGGGCTGGAAAGTGGACGCAGGAGATGTATTTGTTTGTGGAATCAAATACGACAGCAGCCTGCAGGCAGCCAGCCACGGTGCAAACAGCCCTCTCCTGGCAGGCGAGGGCAACCCTGGGCTCTGTCACCCACCCGGTGAGGTGCTGGGGACTGCCCCACAGGCAAGATGGGCTGCCTGTGTCCTGAGCCTCCTGTGTCAGGTGCAGCAGGAGAGAGATGAAACTCCTGCCCCATGGGGATGCCCTCAGAGGGGAGCCCGGGAATACCGTGCAAACGTATGAGACCCCCAGCCGAGGCTGGGAGACGCGGCAGTGGGGAGGGGCACGGGTGGGTAGGTGGTGGGCAGCCACTGAAAAGGTGACGTCTGAGCAAGAGCTGAAGGAGGGAAGGTGGGAGCCGTGCAGGTGTGGGGGGAGCATGCCAGGCCCGGGGCCAGCAGTGCAAAGGCCCTGTACTGCCGCCAGCCCACACAGTGGGCAGCAGCGAGGCAGGTGGAGCGGGGCAGGTGGCGGACGGGAGGGGAGCGTGTGTGGTCTTGGAGGCCCCATGAGGACCTCAGCTCCATCCATGGGGAGCTGGGACTGGCCCTTAACGGGACGCATCTGGCTGCCAAGTGCAAGATGGGCCTGGGAGGGGCGGCAGGGGTAGCAGAGAAACCAGGTCCAGAATCCGGCACAAGCCACGCGGCCAGAGAGCAGCTGCCGGAGAGGTCCCACCACCGTTTGATGAATCAAACACGACAGCAGCTTGCAGGCAGCCTGGCCGCGGCTGTGCAAACAACCCTGGGCGGCCCTGAACCAGCCTGCGACCTCAGCAACCGTACGCATCCCGGGGCCAGCGCACCGCCCCGTCGGAGGTGTGGGGAGGCGGCCCTGAACCAGCCTGCGACCTCAGCAACCGTACGCACCCCAGGGCCAGCGCACCGCCCCGTCGGAGGTGTGGGGAGGCGGCTCTCAGGGCCTGCGGGAAGACCCGGTGACAGCGTCACCAAGCCCCCTGCCCACCAGGACAGCCGCTTTTCTTGTGCATTTATCCCTTGAATCCCTGTGGACAAATTACGCCCAGAGTCACCAGGTGAGCTGGGGACTTCTCCTAGGAATCCAACCAAGACAAATGAGGACATTGGTCCACACAGAAGCTACCAGCGTCCACAGCTGCTGAACACATGGTTCACCATGACCACAAAGGGCAGCACCCCACGTGTCCATCAACAGACACATGAAACAGGGTCTCTCTGTACAGTGAAGGAGTCCTCAGCCACAGGGAAGAAGGCTCCCCCCAGACTCCAGCGCAGGGAGCCAAGTGACAGAGCCAGACGCAAGGGCCACACGCAGCCCGATCCCCCTCCCCTTCACCTGAGGTGTCCAGAACAGGCAGGTTCACAGAGACGGGGAGTGTGGGTGCCGGGAAGGGGAGGAGTGGTGGCCAGCAGGAGTGGGGTTTCCTTTTGGGGTGATGAGAATGTTTGGGAGCCGGTTGGCGGTGGGGGTCCCGTGGCATTGTGAGCGCACTAGTACCACTGAAGCTTACAGGATGCTTAAAATGATAAATATTCTGTATCTTTTCCCACAATTAAAGTGGGCGAGAGTGAGGCAGGAAGCTCATAACCTCTTGACCTCCTCCCAGCCAGGGACCCATCTGAGCTGCTAATGGCCCAGGAGTGGTGAGCCGGGCTGGGCCGTCCCTTCCCTAACTTTGGATACTTCAAAAATGAGATGGGGCCCAGCTTCCCTCCCAGGTGCCCTGCTCCCATCTACTGGGGCTGCCTGCAGGCAGGTGGCGGGAGGCACTGCTGAGACCCAGCCCCGGCTCTGTGGGCCTGGCCACGTTGGAAACCAGGTGGGTGGAGGTCAGGGCCCAGGAGGACGGTGGCTGGAGTGAGCGGAAGCTGAAAGACCCTCTTGCTGCAAACATCGCCCTCCCGAGAGACACAAGCACGCCCTTAGGGGTGGGAGGGGCCCACACCCACAAGGACGGGTCTGAGGCAGTGACCTTTCCAACACAAGGGTCTCCTGGGCAGAAGCCTCTCCTCGTGCCAAGGATGAGCCAGAGGTGACGAAGGGCCATGGGCTGGCCCCGAGGTGCAGAGTGAGCAGACGCCAGGGGCATGGCCTGCGGCTCCGCCCTCTGCTTGTCCTGCGTTCACCCTGGTCCTGCGGCAGTGTGGTCTCTGGGTCCGGGCAGGTTTGGCTGGATGTAGGTGCTGCGGCCCCAGCAAGCCCCAGTGTCTTGGCTCATGCTTTATAAAAGCTGTCATGGGGCCACAGTACAGAGAGGATGGGAAGGAGGGTCTGGGAGGGTGAGCACTTCCCCGAGGCGCTGATCGTTTGTGGGGCGTTCTCTGAGGCCGGCTCTGGGGAGCCCTGTGACTTTGGACAGCCACGTTGTAGGCCTCGCTTTCTCCTGGGCCTGCTTTCACCCCACGGTACACCACAGCGTGCACACATGTGCACACCATCACACACACTTCACACGCAGGCACCTGCGTGTGCATCCCCCACAAGGGCCCTGGCCCAGTGACCTCAGGGCTGGTGTCACGGAGATAGCCCGCCAGGCGGCCCCCTCCACGGCCCCCGCCTCCCCATCCCGGCAAACAGGTAGGGCACACTTCCAGGAAAGCAGCGTCCTGGTGCTGGGCTCAACGACCATGAAACGGCCCCTCACGCCGGGCACAGTGGCTCACGTTGGGCACAGTGGCTCACGCCCACAGTCCCAGCACTTTGGGAGGCCGAGGCGGGAGGATCATTTGAGCCCAGGGGCTTGAGACCAGCCTGGCCAATGTTTCTACCAAAAAAATTTTTAAAAACCATTAGCTGGGCATGGTGGTGAACACCTGTAGTCCCGGGTACTCTGTAGGCTGAAGCAGCAGTCTGGGAGCTTCGGGGTGCGGTGAACCAGGATCATGCCACTGCACTCCAGCCTGGGCAATAGAGACCCTGTCTCTAAAGGAGAAAAGGAGGCCAGACAGGGTGGCTCACGCCTGAAATCCCAGGACTTTGGAAGGTGGAGGCAGGTAGATCGCCTGAGGTTAGGATTTCGAGACCAGCCTGACCAACATGGCAAAGCACTGTCTACCAAAAATATAAAAAAATTTAGCTGGGTGCAGTGGTGTGTGCTGTACTCCCAGCTACTCGTGAGGCTGAGGCAGGAAAATCACTTGAACCCTCATGCAGAGGTTGCCGTGAGCCGAGATTGCACCATTGCACTCCAGCCTGGGCAACAGAGCAAGGCTCCGTCCAGAAAAAAAGAAAGAAAGAGAGAATGGTCTCTTGGGCCAGGTCCTGGGAGGTCGATGGTGTGGAGCCAGGGTCAGGAGCTGTCACTTCAGCCCGAAGTCCACACACCCAGAGACAGGCCAGGCCCTGGGGTGCCGGTGGCCCACCTCTTCTCCACAGGTTTGCCCTGTGGCCTGCCATTTGCCTCACTGGTGACTCCTGAGGACTGCATGGAGCTCCCCCAGGGCAGGACCCCAGACTGCACGCCTCACAGTGCCTGCCCACGTCTGCGTCCCCATAGCCACGGCGGTTACAGATGCCACGTGCACGTCACTTGGTGAAATCCCTGTCCGTCTGCTCTGTGTGGTGCGGTGGCCACAGGCACGGGCAGGCAGAGGCGAGACCCCGGTGAGTCCAAGGAGTATGCTGCCCCCACGAGAGCCTAGATACAACGCCTTGGTCGCTTTAAGAAACAGCATGTCGAAATAATGACTTTTGGACACACTGGGTTAAATAATATTATATAACATTAATTCTGCCCCGTCTCTTCTTCCCTAGCATGCCAAAGCTCCCGTGGGAACGGCTGCCCCTCAGCACACAGAGGCACACGTGAGCAGGGCTGCTCAGGTCACGGGAGAGGACGGGTCGGGCCGACAGACGCTCCACACACATTCCCGCCCACTCTGCTCCCAGGACCCCTGTTGGAGGGTCCGAGCTTCTGGGCATGAGCAGTGCTGGACCCTGACAGAGGAGGTTGGCCGAAGGGGCACGGAGGGGACACAGCAGCCCACAGGGCCAGGGTGTCAGCCAGACACCCGGCCCGTCTATTCCGTGTGTGGTGTTGACCATACCCCCTGAGGGACAGGCGGGGACACGGAGGCCCAGAGGAATGGAGACCTGTCTGGCCTCACTGCCTGCCCGCTGGTGCCATCCACAGGGCCTGGTAGGGGAGGCAGAGGTGCCGTGAAGGAGGCATGAGGGGTGGGCCCTGCCCTCTCCACCTCTGAAGTTGAGAAGACACATTATTTAGGGGAGTTGAAGGCCACGTGGTGGAGCTGCAAGCTGCCATCAGCCGTGGGGATGCATGGGGTCCAGCGCCCGAGACACCTGTTCCATCCACTCGGGCCCAGCTACAGCCCAAAGACCCAACGCCACCCTTGGCCAGTGCAGTACAGTCCTGGGTTCTGATGTCTGTGGTGCCAGTGAGACTGGGTGGAAGGGCCCGGGGTCCACTGAGCTCTGAATCCAGGCTGGGTGGGGTGAGGCTGTGGAGTCAAGGGTGGTGGCTGAGGGAAGGGGGGTGCCCAAGAATCCCCAGGGCTGGTGAGAGCTTCCTACAGCTGCGTGGAGACCCTGGCAGTGCACAAATACCCAGGCTCTGGATGGCCCAAATCAGGTGGCCTCAGCTCCCAAGTGGGAATTTGGCCTCTGGCAGGGCGTAGCCCTGTAAATGGGTCTGTAAATGGGTCTGCAGGTGGCCTGGTGCACACAGGGCCCCAGGGCTTGGCCCCAAGCTCCCGAGCTGTCCCTGCTGAGGCCTGGTATCTGGGCTGTGCAGAGGTCTGAGCATCGGGAGGTCTCTCTGGACCACCCCATTTTGCAAAGGACACAGGAGCAGCAGTGAGCTTCTGTTCAGGGGCCTGCAGAGAAGTGGGCCTGGGTACAGAGCTGGCTTGATGCCACTCCCACCACTGAGCCCGAGACCACCACCAGGTGTCCCCCCAGGAAGGGGATGAGGCTGACGGTCTCAGCCCAGACACGCACAGACCCTTCCCTGCTCATCACAGCCCGAAGGATTAGATACCTTTTTTGACTGCATTTCGCGTGTGAAATCTGAGGCACAGAGGGGAAGCGTTACGTGCTGCAGGTGACCTAGCTGCTGGGAGGGGACTCGGACCCAGGTGGGGGCTAGAAGAAGCCAAGGGGCTGCCCATCCCCCTCCCCACTGCCTCCGAGAACAGGGCAGGGGGCTGCAGTCACCCCTGGCCCTGGTGGGGAGCCCCTCCCCACCTGTAAGAAGGCCTCACTGCAGCGGGAGCTGCCTCCTCTGCTGGCTCGGCTGCCCCCTGGCTTTCCTGGGTACTCAGAGAGGCCGGGAACGAGGCAGGGATCTCCTCATGAGCTCTGCCTGTGACCTTGCAGCCACCGGGGTGCACAGGAGCCCTCTTGACCAGCCCGGGGCGTTTCCTGGGCGTCTCCCGGGCATCTCCCATCCTGGTCACCGGCTGGTCCCACCCACTGCCTTCCCGATGTGGACTTTTCTCTGCCCAGTAAACAGACTGCACTGGGGCCGGGACTTCCTCCCCAAACCGCCTCCAGCCACATCCACCATGACCCCAGCCTCAGGGCAGCAAAGGACGCTCTGAGCAGCCCAGACCCAACAGCGGGCAGAACCGTGGGAAGGTGGAGGCAGGTGGCCCGGAGCAGAGCTGGGCCAGCTGCAGGCCGTGTTGCTGGCGTCTCGGCTCTGGAGACATCTTCCTTATTACGGCCAAATTCATCTTTGTTTTCCTTCCCAGTGACATCTGGCTCTCAGTGAGGTCCCAGAAATTACAATGAGCAAAAGTCTGAACTTCTGTTTTATTGCCACAGCACAGCGGGAACCGATCTCTGCGGGTTGAATCCCCGCTCCCACCCTCAGGCAAAGCTGCAAGCTCAGAAGTGGGGACCAGGAAGTAACTATCATCACTTCCCTCCCCGCCAGTTTCCAGCCCAAGTGCCAGGTCTCCGCCCGCGTCTTTTCCACTGATGCTACAAGGGCAGTTTCCACTCCAGGAGTTTTTTCCAGACAAGCAAAGCGCCTGCCTGTATGTGCTCTTGGCCAAGGCGGCCCTCCCAGGCGTGGCGGGTGGGCTGTTCCCACAGCGCAGCCCTGCACTCTGTTAACTGAGGTCTCTGAAAGGGGTCCTGGCCCCAGGAACCACAGAGCAGAACCACACCTTCTCACTCTGCATGGGAAAGTCAGTGGGTGCAGACGAAAACCCCCAGGAAAGGGTCTGGGCTGTGGTTCACCAACGCAGGCATTCCCAGGTAGACTGAGCCGCAAGGTTGAGCCCCGGGCAAACGGCGTGGAGTCCACCCAGCCTGGCCCAGACCCTGACACCAGGGATGGTGACCCTGTTGTGAGCCTCCCTCCTGCTGCCCTCTGGCGGCCTCCAGCCCCCGCCCCCACCAGGACCCAGCAGTTCTGCTTCCCCCCACCCCTGTCCTGTACCTGCAAGGCAGCAGCTCCCAGCCCACAGTGTGCTTGGGACTCTGCAGGGGCCCGGCCCACTCCCAGCCGCCCCCACGTTGGCCCTCCTGCGGAACTCAGCGGGAAGCTCCAGGGGCCTGCCCACCTGGATGTGACAGAGTCAGAGCCCTGCGGCGCCCACCCTCGGCAGCTCTTGCGCGGCAAGCTGGGAAGCTCTGTGGCCTGAGCTTCCCCAACGGGAAAGTGGGGCGGCAGTGGCACCCACCTGCATGGCTGGCTGCCGTAAGGATCAAGCTCATGCCTGGGTGCGTCTCACAGCATGGGACCCCTGCCCCCGCCTGGCACGGAGTAGGTGTTTGATCAACACGTGCTCCACAAATGAGCACTGGTGGACAGACACTTTTTGTCCTGTAAGTGAAGTGGTGGCAAAGCCAGTCTCTTGCATTGACAAATTGTAGATTTTGGGTCCCTCCCGTCCCCAGGGGCCTGGGGCCAGCCCAGGAGGCGACACTGGTTGCCTGGACGTGGATTTCTACGAACAGCGGACAGTATGTCTGTGACGATAGCCGGGAGATGCTCCAGTGGCTCCGGAGGGGCTTCGGCAACCACCCCACCCCCTACACAGCAGGGCGGGAAGCACAGGTGGGGCTGGCCAAAGGTGCAGGACTAGAGCAGCTGGGACGAAGCTGGCCTTGGGCCTCCATGACCCTGGTAGGGCAGAAGTCAAGTTCTCCCACAAGGGCCCTGACCCCAGATGGGCCCCGGGGCCTGTGTCCAGGTGAGGGCTTTCTCACTTACAGTGTTGACTGGGAGTCATGACTGAGCCCTCAGCCACCAGGTCCCCCAGCCCCTTGGGGGTGCTCAGGAGCTCTAAGAATGTGGCCTGGCAGGTTGGGGCCAGGGACCGATCGCACAGGCCAAGGAACGCCTGCTCGGGGCTGGGCAGGGGCCCGATGGGGCTGGGCAGGGGCCCGATGGGCTGGGCAGGGGCCCGATGGGGCTGGGCAGGGGCCTAGGGACACTCGCTGCAGGCCGCCGTCAGACTGGCTCTCGCATGACCTGCGGAGTGGCGGCAGCTCTCCAGGCATCCAAGATGGGGAACGCCCCACGTCCCTCGTGGGTGTTACAGGGACATGGGTAAGCCCCAGCGCTGTCGTAGGCTTAGGAACCACTCAGGAAGGCTCCACCACCCTGTGAGCAGGAGAGACAGGCCACAGGCAGGCAGTGCAGCCAGTGCCAGCCGGGACAGCAGCCCCATGGAGACGAAAGCACCTCACCTGTGGCGCCACTGACACCGGCCGTGTCCAGCTCCCTCGCTCAGGGTCTGAACACCGGTGTGGCACACACACACTGAGGCATGCTGAGGTAGTTTCTAGTGCCTCCCTGCCTGGGAAGGAAATTCAGATCCACTGAATCCAACCACCATCCTTCCACCCTGGCACCGTGGGAGGCTGAGGATGAACCAGAAAACCCCAAAGTCAACCTGCTGATGGTGCAGAAGGGGAGGCCAGCGGAGAGCCCCAAGATGGTTCCAGAAGCTGGCAGGGAAATGCTTCACCCACCTCACACCCTCCAGTGCAGCCCTGGGGGCTGGGATTCTGGGGATTAGTGACCCGGCCTGCCAGCAGCATCTCCAGATCCTCACGTAGGGAGAAAAATTAATTTCTTCCAGTCATGCAGAAATGAAAATGCGTGGAGCCAAACCAGAGAGATTTCCTGGAGGTGGTAACTGAATTACCAGGATGGAGGGTGGCAGGGGAAGAGCTGGGGACTGGCATGTGGCCGCCGCAGCCACAGAGGGTTCTGCAGGGAGGTGTCTGGGGGAAGCCCTCCCCCTGACCGGCCCTGGCTTCACCGGTGGCAACAGCACGGCCCAGCGCCACGTACCACTCATGTGAACTTCCTTCTCCCTCGTCACTAGATCCCAGCACATCCCAGGAGAGATGGAGCTTGCGGGAAGCTGGTCCCGATGCAATACGCTCTCCAGTAGCACTGGGGGCCACATCTGTTCCTCCTGTTCTGGGCGCTTCTTCCTTTCTGTCTCCCTTTCATTGTGGAAGAGTGGCCACTTGCCCAGCAGGACAGTCCCAAATAGCATGGCTTTTCAGGCACGATGCTGTCGGCTTCAGAGACTAGGACCCTCCCCATGCCCGGTGCCCACAGTATCTGCCCGTCTGGCCCCGTGGAAGTTTGACTGGAGCACCAGCAAAGGGCGCAGCTGACGCGGAGGTACAGAGAAACAGCCCTCCACCGCCGAGTGCGCCCAGGAACCGAGGGCTGGGAAAGCCATGCCAGGGGGCCGGTGAGGGTCGGACAAGCGCAAGCCCAGCCCTCACCCCTTCAGGTCTGGGAGAGGCAGTGGAGTCCCAGCCTCAAGAAGTTTCCCAACCTCACAGCAACTTGAAAAGCAACGCCAGACACAGAATAACTGGCCCCCGACCCTTATCCCCGGCCGAACTGGTCCTCCGAGGTGGCTGCCCTGGGAACCTCCTGTTCCTCCTGCTCCCGGAGAGGAAACGCACCCCCGGCCGGCCGACGCCAAGAAGCCGCACCCTGGCCAGGGCCACAGCAGCGGGCCGGACAGTCACAGATCAGCCCCCTCCCGCAGGAGCACGAGATTTGCTCCAGCCGCAAAGGAAACGTTTTTCTTCCTGGGCCTTGGAATGGGTCCGAAGTCAGCCGGCCTCAGCCCACAGGGTGGAGGGAGGGGTGGGCGCCGGCTGGCCACGGCCCCAGCACACACGCGGCGGGCGCAGGGGCGGGAGGAGCGCCAGTCCCGCGGAGTGTTCGGAGCCCAGCGGCTCCGAGCCGCCGCCACCAGCCTGCCTGCCTTCTGCTCCACGTAAGTGAAGTCAGCCGTCTAGGGCTGCGTTTCCAGCCATCTGTCCCTCCACAGAGGCTCACACCTCCCTCCCTGCTGTTCCCACAGCCTGGCTCCGGGCCTGCCCAACACAGATGGACGCTTCCCAAGGGCTGCGAGCGCCATCGCTGCCACCGGGCTGTGCCGAGGCCCGCGGTCGTCAGGACCCCGGGAAGGGAGGGCCAGGCGGGGCCCAGGCTGCCCAACTCAGACCACCCTTAGCCTGCAGGGCAGCGCCGGGGACCGAGCAGGAGAGGGAAAGGAGGAGGGGCTGGAGGGAGCTCGAGACCCTCCTCCCCAGCCCAGCCGCCCTCGGCCTTCCCACTCCCAGCTCCCTGTCTCGCGGTCCGCGGGGCTTTTGTTAGAGAAACCGGGTGGCCCGACGGGGGCCCGCAGGACTCGCAGCGCCCGGCGCCTGGCTCCCAGCTGAAGTTTCGCCGCAGCCAGCAGGTCAGGCTCTGCTCCCCGGGGTGGGCTCAGCCCGAATGGGTGGGCGCGGAGCGGGGTGACTCCACCCAGCCGCGGGCACCAACTTTGTCAACGGCCCGTGCGCTCCGCGCGGCTGCGGCGCAGATCCGGGAACGGCAGCCGCGGGCGGGGTCGCGGGACGGCGGCGGCGCGCGGGGCGGACGCGGCACTTACGTTCGGGGGTCCGGCGGGCGGCGGGCGGCGCACACGCTCACCGGGTCTGAGAGGCGCTTCTCCTTCCAGCTCCGTCCCCGCCTCCGCAACTTGGGGGGCGGTCGCGCTCTGTCTTCTCGCGCCGCGCGGGTCTCAGGCGCGCGGCGGGGCCGGGGCGCGCGGGGCGGCCGCCTGGGCCATGCCAGGGGCTCGGCGCCGGCTGCCCGCGCGGGAACAAAGCGCTCACGCAGCCCCGAGCGGTCTCGGGCCTCCGCGGCCCAGCGCCGGGTCCAGCCGCCGCGCCTGAGGCTCCCCGCGCCGGGCTCCAGCGCCGCGCGCTTGCCCGAGAGTCTCACGGGGCCCCGCGGCCCCCGCCCCGCGCGCTCCGCCTCCGCCTCCTGCCCCCCGCCGCCGCCGCTGCGCCACCTGCCTCCCGCCCGGCGCCCATCGCGCTCAGCTCCGCCCCGGGGCGCCGGCCTGGAGAGGGGCTCCCCCGCCGCCGCGAGCCCACCAACGCCTCCGCCACGGGGCGCGGCCTGCGAACTGGCCGTGGGGGCGCAGGACTGTGCGGAGTGAAGGGCGCGGGCGCCGGGAAGCGGGGAGCGCCGCCTCTTGCGGGGGGCGGCGCGGGAGACGCAGGCGGGTGGCGCGCGGGGAGGTGGCGGGGCGCGGGCACCGTGGAGGGGGTGCGGCTCTGGGGGGCCCACGCGGCGCCCACCCTCGCCCTCTGCGCAGGCCGCGGCCCGGGCGGGCGGGTGGGGGCCGCGCACACCCACCTCGCAGGAGTCGGCGGCCGCGGACCTCGCAGCGTTAGAGCCGGGGCTTCGGGCGTCCGCGCGGGAGGCTGAGTGGGGGGAGCCGCTCCTCCAGGCGCCCCCCCCCCCGCGCCCCGCGCTCGCCCCGCGCTCCCCGCCCCGCCCTCGCCCCCGTCCCGCGCTCGCCCCCCGCCCGGCGCCCGGCGCCCGGCCCGGGGCCCGCTCTGCACGCGGCCGGCAGGGGGCGCGCTCCCCCGCTCAGACCCCGGGCGGTGAGATCGAAGCCCGCCCAGGGCCGGGGCATCTGCATGCGCTTTGCATTCATTTGCATCCCGCGCGTTTCTTGTCCACCGGCAGAAACGCCCCCGCCGCTGCCCCGGCCTCTCCGGACTTTCTCTGCCGGCGGCCCCCCCCCCCCCGCCGCCTTTGCCTTTCCCTAAAGCACTTTGTGGTACGTCCGGTGCGTTTCCTTGCTTAATGCGTTTCGGTGAAATTGGCGCCTTGTTCCTGTTTCCTGCCCCAACTCACACGCGCTTTTATTTCTTAGACTCAAGCGGGGCCCCCAGCGTCTCCATGAGGAGACAGAAAGGGCCCAAACTCCAGCACCGCGGGGCCTTGCTTTGCATCTCATTTCGCGTGGATTTTGCACGTGAAGGCCCAAGGTCCCCGATCCCCAGATATAAAGATACAGCCACGTGCCCCACCCGCGCAGTCCGGCTCTGCGGCGGACGGCCTTTTTCCCACGCCCCTCGTGCTCCCATAGACTTAGCTCTGCCCTCCTGGGCTGGCAGAGGAAGGGATGGAAACCCAGAACGGGGGCTCTGCGAGGGGGAGGACAGCGCCCCTGGGCAGGGGCCTGGTCAGCCGGGTCACTAACCGCGGTGTGGCCCGCCAGCTCCTCCAGCTCCTGGGCCTCTGTCTGAGGGGAGTGCTGTCTAAAGCCCGCCAGACCCCACGAAAATTGTGACACAAACGTCAGGCATCCACGTTTTCCCGCTTTTCAGACTGTGCTTAACATGGTGCAAGGCGGGGGCGGGGTCCTGAGCCCACCCCACAGAGCAATGCGAGTCCACGTCGGTTGAGTGTGTGGCCTGAGGTTACCGATTTTATGCTCAAAACTTATCGATCCTGGCTCCCTGGCCTCATGGACTCGAGGCGCCGTGGATTTTCAGATGCACCGTTATTTTATCTGCCGCTAAGAACGGAAAACGCACTGCCGGTAACAATGCCAAAAAAATGTGGTAGTGAGGTCGGGTGGGAGAATTCAGCAGCGAACCACCGGGAAGTCGGTCGGGCAGGGGGCTACACAATGGCTGTGGCAGCGCTGGCTTCCCGCAGGGCCTGGGAGGAGAAACCCCGCTGGACCCGGAGCAGGAGCCCCCAGGACCCGGGAGGAGAAACCCCGCTGGACCCGGAGCAGGAGCCCTCACCCAGCACCAGCGGCACATCCGTGGTCTCAGTTCTCTGGAACACAGGCTTCGGGCGTTAAGCCACCAGCTGCAATGTCTCTGACTTACACAGGATGCTCACAACCATTTGAGGAGTGACAGATCTGAGGGCACCGAAAATACCACTGCAGCCATCAACCCCATAACCCAAGCACGGCACTAGCCCGACGGTGCCCCCTCCTCCCAACTCAGGAGGTGGCAGAGAAGAAAGGCATGTCAGAGGCGGGGGACACTGTGCCTTGCTCTACGGCTCACAGTGCACACCGGGGCAGCCCCAGCTCTGACCTGTGCTGGGTGTGCCTCAGGCCCTGCCCTGCCGCCCTCAGGAAAACCACCCCAGCCTCCCGTCCTGCCAGCTGCACTTCTGCCCATCCTCATACCCCTCCTCAAAGGGCAGCACCCACGTCTGATTTCCTTCTGAATCCCCCAATGGTGCCCAGCTCAAGGTTTTAATAAAGACGCAGTTTATAAACACTTGGCACAGGCATCCCTGCCCTGTGTCACCTCCCCTGCCGTCATGCGCCTTTTGAAACCATGTAAGACTCACTGTCTATGTGGCCCTGGCCAGGGGCAGGCACTAGGCCAGCTCATGTGCCCTCCATGACCCTGGGAGGTAGGTCTCCCCATGAGTCTTATTTGCCAGAGAACACCGGGACCCAGAAAGCTTGGGTAATTGCAGGTCGCAGGCTGGTATTTGGCAGAGATGGGGTCCTACTAGGCCAGCCTGGTCCAAGGGGAGGCCAGGCCATCACCATTGCTGACCTTCAGAAAATAAGTCTCAGCACTATAGACTCCATCAAACATTTTCTGTTACAGCTAAAAATCTGCAACAAACGTTTAAACAGCTGCCAAGAATATAAAGTTTGAGACACTGTAGGTATGGATATTTCGAAATGAGTGGGTGGCCAATGGATTCTAGATACCAAAGCTATTTGCCACTGTTCCGGGCTGGGCACAGTACGGACGCCTGTAGTCCCAGCCACTCGGGAGGCTGAGGCAGGAGAATTGTTTGAACCTGGGTGGCAGAGGTTGCAGTGAGCTGAGATTGTGCCGCAGCACTCCCACCTGGGCAATAGAGCAAGACTCCGTCTCAAAAAAAAAACCAAAAAAACTGGATAAACTCTTCTTAAACAACGGCATTTTCATTCAGCTCCCTGCATAAAACAGTGAGCTTTTAAATGCAACATCAAAAGGATGATGATGAAATAAAAATTTGATAAGTTGGATTTCATTAAAATTTAATACTTCGGCTCTGCAAAAGACGCTGTGAAGACAATGAAAAGACAAGCCTTTGGAAAAATTTGGGAGAAAATATCCGGGAAACACATATCTGATAAAGGACTGTTATTTAAAATATACAAAGAACCCTTAAATCCAAAGAATAGGAAAACAAACGGCCCAATTAAAAATGAGCATAAGAGCCGAATAGACACCTTATCAGAGAAGAGGTATAGAAGACCTGGCAAATAAGCACATGAAAAGATGCTCAGCAGTCCTTGCCGTCAGGGACCGCAAGGCCACGCCACGCCACGCCATGCCACGCCTGTTAGAATAACTAAAACTCAGCACTCCGACAACCCCGCACGCCGGCGGGGATGTGGAGCTGTAACAGACGCTGTCATTCATTGCTGATGGAATGCAAAATGGTGCAGCCCTTTGGAAGACAGTCTGACTTTTTCTTATGAAACCGCACACTCTTACCACACAACCCGACATTCACGTTTCTCGGTATTGACCCAAATGAGTTAAAAACTTATGTCCACACAAAAACTTGCACATAAATGTTTATAGAAATTTCACTGGTGTTTGCCAAAACTGAGAAGCCACTGAGACAGCCTTCAATAGGTAAATACATAAAACACTGTGGCATATGCAGACAATAGAATATTATTCATGACAAAAAAGTGCTGGTCCATCAAGCTATGGAAAGTGAATATTGATGACCAGGCGGGGTGGCTCACACCTGTAACTGGAGGGCAGATCACCTGTGGTCAGGAGTTTGAGACCAGCCTGGCAAACATGGTGAAACCGTGTCTCCACTACAAATACAAAAATTAGCCAGGGGTGGCGGCACGTGCCTGTAATCCCAGCTACTTGGGAGACTGAGGCAGGAGAATCACTTGAACCTGGGAGGCAGAGGTTGTAATGGCAGTGAGCCGAGATCATACCACTGCACTCCAGCCTGGGTGACAGAGCAAGACTTTGTCTCAAAAAGAAAAAGAAAAGTGAATACTGCCAAGAAGCCAATCTGAAAAGGCCACATGCTGTCTGATTCCAACGCTCCGGCATCCAGGAAAACGTGAAATGATGGAAATAGTAAAAAGATCGGTGGTTTATGGAACAGGGAGAGGTGAGTAGGGACAGCACAGAGGTTTTGTTTGTTTGTTTTGTTTTGTATGAGACGGAGTCTTGCTCTTGTTGCCCAGGCTGGAGTGCAATGGCTTAATCTTGGCTCACTGCAACCTCTGCCTTTCGGGTTCAAGTGATGCTCCTGCCTCAGCCTCCCAAGTAGCTGGGATTACAGGTGCCCACCACCACGCCCGGCTAATTTTTCTATTTTAGTAGAGACAGGGTTTCACCATGTTGGCCAGGCTGGTCTCGAACTCCTGACCTTGTGATCTGCCTGTCTTGGCCTCCCACAGTGCTGGGATGACAGGCGTGAGCCACTGCGCCTGCAGGTTTTTCTTTCTTTCTTTCTTTTTTCCTTTTTTTAGACAGGGAGTCACCCTGTCTCCTAGGCTGGAATGCAGTAGTGCGATCTCAGCTCACCGCATCCTTTGACCTCCCAGGCTCAAGCGATCCATCTCAGCCCCAGATAATATTATTTATTTTTTTTTCAGAGACAGGGCTTTGCTAGTTTTCCCAGACTGCACAGAGGGTTTTCAGGGCAGTGACAGTATTCTGTATGACACTGTAATGGTCGACACATGTCATTATGTGCTGGTCTGGACAGCAGAATGTAACACATGTATCACACCAGCGCCCGGTGCAGTGCAGGGACCTGAGAGTGACGGGAACTCCGTGCTTTCTGCCCAATTGTCCCGTAAACCCAGAACCACTCTAACAAAGTAAAATCCATTAGCTTAAAAAATTCAGCAGAAAAACGAGGAAATCAGTAACATTTTATGAGCCATTTAAAAGACAGACCCAGACAGACTCTTCTCCAGCGCCCGAGTCTCCCCTCAGCCCCTCTCCCTAGTGCCTCCTTCGAGTCCCCTATCGTAACAAACAATGTACTAATTGGAATGTCAAGAGCTAAACGTTTTCCTTTGCTAAAACTTATTTCCTGGGCTGGATTATCATAATTATCAGTAGTATGCAACTGATACAAACAATGTGAATTTATTATACATTTTGAGAGCTAATAAGGATACAAAGTAGGCTGGGCTTGGTGCTTCAAACCTGTAACCCCAGTGCTTTGGGAGCCAAGGAAGTAGGATCGCTTGAGCCCAGGAGTTTGAGATCAGCCTGGGCAATATAGCAAGACCCCCATGCCTACAAATAATTAAAAAGTTAGCCAGGTGTGGTGGTGTGCACATGTGGTCCCAGCTACTCAGGAGGCTGAGGCTGGAGGACTGCTTGAGCCCAAGAGGCTGAGGCTGCCGGGAGCTGTGATCCCACCACTGCACTCCAGCCTGGGTGATGGAGGGAGACCCTGTCTCAAAACTAAAAATAAAGATACAAAGGGAATTTTTGTTAGGAGGCATCTCCTAAAAGCAGGGAGGGGCATTTTTGGGCAGTAGCTTGTGTATTCATGCATAAATAATACTGCCAGAAAAACACTGGATTTGACATTAATTCCATTCCCGTAGTGGGTGTTTAGTGTGAAAGCCAGAGAATCTTCAGTCCCATAAATAACGCGATTAGAACCGAAGCTGTGTCCTGACAACCTCACCGTGACCTCCTTCTGAGAGTCCGATGCTGCAAGCCACATGGCGATCGGTCATAAAAGTCATTTTTAATAGCTCTCAGCTGACAAATCGGTTCTGCCCCCCCCTCAATTCCGTTTCAGGCAAAGAGCAGAGATCAGCAGGGTTGCAGCAGAGATGCGTCCCCGGCGAGCGGGGAGCTGGGGGCGAGGCACCAGGCCGGTCACATGCGGGGAGAGCTTGGCCTTTCTTGGGGAAGGGGGAGAGGGTGGCCGTGCCAGGGTAGCTGGGAAAAGGACCCACACAGGCCCAAGCAGGTCCTGCCTTGGCCATGAGCCTTGGCCATCGGGTGTGGGCAGCAGATTGCTCAGCTCTAAGTTGCCCCTGAGGTCACAGAAGCTCTCCCGGGAGGCAGGGAAGAACCCTAAGCAGAGGCAGTCCGGGTTCAAGCCAGGGAGCTTCCCTGCCTCAGGAGTGCCTCTTCAGTTTTTCCCCTGGCTAAGACTGCCCAGCCTAGACCCAAGGGGGGCTCTGCCTGCAGACGAAGAGCACCACCCGAGCCCCACCTCAAGCTCCAGGCGGCACCATGGAAGGCCGAGGCTGAGGGACCTGGGGCTTGGCCTCAGGACAGTGGTGTGAGGTTGTGTAGGGAGCGCACTGCACCAGGGTCCTGGCAGGGCAGGGGCACCAGTGGCATGGGGGTGGGCACCTTCCCGGATGTGCAAAGGCGGCTCCACCTGCGGCAGGGGATGGCCAGGCGCCTGGTCCGAAACACCTCTTGGAGACTCCACAGGGGGCCCTCGTCTGCCTGGCCTCCGGCTCCGCGTTCCACCTGGTGGCAGCACCCTCGCCTCCTTGCCCCTGGGCAGGGTCCCTGTCATCCAGGTCTCCATCCCTCCCTGGGCAGAGGGGATGTTTTTTCACAGGGCATTTTGGCAAAAGTTAGGAAGAGCGTTAAAGTGGACCCAGAAATTCGTACTCTTAAGACTTATCTGCCAGTTCCCAGCACTGTTTTAACAATGAAAGTTAGAAGTCCACCCAAATATAATAATAGAATAATACAAACATCCACCCAAAAGCTATTGTGAAATAAATCATAGCACCTCCATCTGGAATCCCACACCTCTACTTAACGATGCACTGGCCTAGGGGTCTGTCCAGGATCTACAGTGAAATGAAAAGGAAGACTTGGTTGCAGGTCAGTGTGTGGCATGTGCCCAGTGTGTGGCTGGCCCTCGCTCTGAAGGGGTGCCCTCAGCTACCCAAGGCTGACAGCAGCCTGGCTGGCTGTGAGAGGTGGTATGTCCACTCTTCCTGCTTCTCATATTTTCTGATTTCTCTACAAAGGAGCATTGCTGCCAGGCACCGTGGCTCACGCCTGTAATCCCAGCTCTTACTAGGTGGGCAGATCACATGAGGTCAGGAGTTGGAGACCAGCCTGGCCAACATGGTAAAACCCCATTTCTACTAAAAATACAAACATTAGCCAGGCATGGTAGCAGGCGCTTGTCATCCCAGCTACGCAGGAGGCTGAGGCACGGGTATCGCTTGAACCTGGGAGGCGGAGGTCGCAGGGAGCCGAGATCGCACCAGTGCACTCCAACCTGGGTGACGAAGCAAGATTCTGTCTCAAAACAAACAAACGAGGCCGGGCGCGGTGGCTCACGCCTGTAATCCCAGCACTTTGGGAGGCCGAGGCGGGTGGATCACGAGGCCAAGGGATCGAGACCATCCTGGTCAACATGGTGAAACCCCGTCTCTACTAAAAATACAAAAAATCAGCTGGGCATGGTGGCGCATGCCTGTAATCCCAGCTACTCAGGAGGCTGAGGCAGGAGAATTGCCTGAACCCAGGAGGCGGAGGTTGCGGTGAGCCGAGATCGCGCCATTGCACTCCAGCCTGGGTAACATGAGTGAAACTCCGTCTCAAAACAAACAAACAAACAAACAAACAAAAAAACAAAGGAAAAAAGGCTGGGGGTGGGGAGCGTTGCCGTCTTTGCAGAATGAGGTTTCCTGACGGGGAAGGGGCTTCGTTCTCTCATTCATTCCTTTCTTCCTTCACTCTCCACGTCTAATGGAAGGTAAGTTCCTGAAGCTCGCCTACCTCAGTTTTCTCTGTGAAATGGGGCTGAGGGCTGCTGGTCCACACATTTGCAATGTGGCTCAAAGACAACTTCAGAGTTCACTCTCGTCTTTGCTGAACTTCACGTGAGAGCCAGGCCAGGCACAAGCAGTCAGAGATCAGAAGTGTCCCGTGGGGCAAGCAGCAGGTATGTGTGTAAAAGGGAATGTGGGTGGGATAGAGGTAGTTTTAGAATCCCTGAGAGGCACAAATTCCTCAGGGCATGGTGTCAGGAAAACTGCCCCACGCGGGAAACATAAATTATATACGCTTTACTTCATTTGGAAAAATAAACTCCTCTTGGGTTAAAGAATTAAATGTGAAAAATTAAAACAGTGAAAACATTAGGAGAAAAAAACAGAACATTTATATAAGACTAGTTTAAAATTAAGGCAGCCGAGAAACTCTGAAAAAATGTTACAAAACTGGAGAGTTTGGCCATGTAGGCATGGGCAACTTCCCCGTCCTGAAAGGGACAGGGGACCCTGATAACAGATGGGCTTGGAGGCCGGGCACGGTGGCTCACGCCTGTAATCCCAGCACTCTGGGAGGCCGAGGCGGGTGGACTACTTCAGGTCGGGAGTTCAAGACCATCCTGGCCAACATGGTGAAACCCTGTATCTACTAAAATACGAAAATGAGCCAGGTGTGGTGGCAAGTGCCTGTTGCCCAGCTACTTGAGAGGCTGAGGCAGGAGAATCACTCGAACCCGGGAGGCGGGGGTTGCAGTGAGCTGAGATCGTGCTGCTGCCCTCCAGCCTGGTGACAGAGCGAGACTCCACCACACACAACAAAAGAGAGATGATGGCCTACCCCTCTCAGAGGCACACGGCTTCCCTGCTTCTCCTCCTCAGGCCTAACCCCCTCCGCTTCTCTCCCTGTCGCTCTCCGCTCTGTGTCTAGCTCTGTCTGTGCCTCACTTGTCTGCATTTCCCTGTTCTCCAGGGCAGGGGCTGTGTGGGTCTGTTTGCCCCTCCCCTGGACTGGCACCAGCGCAGACACTCAAGTGTTTGTTGAGTGACTGCGTGTTTTCACTTCCTCATCACACAGTTCTCCAAGACGTATCATTATTCTCGTCTTTTTATTTCCGCCTTCTTTTCTGTTGCCTGTATGTTTGGATGTTTCATTTTTGCTTTTTACTTTTGTTACTATTTTTCTTTTGAGGCAGAGTGTCACTCTGTCACTCAGGCTGGAGTGCAGTGGCGCAATCTCGGCTCACTGCAACCTCAGCCTCCCAGATTCAAGCAATTCTCCTGCCTCAGCCTCCAGAGGAGCTGGGATTACAGGGGCCTGCCACCACGCCAGCTAGTTTTTTGTGTTTTTAATAGAGATGGAGTTTCATTATCTTGGCCACACTGGTCTTGAACTCCTGACTTTGTGATCCACACACCTCAGCCTCCTAAAGTGCTGGGATTACCAGCAGGAGCCACGGCACCTGGCCTATTTTTGCTTTTTTAAATAAAAAATAATCCGTTTTAAAATTGCACCTGCAGTACAAATTCAGGGCGTCCGCCCCATTTGCGGCCACTCCCTTGCTTTGGGCCTGTGGTTCTCAGCCCCAGCTGGGGCCACAGACCTGCTGTCACAGGGTGGGCACAGGGCTCAAAGGACCCGGGTGTGTGGGCAGCCACGGCCCCAGAGATTGTCCAGGAGGAAGGTGGTGACCACACACAGCCAGTCACAATCCCTCCCTGGGATTTTCTGAAATGGAACAGGGGAGGAAGAACTTTTTCTGTGCTCTGCTTGGGAGGCAGGCACAGTGCAGGCTGGACAGCTGCCGGCAGGAGGGGGTGGCCGAGCGCTGAGGGCGCATGGAGGGCTCGGTCTGTGGGGCCTGGAGCCAATGCCCGGCCCTCCCGTCGTTTGCAGCTTGAGCCAGCACCGCCCCAGGCCTGTCTGACCCCTTCCAGCTGGGTGTCTGTCACTTGTGGCTGCAGCATTCCGGCACGGACCCTTGGCCCAGGGCCCCTGTGCAGAGGGGGGTTTGGGTCTCCCCGGCCTCAGCAGCCCCAGGAGCCTGTGAAGCTGTTCTGCGCACCTGCATGGTGAGAGCCGTGCGGTAGGAACAGGCCTGCTGCTCATTTACCAGCCAGAGACCTGGCCAGGCCCCAGGGTGGACGATTTCCAGACCGCCTGCATCCCCAGCACTGACAAAGCCCCTATCGTCACTGGAGGCAGGACACCCAGGGAGGCTCTGCCAGGCCTCGGGGTGAGGGAGCTGCCACCTCCAGCCCTTCTCCCGTGGGCACCAAGATGGCTCTCAGCAAGACAAACCTGGCCCTGCTGCTCCCTGCCTGAGATAAAGTCCCAGCTCCTGAGCTCCAGCCCCAAGGCACACACCGTTCCCCTGCCGGAAGCATTCTGCCCGCAGACTCCTCTCAGCCTCAGGTGGTGGCTGAGTGGCTCTTCCTGCTGGGAGTACCCTGATCTGCCCTTCCTGAGCCTGGGAGACGCTGCCCGCGCCCCCAGGTGCCTTATCACAGCTGCTCACAGATCGCTGCTTCTCCTAGAACAAGAACTTTGCAGAGCCCCTGGTGCCACAGCCTGAGGCTCCTGCCCCCACGGCACCCTGGGGACAGGATGCCCAGGACCCCCCACACAGGGCCTGTGTGGAGACAGTGTCATCGGGTTTGCTGCTGAACGAGCGGATGATCTAATGAGCGATTATCCTCACCCACAAAAAAATACAACGTGATCTCCATGTGCCCCTCAGATATGCCCCCAGTCCCACTGGCCCCCGCAGTGACAGAGGAGGAGGAAGGAGGCGGGCAGTGCCTGGGCCAGGCCATCCCTTCTCTCTCGAAGCTGGAGTTGCCACACACAGCCAGACCCTCTCCCGGTGGAGAGGCTGAGCGACGCTTATTTCGGCCTTTGCATGCCTTTCTCACAGGCCCTGCGGGTGACAGGCATGCAGCCAGCGGTGAGGGTTGGTGAGAGAGCGAACGAAAAACTGAGTGTGTGGAAGGCCGGCCAGGCTCCTGGCGTCCACCCAGATGGTGAGCTGCCCTGACCTGCAGGCGCCGTGTGGAGCACTCACAACAGCCCACAGAGCTCCCGCCCCCTCTCGGGACCCCGAGTGTGGAGGACCTGGGGTTGAACAGCGACGATAAGGGATCGGGCAGGATCGGAATGCAGGGGGCGGGGGTCCCGGCTTGGGACAGCCGGCGAGGTGTCTGCCCCCAGGCTGTGCATGACTTGGATGGCAAAGCGCTCTGTGCTGCATTCAGTGCCCTGAGACCCTTGCGTCTGTCTACGGATGTCACCATTCACTCCTGGGAAAATAAACATTTGGGTTTATTTTGCTGTGACTGCATCCCATGGATCTTAATCACATGTGTCCTGGGTTTCCCTTAAGGGGGACGGCTCCCCTTAAGATGACTCTGGAGCTGCCATGGGCCTTGTCACCTGTGTGGGGGTGGGGAGGACAGGGACAGAGACATCCACAGAGTGTGTGGGCTCTGCTCCTGCCCTGGGCAGTTGAGGGCAGGTGGCCTCTCTGACAGCTGACACCATGTCAGGACACGGTCACCTTGCCAAAGGCTCTTTCATCCAGAGTCCTGGGCCTTCTGCACTTGTGTGTGTACGCACTGTGGCCCTGCCTGGGTGTGGACGTGGCCCCTCTACAGCTGCCAGTCAGAGACCTGCTCCAGGAGCTCCCGTTCCTCCTCTGAAAACCCCAGATCCCACCACTGACCAAGACAGCCCTGACCACAGTGGTGATCACGATGGTACCCCAGCCACTATGAAAGGTCTCCTGGCCACAGCGGGCACCCTGTCCACCACGAAAGGCCAGCAACCCATCTACTCTGACAGCTCCGTGTCCCGACAGCCCCTGGCCACAGCTCCTGACTCTGCCCAGGGCTCCTGACCCCAGCCAAGGCTCCTGGCCCCGCCAAAGGCTCCTGGCCCTGCCCAAAGCTTTGCATCACTGCAGAATCCCACTTGGGCAGGAGACCTTCACCCACCTGCAGGGTCCCTGGGATGCAGCGTGTCTCCTGCTCCTCCCTAGGAGTCTCAGGGCTCTCTGCTCTTTGACTGAGCCCAGGGACCACCCTGCTTCCCCAGGATAACACTCAGAGATAAGAGGGAAGGCACACAAACTCAAAAGCCGACACAGTGCACACAGTGGAATATCACTCAGGCATAAGAAGGAAGGCCGGTCCACCACACCCTCCAGCTGGGACGGACCCAGAAAACATGGGCAAGTGGAAGGGCTGGATGAAGAACGCCACGAGGCACAGGACCCACTTACACGCCACTCGGAAAAGGCAAATCCACAGAGGCAGGACACGGATCAGTGGGGGGCAGGGCTGAGGGCAGGAAGGGGCCTGACTGCCCGTGCGCATGCGGTTTCTTTTGGGGGCCAGGAAAATGTTCCAAAATTTGTTAGCAGTGATGGTTACACACCTCTGTGACTGTACTAAATGCCACCGACTTGTGTAGTTGAGATGGGTGAGTGGTCAGATGTGTGGATTACATCCCAACAAGGCTGTTTAAAAATCAGTCGGCCCAAACCAAAGCACCTGTGAGCCACTCACATTCCCTCGCTCACGGAGAGGCATGAACTTCGTCAGTGAGCCAGGGTACCAGTGGGACGGCGGGGGGGTGTCAAGGCCATGCGCGCCCATGAGGCCGTACAGAGCCTGGCCAGGCTGTTGGGGCCTGAGACAGCACAAACCCATCCCGAGAGGAAAGGCTCTGGGCGCAGGCTGTGGGGAAGAGGCCTAAAATAACTCAAGAGCCCAAAGCTCCCGGGGAGAAGTTGAGGTTGGTGTGGTCACCTCAAATGGGGAACTCCTCCAGCAAGGAAAGGAGAAGTTTTATTTGGGGTGGGGGGTTACAGGAACGCCAGGCGGGGTGACAGGGAAGAGGGTCCTGGGTGGGGGTGTAGAGCAGTGCCAGGTGGGGTGATGGGGAAGAAGGCGGTCCCGGGGCAGGGGTGTTCCAGTGAAACGCCGGGTCCTGGTGCAGAACCCGTGACGGCCCCATGTCCCCGGCATCACACGCGTGTCATCTGGAGCAGAAGCCTGCCAATGGAGAGGTGTCCCTCCCATTTCTCAGGTGGGGAGACTGAGGCCTGGGTGGGGGCGGGTGGAGAAGCACAATTGCCGCCCAGCACTACCTCTGGGGGAGACAAACTCGCTTCCCCAGGGCCGGGGGCTGGGGGCCTCGGCGTGGCCCAGGTCTGTGTGGGCTCAGCGGCTCTGTGGGCTCCCTGTGGGCAGCTCTCCCGCAGCAGACCTGGCTCCCTCAGGGGACGGTCAGAGTGGGACCCCACACTGCCTTGGCCTCCCTTTTTCCTTGGCCTCCATGTAGTCGGCCTGAGTCCCCAGAGTGCCAGTTCCTCTCTGTGCCCTGACCCCCCCAGGCCTGCCAGCTGCTCATTCACCCAACAGCCGAGGGCTGCGTGCCCAGACTGTGTCGTGCCAACCCAGGGCCAGAACTCAGAGAGAAAGCCCTGTCCTCATGATGCCGCGGTCCCAGCAGCTAGAGGCGCAATGCCCCTGTTGATTGACGGGCTGAATCACGCGCCCACGTCTTCACTGGCAGGCATGCTGCATGTGCTCTGTGCCAGGTGCTCAGGCCTGGCCTGGGCCTGCTGTGTCCTGGTCTGATGCATGTGCACGGACAGTCACACAAGCAGCTGCTGAGACCGTGGACTGGCGTGGGGGACAGGGCACGACCCTGACGGGGTAGCAGAGGGGCCACTTGCTGGGGACAATTGAAGACATCCTGGCGATGACGGTAGACTCCCCCCAGCAAAGACTGTGCAGAAGAGACGTCTTTCCTGCAGTGAGAACACGCGTGCAGACATGGGGCTGGAGGCAGATGGAGAGAACACGTGTGCATACCCAGGACTGAAGCCGGGCAGAGGGAACACGCGTGCACACCCAGGACGGAAGCCGGGCAGAGGGAACACGCGTGCACACGCAGGACGGAAGCCGGGCAGAGGGAACACGCGTGCACACCCAGGACGGATGCCGGGCAGAGGGAACACGCGTGCACACCCAGGACGGAAGCCGGGCAGAGGGAACACGCGTGCACACCCAGGACGGAAGCCGGGCAGAGGGAACACGCGTGCACACCCAGGACGGAAGCCGGGTAGAGGGAACACGCGTGCACACCCAGGACGGAAGCCGGGCAGAGAGAACAGGTGTACATACCCAGGACGGAAGCCGGGAAGATTGAACACGTGTGCATACCCAGGACGGAAGCCGGGCAGAGGGAACATGTGTGCACACCCAGGACAGAAGCTGGGTAGAGGGAACACGTGTGCACACCAAGGACGGAAGCCGGGCAGAGAGAACACATGTGCACACCCAGGACGGAAGCTGTGAGAAGGGAACACGTGTGCACACCAAGGACGGAAGCTGGACAGAGAGAACACGCATGCAGACCCCAGGCTGGAGGCAGGCGGAGAGAGCACATGTGCACAGAAGGCAGAGAGAACTCATGTATGCAGGCATAGGGTGGGAGGTGCTTGGGTGTTCAGGGCCTGTGAGGCTGGGCACCAGGGCAGCACCCAGGATTGACAGAGTCTGTGGTGTTACAAGCACGGGCAGAGGCAGGAGGCAGCCTGGGTCATACCACCAATAAAACCCATGCACAGGAGAGAACATTCCAGAAATAAACATGATGGTGCAATTGTCTGAAAGGGAAACACTGGGGATCTCCACTGCACAGTAACTGACACTCAGCACCGGGCATCTCCGCTGCGCAGTAACTGACGCTCGGCACCGGGCATCTCCGCTGCGCAGTAACTGACGCTCGGCACCGGGCGTCTCCGCTGCGCAGTAACTGACGCTCGGCACCGGGCATCTCCGCTGCGCAGTAACTGACACTCAGCACGGGACATTTAACTTAATATCTTAGAAACGTCAGTTTGGGCAATTGTTTTTCAGTTAGGACGAGTTCAGCCATATCTTTACGGCAGTATTCCCACACATCAAATGAGCTAAATCTGCAGATTTCTGTGAAATTATATGGCAAGCACTGGTCACATGTAAGCTCTGCTGGAAAATACAGTTTTTGTGACTGTTTAAACAAAAACGTTCAGAGATTGCCAACTGTCCCATGGGGCACCGCTGCCAAGGGTCCTGTGCCCAGCCTGACCCAGGGTCAGACGGGTCCTTGGTGTGCAGTGCAGCCAGCGGCCCTGAATCCTGCTTCTTCAGCCTTCTCTCGCTTCCTACCCAGGGGCTGGGTCCCTGCAGGCAGAGGGTTTGCAGAACAGGTGTGCGCCATGGCTCACACACACCTTACGCACTCTGGGCACCTGTCCTTCCATGACCCGTGCTGAGGTTTCGAGGTGCAGCTGTCGCCTTCTTTATTTTATCAGCGTCTTGTCCACAGACGCCCGTCATGTTGGAAAACCACACTAGTGGCTGCTGAGCCACCATTATCTGCCAACGACAGAGCAGCACAAGGTGTGTGTGTGGCCATGCTGGGTGAGGCTGCTGCGTAAGTGATTTCACTTTAAAGGGAACTTGGCTTGTCAAAAAAAAGCAAGAAAAAAGAAGTTTTAGGGAGCTTGCAAAGGAAAGTGTTAGAAGGTCAAAGCTGGCTTTGAGAATTGGGGCTGGTGCCCGGCCCCTCCTCTGTGGGCCAGTGTCGGGGAGGAGATGGGAGCCCGTTCAGGAGCCCGAACAGAGAGGCCCCACGGAGCATAGGTGGACAGAGGGATCCCCTTGGCCACTCCTGGACTAGGCAAAGCAGCCCTCGCCTCCTCCTCTGCCTTTAAGGTGAGGCCCCTCAGGATGGAGCCGGGTTTCCCGGTAGCTCTGGGTGACTCTGCTCTGGGTCGCTCTGCTCTGAGGGCCACTCTGCTTGCTGGCCTGCACAGTCTCAGGATGACCCTCTCCCACCCGAGTCAGGGTGCCGGTCCCCCACCCGAGTCAGGGCGCCGGTCCCCCCGCCCGGGTCACGGCGCTGGTCCTCCGCCCGGGTCACGGCGCGGCTGCCCCGCCCGGGTCACGGCGCTGGTCCCCCGCCCGGGTCACAGCGCGGCTCCCCAAGATGCACCTTGCCCACATTAGGTCGTCTGCAGGAACACACGCCAGAGCACCTAGCAAGGCCACCCAGTCTCCCCTGGTCCTTGGCAGGAGTGAGGCCTGTGCCGGGGTTGGGGGCAGCCCCTGTGGGGCCCACAGAGGAGAGCAGATTGGGGGGTGGCGAGTCCACAGACCTCCTGGGTCCTCTCCCACCTGGGCAGCACGGCTGGTCTTCCTCCCCCCTCCCCCGTGCGGCACCCACATCGCTCCTGGGGTGACCACCAAACCTACATCTGGATGAAGACCAGGCCCCATCAACCTCGGGCCTCCCATGCACTCAGCAGTAGAAGCAGTAAAGGCACCCAGTGCCAGGCCCGCCCAGTGCCCGGCATCCCAGCCCCCCTCGGAGGCCAGCCCGGGTTTTCACGAACACGGAATTCCTCCAGGAACAACAGACACTCTTCACCTCCAGAACTACTGCCCGCCATCACCATCACCTGCGCTGGGCAGAGGCCTATCTGGACACCAGCTGGGAGGGGTGTCTCCAGTGACCCCCATGCCCTGGCCCAGCCTGGCTGGCAGAGCCATGCAGACGGAAGTCAGGCGCAGCACGTGCATTCTTGCCCCACAGACACCAGGTCCCCCTTTTGCCTAGGAAGCCGCGATGACGTGCACCCCCGCTGTGGACTGCGGGAAGCCAGGATGGGGAGCTGGTGTCACAGTCTTGTCCCTTGTGGCCAGCGTCCTGTGCTTGCTCTGAAGAAACCACGCCGGCACCAGGGGATGAGGGAAAGGATTCTTGATTGAAGCACTGTTTGTAGCCAGGGAAACTGGCCCGCCCCAACCCGAGGCGCCACACGGCCCGGTGCGAGCCGGAGCCATGATCACTGCAGTTGGCCTTGCAGTTGTCCAGAAAGAAACTTGCAAATGAAAATGCGGGTGCCACGCCTTCTCTGACTGTGGGAGACACACGTGCCTGGCAGTGGCAGGGACGGGGCAGGGCGCCGTGGGACGGGCTTCCACGCCCGGGTGTGGTTCCAAGCACGCCTCCACTTGTTCATTTTCACGGATGTACTGGAGACGAAGACTGCTAGTGCCCATTTACAGACGAGGAGACGGAGGCAGGGTGTGGGTGGCTAAGCATCTGAGCTAGGTCCCCACAACCCCCTGATCCCATCTTGCTGCCCTCAGGTGGGGTGGCCTCCGGGGCTGGGGACCCTGAACCTATAGGAATTCCTTCTATGAAGAAGAGGGAAGGAAGGAGCAGGCTGGTTCGGGGACGGGCACGCTGCCCTGCGTGGCTCATGTGACCTGGCTTCTCTGGGGAGTTTCAAGATCAGCCACAGAGCACGGGGCGAGGGTCAGGTGCGCAGTGCTCAGGGGCTCGCTGCGGCTCAGCCTCGCACTGTCCCTTCCTGTCCAGGGCTCCGGGCACTCAGGATGCCCTCTGCCCTGTAGCAGCCCGTCCAGTGGGGTTGGCATGACAGCCGTGTGGAGGCACCCACTATCCTCCCTTGCAGTAAGAAGTGGGGGGGAATGAGGAGCGGTCGCTCTGTGACCTTCAGAATGTGACCGTTTCACAGGCATTCAGTTTAAAGGTTATGAAGGCATCAGGGCCTTCCGCATCCTTGCTTCTGCACCTTGACCGACATGACTGAAACTCTGTGTGTTCTGCCAGTCATCGGGCTGAGTTGGGGCCATGTGACCACAGGGCTTCAAGGAGACCCCCCACCGCCCACCATACCTGGGCCCCACCTGGAGGAAGCCCGCCCTACTGAGAAGCCACGTCAGGGTGGACCCCAGGGGCCTGCCCAGGGCCGGGGGAGCAGGGAGGGGCCCTGGCCACAGGACTGCCCATCCCAGCTGTCTGCCCCGGGGCGGGGCTCGGTGGGGAAGGCGGGAAGCACCTGGCAGTTTCGGTTTCACCAGGAAGCGACCGCCTGCTGTGTCACTTCACCCTCCGCCCGGAGCCCTCCAGGTGGGGATGGCCCCTTGCATGGCAGAGGAGGACGCCCCAGCTGAGGGGCTGAGGAACAGGCCTCACAGCTCCCGGCAGCAGAGACAGGGCAGGCCCAGACTCAGCTGCGTCTCAGGGGTGGGAGAAGCCCCTGGGGGCCGAAAGCGGCCAAGGGCAGATCTGACTGGCATCTTCTGTCACCTGCTGGTGACCTTTTAGAACATGTGGTCCCCACCCTTGGCCTGGAAATGCTGCTGTGTTGGAGGAGAAGCAGGCTGAAATGCTGTCCGTCCCGCCACCTGTCTGTCTGTCTGGGGAGGTCAGGGCAACACCCACCATTGTGGGCCCCATTGAGAGGCTTTGGGGTCCAGTTTGCCCTGAGCCCCTTCAGAGGGGACGCCTCTTTCACTCCTGCGCCCTACGCTTGGCACGGGAGGGTGTGCGGCCAGCGGGCGGGGCTGACTGGGCACTTGCAGTGACAGGGGGCGGCCCTGGATGTGAGTGCTGTGTGACCGCCTCGGAGCACAACCCTTCTGAGCGCCCCATCTGAGCTCCAGGGTCTGCAGTGCTGGGGGCCGGGAGGCTGAGTCCGTTCACATCTGGGAGTGCAGCCCTGAGCAAGCCCTCAGCAGCCCAAGTCCCCATGTCTGGCCCGGGGACCCCGTTCTGAGGAATGCCCCCCCCACCTGCCCCCTCCTGCAAAGTCGGCTGGGTCAGGTTGGCTCCCCTGCTCGGGGATTTGGCCGCAGCCTGGCCAGATCAGCTGGGGTCACCGCCACGTGCAGAGAGGGGTGCAGCGGGCACTGCTGGGGGACAGTGTGTGCCGAGTCTCGCCCGCTCTGTCCCCCTCAGGTCTGTGAAATCAGGGCTCTCCAGACAGTCAAAATGCCCCTGGACTTGGAGGTGCAGGAGGAAGCTGTGGGAGCCGGCAGGTGGGGCATGTTCTCAGCTCCTTGCTGCTGGGCTCCCGGCCGTGGCAGGGGGAGGAGGCCTGGGGCTGCAGGGGTCACAAGAGCGGGGCCCCTTGGGAGGGAGCGGCAGGGAGAGGACCTTTCCTCACCAAATCCCACCCTGGCATCGAGGAGGGGCTCACCGCCATTTGACAAACAGGAGACAGCGTGGCCCGTGGACAGCGGTTTCGATGCCTGCCACGGCCGGGTCCGGCCACTGCCCTTCACAGACCCGGGAGGCCAGCAGGAGGAGGACGGGCCGGCCGGAAGTTGCAGAGACCCAGCAGCGCCTCAGGGCTGTCTTGGGGGTCCAGGGCCGCAGGCCAGGCCTGTCTACTGGGGTGCCAGGGGCAGGTGCTGGGGCCCCGCGTGGGCCCTGCTGGAGGGCACTGTGGACCCAGCCCAGTTAGGGCAAGCCTGGCCTGAGGGCTGTGACTGGGCAGAGCCCCTGACCTGGACCCGCCTTCCCGAGTGAGCCCCAGGGGCTGGGCTGCTGGGGACCCCTGCCACTTCCTGGGAAGGTCGCCTTTTGGCCCCACTCCTCCCAGAGTGAAAGCTACAATTGGGGCCCTCACCTCAGAAGCCTTGGCTCCACAGAAGGGGGTACCTGGAAAAGCTGATGGAAATTCATGTCTGTGGCGGGCAGGCCTGGGGAAGGGGCTGGCCCACTCCCCAAAAGGTGCCAGTGAAACGGCAGCTCGGCAGCTGTCGTGGGCCGTGGGAGGATTTCACCCCAGGAGGCGGTGGCAGTGGCCCCAAGCCGGTGGCCTTGCTGTGTGATCAGCTGGGCGTCAGGATGTGCTTGATCCAGGGGCCAGGGATGGGGATTTCAGGCAGCAGCTGCGTGGGGCTACCTTGTGTGAACAGAGGTTGCCAGGTAGGTTCTGAGGGCGTGGCTCTTGCCTGGGAGCGGGGTGTGCGGTAGGGCACCTCTTCTGAGATGCGACCTTGGCTGCCTTTCCTCCGGGAGGGTCCCTTTCCTCCGGGAGGGTCCTTGGCAGAGACGCACAGCCAAGGAAGGAGGTACCGCTGCGTGACCTCGGTGGTTTCCTGACTTTTCTGATTTGTGTCCTCATCTGAGGTCAGCAACGTCCCTGAAGTGTTGCCGGTGGAAGCCGGGAACGGGGTCACCTGTCCCTCTGCCCCTTCCCTCCGGGGCCGCGAGGCCTGAGTTTCTGGGAAAGCTCTGGAGCCGCCCTGACCTGGGGGTCCTCACTCGCTGTGCTGACCCGACGTCCACCCTTGCTGAGTCATCCCCCCGACCCTGTCTGGAAGAATCTTGGCCCAGCTCTCGCGGATTGGGCAGAGTGGGCCCCGTGCTGTGTGTGTGACGCCGGCTCGGGAAGGGGACCCGGTCTGTCCCGATGCACCCCCAACGTCGTGTCTGAGACAGAGGCCCGTGCTGTCCAAGGGGACACCGCACCCCATCTGTCATCAGGGACAGCTCCTGCCTGGAGCAGCCCTGAGCAGTGTCCGCACCTGAGGCGGGGCTGCATTGCGGCCTTCTCTGATGCCAACTCAGGCAGGCAAGCCGGACGCCAGGCCTTGTCCCTCCTGAAGCACAGCTCAGCCGTGTGGCAGGGGTCCCGGAATAGGGGCAGGAGAGGATGGGGCTATTCCTCCGCTCAGAGGAAAGAGGCAGAGCCCTGGTGTCTCTTGCAGTTTCCAAGACAATGGTCCCCAAGGACAGGGCTCTGACCCCTGCATGCTCCCCACTGTGCTGCCTAGGTCACCTGCCACTGTAGGGGCAGAGACAAGAGGGGGGCAGAGCCTCCCAGGGCCACAGACGACGGGCCCAGGGCCAGCGCTGAGTGAGGTGCCCCTGACCAGGCCAGGCCAGATCCTGCTGTCTCGAAGCTTGGACGCCTGAACCCCCAACTACTGCACCTCCTGGCCCACCCCCAAGCCTGACCCCCGGGTGCTAGAGCCTGGCCTGAGGTCAGCCGGGCCGTCAGGACTGCAGACCCAGTGGAGGGCCCAGCTCTAGGCCTGGCCCACGTGCTGTGTGGCTGCAGGCCCGTCGCCCCATCTCCTGCTGGGACAGTGCCGTGAAGGCGGCTCTGGAATCAGAGCAGCTCGGGTTCGCCCGTCCCTGCCTCACCACAGTGGGACGCACAGCCAAGTCACAGCGGAGGGAGCAGGAACCCCTAGGCCTTGCCTGGAGCAGCGATGGACTCAGGGCTTCCAGGGCTCAGTGCCCGCCCCGGCCAGCGCCGTCTGCTGTGAGAGGGGGCCCGAACCCCTGCCTTGTGAAGCTGGTACTGGGGGCCTGGTCTCAGCAACACGTAAGGGGGGGCTGGTTTGTCTCATGGGGTGAGAGATTGAAGGAGAGGAACGCCGAGTGAAGGAGGCCTGTGGGGGTGAGGCCTCGTTGGGGAGAGGCCAAGAGGAGCCCCTGGAAGGAGGCCAGTGGGGAGGGGGCTTCTCGTCGACGGCACAGCACAGGCACAGGTTCCGGAGGCCTGCAGAGCCGCCGGCAGCCGGGGCTGGGAGCGTCAGGGGCGGACATGGTGGGGTCGGGCCGGGAGGGCTGGGCCGTGGGTGCGCACAGGTGTGATGCGGCCGACATGTTTTCATCAACTCAATTTCCTTTTTTGTTTTTTTAAAGACAGGGTCTCCCTGTGTCGCCTAGGCTCGGGTGGAGTGCATTGGCACAATCTCTGTTCACTGCAACCTCTGCCTTCTACGTTGAAGCGATTTTATGACCTCAGCCTCCCAAGTAGCTGCGACTATAGGCCTCCAACCCCACATACAGATGATTTCTGTGTTTTTAGTAGAGACACGATTCTGCCATATTGGCCTGGCTGGTCTCGAACTCCCAGCCTCTAGTGATCCACCTGTCTCGGTCTCCCAAAATGCTGGGATTACAGGTGTGAGCCACTGTGCCTGGCCTCAATTTTTCAAATGACATGGTGACACAGCCACTCTCTGCCCACCTGAGAGCTGCCCACGCCCTGGGTGGGCAGAGCCGGGAAAGGAAGCCCCTCGGTGGGGTCCCTGCTGCGACCTGTGTCCTGGGCAACTGTCTGACAGGCCTCTGAGCAGCCGTCCTGGGGTGGACGTGGTGGTTTAGGGCTGCTGGTGGTCACTGACTGCTGCTGCAAGCCGGCCTCTGGCTTTGTGACTGTCAAAATGAGTGACCCAGTACACACCTCCTGGCCAGAGTTCCTTCAAAGGGTGGGTGGGCGGTGCTCAGATAGGCCCCTCTTTTCCCTTCTCCCCATCTGTCCCTGGCCGACATCTCCTAGGAGGAGCACTCGCCAGGGAGTCCTGGCTCAGCTGTGACCAGTGGCCTCTCCCTGGGGCCGCTGTTCCTGCCTGCGCCTCCCTGGTCAGCTGCATTCAGGGAAGTGAAAGTGCTGGAAAGCCCCTGCCCAGCGCCCAGGCAGGTGCTTCTCAGTCCGAGTGTGGTGAGAAGTGAAAGTCGTCTTTGCCTGAAGAGTGGCCTCCTTGAGCCGCCCCCATGGGACCACTTCCTCCAGGAAGGTGGCCCGGATAGCACCCTGACCCTAGGCACCACCCCTGGCCTCCTAGGTGCTGAATTGAGGCCTTCCTACTGGACAGGAGGACGTGGCTGGTTGCTCTCTTTGTGTGTGCGGGATAGGCTGATCTGGGGAAGGAGCAGAGCATTCCAGCAACCACTGAGGCCCCAGGGAGGCAGCGCCATGCGGACTGGGAGGGACAAGGGGCACTTACTGGGCCGGGAAAGCTGGCTGCACCTGGCAGTGAGGACACGCCGGGGGGTGTGGCGCCCCTGCCCCTGCTCTGCCCCAGTGGAGCGTCCAGTGGGGAGATGGCGGGGGGAGGTCGGGTGTTGTCCTGCTGTCCACTTTCCTGAGAACTTTGTGCCTCTGCGGATGCCCCCTCTGCCCTCCTCTCCTGGCTTCTCCACCCTCCTCACCCTCCGGCCCCAGAGCTCTGCACTATCCCGCTTCTGCCAGACCTCCGTAAACCGTCCCTCATGGAGCTGTCCACACGCTGGCCACCCCATCCCCTTGCGGTGCTGCTGGTTTCCCGCCATGATGAACCCAGCAGCGGCTCCCGGGCAAGCTGCCCTCCGAGCCTGGGCCTGGACTCCACAGTCCATCTGACTTCACAGCAGCTAGATCCTCACATCTCCAGTTCATCAGCCTCTGCCCCATAGGCTCAGCAGAGCCTGCTGTGTGCCTGAACCTCAGTATCTTCTTCTGTGAATGGCAGTAACAGCAGCACTCGGGGCTGGCTCCCCAACATGGAGCCCCCCAACACCACGCAGTCAACAAAAGGGAAAACAGGAGGTGGAAGGTGAGGTCTGAGCGTGCTGGGGCCCATGGCAGGATGGCTGTGACGGCACGGTGCTCACAGATGCAGGTCTGACGGTCTCAGATGTCAGATGTCCTGTCACGCACACACTGACCTCCCTGCCTCTGTCCGGAGCCCTCGGACACCCGGGCTGAGCAGTGCATGATCGCCGGCTCCATAGCCCAGCAAACACTGGCCGGTGGTTGGAGGAGGATTGAGGCTGAGGCCACTGAGCTGCTCATGTCCGCTGTTCCCTCCCACCACACCCCCATGGCGGGTGCCTCCCATAACCCGGCTGCCTGCAGCCTCTCCAGCCCCACCCTGAGTTCCGCCACCTGGAGTGCAGAGGGGTGGCCCAAGGTCTGGCCTGGGGTGGGCTGGGCCTGAGGAGAAGGAGGCAGAGGAAGATTTGGGAGGGAGGAGAAGGCCTTGGGAAGACAGAAGCAGAGGCTGTGGCATGGGGGCCAGAGCCCAGGAACACCTGGGGCCACTGGGATCTGGGGGAGGCGGCTCTTGGACGCCTCAGTTTTGCACTTCCGGCCTGTGGTGCTGTGAGAGGAGAAGCCTCTGTGGCTCTGAGCCCCAACCCAGCTCATGGCCTGTCCTTACTGCAGCCCCAGGTGACAGAAACACCAGGAGGGGCACTCCAGACCCAGAACATTCCAGACCCAGAACATTCCAGACCCGGAACATTCCAGACCCGGAACATTCCAGACCCAGAACCTTCCAGACCCAGAACATTCGAAAGCCAGGACATTCCAGACCCAGAACATTCGAAATCCAGAACCTTCCAGACCCAGAAC
>NW_022436955.1:32240333-32240746 GCF_009761245.1 Sapajus apella
AGACCCAGAACATTCGAAACCCAGAACCTTCCAGACCCAGAACATTCCAGACCCAGAACATTCGAATCCCAGAACATTCGAAACCCAGAACATTCCAGATCCAGGACATTTGAAACCCAGAACCTTCCAAACCCAGAAGCTTCCAGACCCAGACCCAGAACCTTCCAAACCCAGAACCTTCCAGATCCAGGACATTCCAGACCCAGGACATTCGAAACCCAGAACATTCAAAACCCAGAAGCTTCCAGACCCAGAACATTCGAAACCCAGAACCTTCCAGATCCAGAAGCTTCCAGACCCAGACCCAGAATCTTCCAGGCCCAGAACCTTCCAGACCCAGGACATTCCAGACCCAGGACATTCGAAACCCAGAACCTTCCAGACCCAGAACCTTCCAGACCCAGGACATTCCA
>NW_022436955.1:32240756-32271866 GCF_009761245.1 Sapajus apella
ACATTCCAGACCCAGAGCACTCCATAGGGCAGCTGGGCCCGGAAGGCCACTTGAGGAGAAGGATGGAGCGAGGGTGAGTGGCGCTGAAGCCCAGTCCCAGGGCAAGGTGGGGTGGAGGAACCCAGGCTGGCCGCATGCTCTGGATGTGACCCCAGTGCTAGGTGGCCCAAGTATGGGCTGTGGCCAGGGCTCAGGCTTCCTGCATGAACGGCGCCTCCACAGCATCCAAATCTGCCCAGTTCCCATGACGCCCGCCTGCCTTGCCCGGTCCCCACGACACCTGCACACTCCAGGGGTTCTGGACCCTCTGCTGATGGTACTCGGCACCTCCCCACCTGCACTTACGCCGAAACCTGCCACCTAGACCTCACGTCGCCCTCTAAGGTGATACCAGGCAGGCCTGACTCAGTTTCTCCCCCAGGGAGGCCCCAGCACATGGCACTGAACCTTCTCTGCCTAGCCTACACTCACCAAGCGCATTTCAACGTCTCTGTCCCTGGCAGCCTCCTGGGGTGACCTGGCTCCAACCGCGTCTCCTGGGGCGGTCAGGTCATCATTCTGACTTCGTCTGCAGAGCGGGCTTGCGGGAACAAGGCGGTGAGAGCCTGCGCAGCTCTGAGCGCACACAGCGGGTGTCGAAAACCCAGGGCAGCAAACGCGCCTAAGGGCTTCCGGCTGCGCCACGGGGTCAAGGGGTCGGTGAGGATCCGGGTCCTCCGCCTGGCGGGGGCCGGTGAAGGCGCAGACGCGGCGGCGGGTACTCTGTGGCCATCGTCTGATTGCTTGCACCTGGGCCCCCGACGCCGGCGGAGGAGCGCAGGGCCGCGGTCCTCGCCACGCAGCACGCAGACCCCCCCGGAATGCCGGCCCGCGGCCTGCTGAACGAGGCTTTGTTCTGAAGCAGCCTCTCCCATACTTCAAACCCAGTCGAGCGGCTTTCAGGCCTCACGGGTTTTAAGGACTCCTGGGCAGTCTGTGTCCCTGAGATCCGCACAGAGGGGCTGAGGGGCCCACAGGCCTGTCCAGGACCCCCGCAGTTCGCATGGCCCCCGGGCCCCCGCTCCTCCAGCCCGGCAAGGCTGCACACTGGAGCTCTCTGGCCTCACAGGGCCCCCACATCTGTCCCCCAAGGGGCCTTCGGGGGCCCTGGGGTGCAAAATGAGGAACCCCATGCTCTGGTATTCATGTGGATCTCTGCTGCTTGGCGTGGCTAAGACTGTCCCGTGGGCACCCTGCAATAGGGGCGGTGTTTGCAGGGACAGAAGCCCCTAAAAGGCAGGTGTGGGACCCCCAACCCAGGGGAGACCCTGCTCCCTCCTCACACTGAAGTCCCTAAGCAGGGGCTCCCTGGGGGGTGGGCACCCCAACCCTCTGTTTCATGCGTCTAGCCACCAGCCCCTCACACGACTCAGGCACGGGCCGACTGCTGGCCCTCACCCCCTCCATGGTAGACCCCCAATCCTAACAAAGCCGCTGCTCCCATGCACCTCAGAGCCCGCCCCTCTCCCCACAGGTGAGAAGCTGCTTCCGCATGGGAAGCGGGTGGGAAGGGTCTGACCCATGAGGAAACTGAGGCCCAGGGAGGAAGGACCTGGCCCAAGGCCACTCAGTGCCAGGGGACAGACAGTTGCTTCGGAGAGGTGGGGTGGCGTAAGCCAGGGCCGGTGAGCAGGTGCTGCCTGGAAGGCAGCTCTGTCACCCCCTCGGGAGAACCCAGCAGCGGCAGTGGCTGTGGTGAGGTCCGGCCTTTGCACGCCGGGCGCCTGGGTTGGGGATGTTCATGCTCTTGGGTCCCTCTGGGTCCCTCACAGGGGCAGCCCTGGGGCCCCCTGGACACCTGCGGGTGGGAACAGCCCTGGGGCCCCCTGGACACCTGCAGATAGGGACACCCCTGGGTCCTGGCTCTGTGTGTGTGTCAGAGGTGCAGGCAGACCCTGGACATGACTGCAGTGAGAGTCCTGGGAGAGGGGAGACTTCGAGCTCTGGAAGGTTCTGAAGGCCACTGGGAGCAAGACCACGAGTGCCACTGGGGAACGGGGCCACCAGCCTGCAGCTGCAGCCCCAGCGTCCTGGGGGCATTGTCCTGGAGCTTTGCAGGCCGGGGGGGGTGTCAGCGACAGCTGGATGCTGCTGGACCCCTCGCAGAGCCCGAAGCCCCCGGAAGGGTACAGGCCCACGTTCCCCGCGAGCCCCCACTGCCCTGGCTGGGATCGTTCCACCAACAGGGACCCGGGGTAGGGTCCATTTCCTCCTCACGGGGCCTTGGGTCTGCACCCTCTCCTCTGGCCTCAGTTTCCTCATCCAGCCTACTGTGAGGCGTCACGCCTGGACATCCCAGGAGGGGGAGTGGTCTCTTTGCAGGACCCCCCACCCATGACGGGGCTGAGCAGCCTCCAGCATCTGCGTCTGGGTGGGGCCGGGGCACCCGGGTGGCACCTGCCACGTCCTCACCAGCCCACCTGCCCCAGCTGTGCGGGACCTGCCTGTGGGGCGGCCTGTTGATATTTGAGGTGAGTCAACACGGCCGCTGTCAACAAAGCTGGGCAGGCCCGAGGCTCGAAGGAGTCACAGCCCCAGCACCTGCCGCTGCCTTCTGCCCCCACCCCCGCCACCTTCGCCCGCAGGCTCTTACCTGGGCCGCCCTTCCTGGGACCCCGGGGCGCTGAGCAGCCGGCAGATGCCAGGAGGTCGCTCTCCAGCACAGGCTGCGTCTGGGACATGGAGCGGCAGGTGGACCCCGAGGCTGAACCAGCCAACCTGTCCCTCAGTCTCGGAGCCGGCATGGGGAGGGCCACCCTCAGGGGCCGGCCTGGGGCCCAGGACAGGCCTCTTCCGGGACTGCCTTTCCCGACGTCCTGGGGCCCCCAGCGAAGGAGGAGGGGCTGGGCCAGCTGGGGTGTCCTGGAGTTGGGCCTCTGTCCCTGGAAAGCCGGGGCCTGCTGGCTGCCGACTGGGTGTCCTGGGCCCTGGGGAGGGGGTGGGAGCCCTGGGGCTCATGTGACTCGGGGCGGGCCTGGGGCTGCAGGTGGGGGAAGGTCTCCCTGCAGCCTGTGGGCGAGGCAGCCAGCTGTGTCCCCGTGATAATGCCGGGCCGGAGGCCTGCAGCTGCGCCCGCGACTTCCCCGACAGGAACCATCTGGGGCCCTGGCCTGCCCGGCCTTCCCTCGGGCCATTCCGGTCTGACTTTCCAACAACTTCCTCCTCCCAGCGGCAGCTCTGGTGAAGTCCCACCCACCGCGAGCCCCACAGCATGGCTGCTGGGCATGCGTCTCCTCAGCCTGGGCAGCTCTGCGCCTGGGGGCAGCTGCGTCCCGGAGCCCCTCTTCCCACCGAGGCTTGGCCTGGGGTCTCCCCCTCTCCGCCTCCCGCAGCCGGACTTTCCAGCACCCCTTTTACATCACCCCACTCCAGGGCCCTCCCCGCGCGTGTTCCTGTGGCCTTCGCCAGACGGTGCCTCTGACCAGCTGCTGGCGGTTCAAGGGCTCCCACCTGTCCTCGCAGTTCGCCACCTGCTGGGAACGACACCCTCTCTCTCTGCTCGGCCCCCTGTAGGGGCTCCAGGCCTCCGGGGGGCCTTGGATTGTACCCCAAGTCCCGGTGGCCTCCGGGGAGCAGCCTGGCAGCTCGGCCACGCTGCCCAGCATCCTGGAGTTTGCTGGGGCTCAGGGTGGGTGGCTCCTCCAGTCTGAGAAATTCCTGAAGCCGCCTCAGAGCCCTCCTGGGACCACTCAGACCCCAGGGAGAGCCCCAGAACCCATTTCTAGCGGCCGTTGGGTGAGAGGGAGGCACATCCCAGATGCTGGGAAAAAGCCACTCTCTGAAGGGCCCCGAGAACTGTCGGAGGGCAAGAGGGGCTTCCCGGGAGGGGACCATGACCCTCCGGCCCTGAGGCCTGGTTGGGTGGCGTTTCGGCTGCCGTGGCTGGAGGCTTCGTGGCCTCAGACCACAGGTGTGGAGCCCGCAGACTTGGCTGGTTCACGGGCATCAAGCTATTTTGATTTGATTTGATTTGATTTTTAGATCACGTCTGCACACAGTTAATAATTCGAACAGGACTCGGTCAAAGCTGACTCCTCCACACGGTCTCCAGGTGTCCCGGGTGCCCCGTCCTGGTGTTCGGGTGTCCTTCTCGGAGTTGGTGAGGACAAGCAGCATTCTGGGGCCGTGTCCCTCTTAGAGTCGGGGTGTGTTCATTCCTACTGGGGTGCAAGGCCCGCCCAGGCCTCCCCTGCGAGGGGTGGTGGGCCGCTGGGTTCCCAGGACTCAGGCTGGAGGGGACCTTCCTGCCAGCCCGGGGTCCCCATGGGCCCCCATGTCCCCTTCTGTTCCTTGGCATAAGGGTCTGGGGCCCTGACCCCCTTGGTTTCCTCACGTGCTCCAGCCCCAGCTCCTGTAGCCTTCCTGCTCAGAGGGCTGAGGGACCTCACAGGCCAGGGCTGCCGTGATCACACGGCTTATGTGTCCGTTGGTGCCTGTTCCCCCGCCGTGTGCAGTGGGAATCTTGGGAGTCGGGGAACTGAGGGTCTCAGGGAGGCGCAGCCCCGACGCTAAGGCAGCAGGACAGCACCCTGGCTGGGGCCCGTGGCCACCCCGCTGGGGTAGGAGACAGGCAGCCCCCCAGCCCTGAGGCAGATGTTTCAGGCCCACACCTGCAGCACCCCGCCCAACCCGCAGATGGGACAGTGCCACTCTTGCAATGAGGCCCCGAGCTCCTGCCCGGCCTGTCCTGCCTGTGTTCTGACCAGCGGGTCTGACGGAGGTGGGGTTGGAAAGAGAAGAAATTTGGCTCACGTCGGGGGACAGGAGCTGCCCCAACGTTGGCGGCCACCTGGGTGTGTGTGCGCCACTCCCTGCTCCCCGCTCCCCGCCCCCCGCCTCCTCTCCCCCAGGTCGGGCAGTTGGTGCTTGTGGGGAAGCAGACGTTGGCTGTGGCTTTCAGAGCCGGGCCGGGAGATAAGGGGTGAGGGAGGAAGTGGCTGCAGAGGTGGAGGCAGCAGGAGGGGCGCAGCTTCTCCCGGAGCCCCCTGCCGTCTGCAGCCGGCATCCAGCCTCCCGGGGCATAAGGGGCCTTTCCTTCCTTCCTAAAAGACCTGTTGGGGCCCACACTGGGATTCTGCTGGTGTCTCAGACAGCCCCAGGTCCTGGCCTCTGGGAACTACAGAAGATGCATTCCATCAGCATGTCCCCAGTATGGGCACCCTGCAGCTGGGGAAGCTGCCCCTGGGGAAGGACCATGTCCTCCAGGCAGAGAGGCCCTAAGGCAGGCTGCGGTGAATCTGCAGGATGGCCAGAGAGCTGGAGGGTGACAGAGAGCTGGAGGGGGCGGGCGAGGAGGCCTTCCCTTCAGGCAGCGTGTCTTATGTTTGCCTTCTCTTCCAGCCTGTAGGACGCCCCCACACACCCTTTACCACTGGATAAATAGATGAATGAATAAATTGATGAATGAACAGATGGGTGGATGAGTGGGTGGGTGGGTGGGTGGTTGGATGGATGGGTGAATGGATGGATTGATGACTGGATGGGTGGCGGATGGATGGGTGGGTGGATTGATGGGTGGGTGGATGGGTGAATGGGTGGGTGGATGGGTGGACAGATGGGTGGATGGGTGAATGGGTGGGTAGGTAGGTTGATGGGTGAATGGGTGGGTGGGTGGATGGTGGATACATAGGTGAATAGGTGAGTGGGTGGAGGGTGGGTGGGTGGATAGGTGGATCAGTGAATAAGTAGAAATATGGTTTTATGTAAGTTTCATGCCAGCCCACTTTACAGAGGAGGGAGGAGGCCCACGAGGGTGCCATCCCCAGTCACAAAGCCTGGAGAGAGGAATGACTGGCCATGTCCTGCCTTGGCTTCCTGGTCCTGAATACGGTGTGGACAGTTGGGGTGAGCCACAGAGGGAGGGGGTGTTCAAGGCTGCCCAGGTGAAGCAGCTGAGGCGCAGGCTGGAGACACCCCAACGGGAGCCCTGAGCTGGAGTCGGGGTCTTCACCTTCCTGGCGTGTGGGCTCCTGGGGCATCTAGTAAATAAATGAGTTCACAGAATTACCAAGGAAACCCATTTTACCAAAGTAGAGTTGCCACCCTGGGAAGACATTCTGGCGCAGGGAGGGCTGTGCTTTTCATGAGCTGTGAATTGAAGCGGAGGGAGTGAGAACGGCGTTCTGAGGTATTGCAGTGTGTGGAAGACGGGGGGTCTGTCGTGGAGCCCTGGACCCTCCCAAGGTGTGGCCGCTTGGGTCCCACAAAAGTGGCCCTGGGGCAGCTCTCTGGTGTCACCGTCACAGGCACGGCTGACACCCCAGGGACGGAGGTGCCCACGTTCATGGTTAAAGGAAAGGATAAATTCTAGTTACAGACCCTACTCATCAACATGAAACAACTTCCCATCCATGTCCACGGCTCCCCTGAACTCTGAGGAAGCAGCCACAGTCCCAGCTTATCTGGAAGGTGCCTCCCAGTCCCAGTTCACCACCCCCGCTTCCGGGAGTCTCCGGTGGGACAGCCGGCCCTGTAAGGGCTCCAAAGTCACACTCAGCGCTTCCTCTCTGTGCTGGGTGCACTTGGGCAAGTGTCTCTACCCAGTTCCTCAACTGTGAAGTAAGAAGGTGACGGTCGGCTGAATGGGGTGTGGTGAGGATTTAATAAAACAGTTTGGACTTTCGAATGGTGCCCGTGAAGGTGAGTGGGTGCCGAAGGGCAGCTGTGACCCCTGCAAGGTCCCCGAGCCACGAAGGTGCCAGCCCAGAGGAAGAGCGGAATCCCCGCACCGACGTCTGGGCCTGCCTGCCTCCGGGGCGGGCCCGTGGCTGCTAGAAAGCTCTTTCTAAACGGAGCCCAGCTTGGCGTCCTGTGGATGTGGGCCTCCCCGGGAGAGTGCTCTGGAAGGGAGGAATGGCTCTCCCTGCCCCTGCCAGCCCCACCACCACCTCCTGGAGTCAGCCTCAGCCTCCCGGCTCTGCAGCCTCACCCCTCCAGTGCAGAAAGACTTGCTTCCATGGCAGTGTGGCCACCAAACCCTCCTCTTAAACCTTCAGTGGCTGCCCATGAAGGCAGCTGGGGGCCCCACCATACTCTGCCCACTCCGCACATCAGAGCCGCTTCTCCCCAGCTGCTTCTCCTCAACTCTGGGCCTTCCCCGGCCCTCCCATAGAACCTTCCCTCACCTGGCGGGCTCCTACCCAACCCTCAGAGCCCTCAGGAAGTGCCCCATCCCAGGCTCCACGCCCTGCACGCTTCCATCCCAGCATTAGCACCTGGGGTTGCAGCTGGCGGAGTACCCGCACACCCATCTCTGGCTGCCCCGCGCTGCACCGGGAACTTCTCCAGGGTGAATTCCACCTCTCCTGCCCTCAGGACTCCCCTGGGGCTCTGCCCCCACACATCCGAGGGAACACAGAGGAAACAGCATCCCTCTGCTGCTTCTGAGGAGCAGGATGGGCTGAGTCTCCAGGCCACCCAAGGCAGCCTTGGGACCCCAGGGCGGCCCCCAAGGCCTGGGAGGCTCAGTGGCCTTTGACCAGACGGGAGGGGCTTCCAGGCGGGCAGTGGGTGTGGGGCGGAGAGCCGACCCGCTGTGCCCTTGACTGGCATCCTCCCTCGTGAAGGGCGTGGTGCTGAGCAGAGACAGGAATCCGAACATGGGACAGCAACGGCCTCACCCCCACTTCCCGCGCACCCTGGACTTGCCAGGACGCTGGTGACCTGGTGTCATCGGCTCGGCGTCTGACAGGACTGTGGGTCTTCCCGCCCAGAGGCCCAGGGAGGTTAAGCAATTTCCCAGGTGACCAGCAGTGCCCTGGGTGGGATTTGGGACCCAGGCTGACCGAAGGGCACTGAGGCAGCGAGCCCGTGGTGGTGACACCCACCCAGCTTCCAGGCCAGGGAGCCCCCCACCCACTGCAGTCTCTGCTCCTCCCCAGCACCCAGGAGGCATCAGGGCTGGGCAAGGCTGCCCCTTCTGCAGAACAGGAAGCTGAGGCTCCCAGAGGGGAAAGTCCCAACCCCCCTGGGGGTCCCAGGGTCCTAGGCGGCTGCACCCCAGCTGCAAAGGGGGAAGCCCCGCCTGGAGGCCACTTTCCCTGTAAGGAGCCTGGGCGGGGTGAGGGCTGCGACGTCCCAGTGCCAGTCCGGTTTCCCTCTGACTCAGGCTGAGGTGGCTGCCTGTGTGCTGAGGCCGTGTCCAGGCTGCAGGCCCCACACTGGCAAGCGGCCCCGTCTCATCTGGGAGCCCCAGAGGCCACGCTCTGCCGACCAAGGGCCGGTGTGTGTGCAGCGGGAGGAATGGGCGAGGGAGCCCCTGCCTGGGCTCGGGTGTGGCTTTTTCTTCTTGCTCTTTCTTTCCTGCCCTCTGTCCTGCCTGGGTGTTGGCAGCAGCTTAAGAGGGAAGAGGGTGGCCTTGGCCTACCTACCAATGTTCTAGAACATTCTGGAATATTCTGCTGGCAGCCTGGAGCCTGGGATCTGGGTAAACCTGGCCCATCGAGCAGCATCCAACTCGTGGGTAGAGGCAGCTGCCCGCCCTCCAGAGCCAGGGTGCCACCTCCCGTGCCTTAGACACCTGCCTCAAGCCGGGCCCAGCCCCTGCCTCCCACCGGTGGCTACTTCGGGCTGCGGTGGGGCCTGGCGTCATGGAATACCCATCTGGGTCTGGCCAAGAGGCACACGGAAGGGTCCAGAAGAATCCAGGAGTCTCGGGTTAAGAGCCACACGTCCTGACCTGCCCCAAACGTGAACTCGGCCCCTGAAGACCCCGTGTGACCCTTACGGCCCTGTCACTGCACCTTAGATCTGAATTGGAAGATAAATTGGAATGGATCCAATAAGAAAAAATGTTGTGTTTTGTTTTCACTATTTATTTGTTTACTTATTCTGACGCAGGGTCTTGGCTCTGTCGCGCAGGCCGGAGTGCAGCGGCGTGACCTCGGCTCACTGCAGCCTCCACCCCCTGGGCTCCAGCGGTTCTCCTGTACCAGCCTCCCGAATAGCTGGGACCGGAGGCGCCCGGCACCGCGCCTGGATAACTTTTTATTTTTTGTGGAGACAGGGTCTCGGTGTGTTGCCCAGGCTGGTCTCAAACTCATGGCTGGAGTGACTCTCCTGTGTCAGCCTCCCAAAGTGCAGGGATCCCAGGCGTGAGCCACGGCACCCAGCCTCATTGCTTTTTAATAGGTAGGTTCCTACTGACCCTGTTTTTAGACACACACAAGCTTAGAGAGCAGACAGGCTGGCATCAAGCACTCCGCCTCACTCAACTGCAAGCTCTTTAAACATCAGATGTTTCTACGGTGCTTTTGGGTCCCTGGCCTGCAGCAACCTTCCCACTCTGCCCATGTTCAGCCCTGACTCCAGACACCAAGAAGAAGGGGCCGGGGAGGGGGGTCCAGGGCTTCTCAGAGCGTGGTCCCCGACCCTGGGAACTTGTCAGAAATCCTTGCCCACCCAGGACCTGTGCAGGAGGCACCTGGAACTGTCCGGGGTCCGCTCCACTTGTCCCCGAGGGGACCTGGGGGAACGAGTGTGCCCTGGGGTCTACATGGAGCCAGGGTGAGGCCCACATGGTGACTCCGTCTCTGCCCGAAGGTGGGTGGAGGAACTTCCCTGAGGCTCTGGGCCCTCCCTGGGGTTCCAGCCACCTGACCTCAGAGCACGTGTCTGCGGCGCTTGGTGTGGGGGTGGGTCCAGGGTCCAGTCCCTTCCTGCTCATTGCCTGCACGCCTGACCCATCTAAGGGGGTCCAACCCCAGCGGCCTGAGAGGGCAGGGTCTTATCGGGAGGAAGTTGAAGGTCACGGAGGAGAAGCAGGGGTGGGGAAGACCGTCAGGCTAAACTCCCCCCTCCCCCCCATCTGGCAGCTCAGAGATGGGGGCGGGGAAGACCACCAAGCAGAATCCCCCCATCAGGCAGCTCAGGGGAGGGGGCTCTATGCCGGGTGTATCCCAAAGAGAGTGGCCGTTTGTTGCAGTCGTGACCCCCTGGACACAGCGTCATCACCCACAGGCCACACGACCTCAGGGTCCAGCTGCTGCTGTGCAGTGTGTGGTTTGGACGCACTTATCCCTGCACATCCTGTGGTCACAGCGGGATGTGAAGTTTGTCATTCAGCACCCAGGGAGGCTGCTCCTGCAGGTGGGGCTCTGGCCTCCACCTGACTTCCAGCTGCGCCCCGTGTCCAGGGACCCGCTCCAGCCCTCCAGTCCCACTTCCTCCCTTCCCTCTGCTCACTCAGCGCCTCCTGGAAGTCCCTTCTCACCAGCCCCCGGGAGGTTTGGATGCTGGGTCCTGGGGAAGGGGCCTTGGGGTCTATAGCAGGGCATCTGAGGGTCCCAGGGCACCCAGAAGACCCAGAAAGTCTGTGGGTGACTCAGCAAACCCTCAAATCAAGATATGGGGCGTCTCTCAGGCGTGCGCTGTGGGAGGGGTGGGATGTGGGGTCTGCCCGGAGTGAGGGTCTCGGCCCTTGTCTGCTCCTTGTCCCTCTGTCACTGTGTTCCCTCACAGCCTGGCACGGCCCACCCGCCTCCCACCTCTGCCCACGGCTCAGCCCGGCCTCTCAGACCCTCCCCCCCAGCCCTGCAGCCCCTCCTACTTTGTTTTTCTTGAATAGCAGGTGGTACTTTCTGATGTGCTGAATGTTGTTTACCGCCTGTCTCTCCCACGAGGTCAGCTCCAGGGAGACGAGCTTTTGCTTTCTTTCTTTTTTGTTTAAACAAACTTTATTTTTTCTATCAGCTTTAGGTTCACAGCAAAACTGAGCATGAAGTACAGAGGGTTGCCCTGCACCCCTGGCCTCAGAAACCCAAAGAGAGTGGCCGTTTGTTGCAGTCGTGACTCCCGGACACAGCGTCATCACCCACAGGCCACACGACCTCAGGGTCCAGCTGCTGCTGTGCAGCGTATGGTTTGGACGCACATATCCTGACGTGGACCCACGGCTGTGGTATCATGCAGAGTAGCTTCACTGCCCCAGGGCCCCCGTGCTCCTGCTACACATCCATCCCTCCCTCCCTCCCTCTCCGCAGCCCCCGGCATTGCTGATCTTGGTGCATCTCCACAGTTTTGCCCTTTCCTGGATGTCACAGAGTAGGAACCCTACAGGGCGTCGTCTTTGTTGCTGTGCTGCTTTCACTCAGCAGCGTGCAGCTGCCGGCCCAGCGTGCATTTACCGTCCCTCCGTGTCTCTCTTTTTTTTTTCAGACTGTGTCTCGCTCTGTCGCCCAGCCTGGTGTGCAATGGCACGATCTCTGCTCACTGCAATCTCTGCCTCCCAGGTTCCAGCGATTCTCCCCCCTCAGCCTCCCAAGTACCTGGGATCACAGGTGCCCACCACCATACCCGTCTGATTTTGTATTTTTAGTAGTGAGGGGGTTTCTTTATGTTGGCCAGACTGGTCTTGACCTCCTGACCTCGAGTGATCCACCTGTCTTGGCCTCCCAAAATGCGGTGATGACACGTGTGAGCCACCACGCCCCACCCCTTCGTGTCTTTTGAGGGCCTGGCAGCTCACTTATTTTCGCCCTCTGAAGGGCGTCCTGGTTGCTTGTGAAGAAGCTACTTTAACTCTGGCGTGCGAGTTTTTGTGCGGACACGAGTTTCCAGCTGGGCTGGGTGAACGCCATGGTGAAGCTGTCGGCTGCGTCTCTGTGTGTGGTATTTCCTGCTGCAGCCCGAGACCAAATAGCACACGGCACACAGACACCCAGCAAATCCCGAATTAATGCGCGAAGAAAGCGGTGACCCGGAGAACGCAGCCCTCCCCGGCAGCTCGCCAGGTCTCTCCTCGGCCCAGCTTCCCTTCCAGCCCCGCTGTGCTTCCTCCGGTCTCCAGGGCGGCCGCGCCGTTCTCCACGCCCGAGGGAGCCACAGGAGGCTGAGCTCACAGGCGTTCTGCCTCCCAGCAATGGAAACAAACCCCAAATTCGGAAGCAGCCACCGTTTGTGAGGCCCAGACCCTCGGTGGGGCGGGAGTCCGGAAGGGCACCTGGGGTGTCTTGTCTCTGCTCCACTGTCTGGAGACGTGGAACAAACTGGCCGGGAGCACGGTGGCCTGCGGCGCCGCCCCACCCACCTGGGTGCCTGTGGGCAGTAGGCAGCTGGTCTGGGCTTTGGGCTGGGGCTGGGACCACTGAGACACCCGGGGTACAGGGATGACAGAGTTTTCTGAGGACAGAGGCAGGGGCTGGAGCGATGCTGCCCCGAGCCGGGGAACGCCAGGATTGCTGCAGCCCCCGGGGGCGTAAGGGGCAGGGCAGCCGGAGCAACACCACGCTCGGGGCTTCAGCAGCAGAAACGGGCTTTCACGCAGCTGTGGAGGCTGGAGGTCAAGATCAAGGTGCTGATGAGCTTGGCTTCTTCTAGGCCTGGGTCCTTGTCTTTGCCGACAGCCGCCTTTGTGCGCTGCCCTTGCGTGGCCTTGCCCGCGTGCACGCACCTTTGGTGGCTCTGTAAGTCCGACTTTCTTTCTTTTCTGTTTTTTGAGACGGAGTCTCATTCTGTCCCCCAGGCTAGAGTGCAGTGGTGTGATCTCGGCTCACCGCAACCTCCGCCTCCTGGATTCAAGCGATTCTCCTGCCTCAGCCTCCTGAGTAGCTGGGACTACAGGCACGCACCACCACACCCAGCTAATTTTTGTATTTTTAGTAGAGACGGGGTTTCACCATGTTGACCAGGCTGGTCTCGAACTCCTGACCTCAGGTGATCCACCCACCTCGGCCTCCCACAGTGCTGGGATCACAGGTTGAGCCCCCGTGCCCGGCTGTAAGTCCAGGTTTCCTCCTCTTACAAAGACACCTGGGGGCCTGGGTCAGGGCCCCACCCGATGGCCTCTGTTTGACGGGATTTTCTATTTAAAGAACCTGATTCCAAACAGTCACATTCTAAGGTCCCATCAGGACGTCCACATGGGAATCTGTGGGGCAGCACTGACCCCATCACAGGATTCGTCGCTGGAGCCCTTGGAGGGGGCGGCCCTGCGGACACCTTGATTTCAGCCTGTGCACCCGAAGCTTCGATGGCCCACTTCTGTGGCTTCCAGCCCCAGGCTGCAGGGCTTTGCGTGCAGGACAACAGGGCGCCTGCCACTTGCCTGTTATTAGCCTCTGGTCCCATGTTGCAGGTGGGAAGCAGGGGTCAGCACTGGGGGATGGTCCCACTCCACGCAGGGTGACAGGTGCTCCTGGCTCCCAGCAATCTCCTTCCCACCCACCCGGTGTCTTGTGCATGGCGCACGCGTGTCCCGCAGGCCTGATGGGAGCTGGGAGCTGGCTTCTGGTCCCTGTGTGAGGTGGGATCTGACCGTACTGCCAGGGAGGCAGGCAGCACAACAGACCATGAGACGGAAGAGCCAAGCCGTGCGTGCAGTGGGAAGGGTGAGGCGCACGGTGTGACAGGGTGGGGAGGGCCTTAAGGGCAGACGGGAGGAGACACCGGGCACCCGGAACCCCCCGCATGGGTCCAGCCTCCTCTGGGGGGCGCAGTTCCTGCAGGCCCAGCCGAATATGCAAAGGCCCAGCTCCCTCTGCCCCGGACCCCCGCCAGTCCCGCAGAGCCACGAGAATTCGGTCACGGGGTCCCTGGAAGGCAAGGCCCTCCCTAATCTGGGCACCGGGGCCTCCCAGGTGGCGAGGACAGACTCCTAGGCAGGCTTGAGGCAAAAACATGGCACTCTGGGACGTATTTGGATGTAAATGTTTTCAGCATAGAGCAGCTGGGAGCTGCGGCCTCCGTGTGCGTGGGATCCGGGGCCATATGGCTCCTCTCCTGGCTGTGCTGCCTTCCTGGATTGGGGGCGCTGCCTGGCGGGGCCCTTGGCTCCTTGGGCCCCCAGGGGTGTCTGCCGGGGGTCCGACTTAAGTCCTGCCCGCCCCTCACTGGCTGCTGCCCGCCCTGCCATCTGTCAGGTGGGCTGAGACCGTGCCAGCCGCCCTGGCCATGAGGAGGCTGAGGGGCTTGGGCCTGGTGCCAGCCCGATGGGTGTGGGTGTCTGCAGCCTTGGCAGCATCGGGTAACTTCTCTCTCCCCACACTTGCCCTACTCCTGGTTGGGAAAGAGCCAGGTGCTCACCTGTGGCCCTGCATGATAAAACCACACAGCCGCTCATAGGGTCATCTTGGCAGGGGACCTTCCTGGCCACATAGAAGCCTCACAATTCCTGCCTCTTCTCTCCCATCTGAGGCAGCTCCTCCCAGAGACCCCGAGAGACACCTCGGACCCTGGGAGATGGGAGCAGAATTGTATCTGCCTGGACTCGTGGGCTGCCTCCCCTCTAGAACAAGCACTGGCTCCCCATCTACGTCGACTCAAGGCAAAGTCTGAGTCCAGCCCTCGCAGCCCCGAGCAAGCTGCCCTCCCGTGCTCTCCACAGCGGGGGCTTCCCGAAAGCCCCACCACTCCCAGCTCCAGCCGCCGACCTCGGTCACAGTTGTGGGGGATCTGGGCTGTGAGGCCCTGGGAGGGGGCCCAGTGCAGCAGCGGCAGACAGGGGCACTGTGGGGGGCTCCTCGGGGGGCTGCTGGGCCCTCTCCAGCTTCAAACGGAAAAACACAGGCTGGCGTGGGGCTATGCCCAAGGTTCTGGACGGGGTGTGTGAGTCAGGACTTCATCAAGGACCCCGACCTCCTTCCTCCCCTGCCCCCTCCCTCTCACAGTCAGTGACGTCACAGGGACCCTGCCCGCTCCCTCTCACGCCCTGCCACGGCCCCTGTCCAGGCTTGCTGCCATCTGGCCTGTCTCATGATTCCCAGGTGGCTCCTGCAGCCCCAGGAACCTCAGCTTCTGACCACCGCATTCAGGAAAGGAAGAGAAAGAGCCGGGGAGGAAAGTCTTTTCCAGAAACCCCCGTGCCGTTCTCTGCTTTCAGCGGACGGGCTAAGCCGGGTCTGGCGGTCGTGCCTGGCTGCCAGGAAGGTCCTGTGGGGTCCCTGCCTTTCTGGGGCATAACAGCGAGAGCTCAGAGGGAACCGAGGGGCCGCAGCCAGGAAAGGAAGGCCAGAGCTCCCCCAGGCCGAGTGGGGCCTGAACGCTGCTGGGCCAGCTCTAGTCGGCAGGAGGCCAGCGTGCTGTGCTGGGGGCGGGCACAGACCCTGCGTGTGGGCCTCAGTGCCAGCGCCTGTGCTCTGTGGCTGAGGACGGGGCTTCCACAGCCCCCCACCCCCCAGGTGTGGACAGCAGGCTTGGAATGCTGGTGACGGGCCCGGGGGCTTGTCCTGGAGGCCCTCGGGCTGCTCTGTTAGACTCAAGACACGCAAAGCATGAGAGCTTCTTGCACCAGAGGCCTGGGGCAAGTTGCCACCTGCAGAGCGGAGACGCCCTCCTCTTCCTGCTGAGCCCGGGAGGCTGCAAGGCGCGGGTCCACAAGCACTGCTTCTCCGAGGAGGCTCCCTGCGGAGCTGTGTGGGTCCTTCTCACTTTCCCTCCACCTGGGGCTGCCCTGCTCCCCGGCCTAGCTTGGAGGGATGAGACAGCAGCTGGCTGGGAGCCCTGTGAGCCCTCACTGAGATGGGGACCTTCAGCTGTACCCGCTTCTGGGCTGTCGCTGACAGTGCTGTTCCTTGCCTGGCTGCTCTGAGGCGTTCAGAAGAGGCTCACTTCCACACTTGCCCTGGAAATCCCAATTTTTGCTTTAAAATGCAGCAGTGGCGGGGGGAGGTGGCTCTTGCTTATAATCCCAGCCCTTTGGGAGGCCAAGGCGGGTGGATCAACTGAGGTCAGGAGTTCAAGACCAGCCCTAACACGGAGAAACCCCGTCTCTACTAAAAATACAAAATTAGCCGGGCGTGGTGGTGCATGCCTGTAATCCCAGCTCCTCGGGAGAGATTATCACTTGAACCTGGGAGGCAGAGGTTGCAGTGAGCCAGGATCTCACGACTGCACTCCAGCCTGGGCAACAGAGCGAAACTCTGTCTCAGAAAATAAATACGGCCGGGCGTGGTGGCTCACACCTGTAATCCCAGCACTTTGGGAGGCCGAGGCGGGCGGATCACGAGGTCAAGAGATCGAGACCATCCAGGCCAACATGGTGAAACCCCGTCTCTGCTAAAAAAAAATACAAAAATTAGCTGGGCGTGGTGGTGCGTGCCTGTAGTCCCAGCTACTTGGGAGGCTGAGGCGGGAGAATTGCTTGAACCCGGGAGGCGAAGGTTGCAGTGAGCCGAGATCACGCCACTGCACTCCAGCCTGGCACCGGGCGACAGAGTGAGATTCTGTCTCAAAATAAATAAATAAATAAATAAATACATGAATACAATGCAGAGGCCCTGGTCCCTGCAGCTGCCCCTTGTACCACAAGTACCACTGTTCATCTGAACGCAGCGCAGGGGTGGCGTTTCTTTCGCGTCCCCAGCCCCTGGAATTGTACCAGGCAGAGCAGGTGTTTGTACATGTTTGTAGAAGGAAAGAATGAACAATGCCTCCTGACATGGGCCCAGGAAGCCCCACATGACACACGCAGCACACGCCTGATCACACGTGGGCGCTGGGGGACGTGACACAGCACACGCCTGATCACACGTGGGCCCTGGGGGACATGACACACAGCACATATCTGATCACGCATGGGTGCTGGGGGACATGACACACAGCACATATCTGATCACGCATGGGTGCTGGGGGACGTGACACAGCACATATCTGATCACACGTGGGTGCTGGGGGATGTAACACACGCAGCACACGCCTGATCACACATGGGCGCTGGGGGACATGACACAGCACATATCTGATCACACGTGGGTGTTGGGGGATGTGACACACACAGCACATGCCTGATCACACATGGGCGCTTGGGGACATGACACAGCACATATCTGATCACACGTGGGTGCTGGGGACGTGGTATGTGTTTGCTTGTTTGTAAACCAGTTTTTTCTTTCCAGACACACTGGAGTCCCCTCTGGGTAGGAATTTGTTTCCCCACAACTCCAGACCGCAGCCCACAGCCAAAGCCAAACACAGAGTGGCGCTCTGCGGGGCCCACGGCCACCTGGTGGCTGCGATCTCAGGCTGCCCAGGCTATTGGGTCACACAGAACGTGGCGGCCTCATGGATCCTGGGGGCGAGGCCTCCGCATGCAGGTGAGGCGCCTGGCTTCTCCCTGGGCCCGCTGAAGCTGTGATGTGGGGTTCCCTGACCACCCGGGCCTCAGTTTCCCCACCATGCTACAGGGAAAATAGTGTGTTGTGAGAGAAAGCAAGTTGTTCTCTGCAGAAAGCATCTGGGGCCGGGATGGCTGGGGCCAGGCTGGGGTTGCTGCTGGTGGCCGGCTGGCCTTGGGGACGGTTTCCTGGGCCACCTCCCATGCCACCCCCGGGGTCAGAGTCTCTGCAGGGTGGGGTTGGGGCTCTGAGTCTGCAGACAAATCCACTTCCGGCAGCCGCGTGGACTTCCCCAGGCTGCCCAAGGTGGCCCGAGAGATACGGGCAGGGGCTGGGAGCTTTTCTGCTGTGACAGGGGCAGTTGGCCCGGCTGGCTTGACCTTCTGCCAAGTTTATCTCCCACGGCCCAGCCAGGCCACCTCCTTATCACGGCCACAGTGAGCTGGGGGCGAGGGTCACAGCGTCAGGCGCCCCTGCAAGAGGCTTCTACCCAAATCCCGGCCACCCCAAGGCGCTCCTTCCCCACGGGCACCCGAGAGCCTCCCATCCGCTGCCGGGGTGGGCTATGGGCCCCAAGGGTGAGAGCCTCGTCCCCTCCGCTGCCTGCGGCTTCCTCCCTCCCCCACGGCTCAGGGCTGTTTTTCTCTCACACCTGTGCTCCGAGTCGGTTCACATCAGCCCCCGAGTCTAACCGAACCCAAAAATATTAAGCCAGGGCCCATCTGTCAGCCGACTGATGAGCACAGATGTGCTCCGGATTTCAGGAGGCCGACAGCCGGTCAGGGCTGTTAGGAGAGGCACCTGCTGCCCCGGCCCCCTGTGCCCTCGTGACCCTCAGCCCCTCCCAGCCCTGGGAGCCTCTGGAAGGGGCCTGCCCCACCAAGCAGGAGGAGTGTCCTGGGGCCCCCACAGGAGCCAGGCCCACCAGCTGGGACCCTTTGCCGTGAGTCTCTGCTCAGAAGCTGGCCTGGGGCTGCCGCTGGGCAGGGGCATGGTCTGCTCTGGGGTCGTCACCACCTTGGCACTGGCTTGCCTTTGCCTGCAGCACGTCCCCAGGGGCCCCAGAGCTCCTTGGCTGGGTCCAAACAATACATTTGCAGCTTGCTTTGGGTTCACATGAGGGTCCCTTCTGGCTGCTTCATGTAACAGATGCCCTTACTGCTCTTATTTCCAGAAGGAAGGGGGAGAGAGCAAAGCAAACACCCCTCCCTCCTCCCTCCCTCTTCCTACCCCCTCCCTCCTCCCTCCTCCCTCCCTCTTCCTACCCCCTCCCTCCTCCCTCCTCCCTCCCTCTTCCTCCTTCCCTCTTCCTCCCTCCCTCTTGTTCCCTCCTCCCTCCTTCTCCCTCCCTCCTCTGTCTTCCTCTTTCCCTCCCTCCTCCCTCTCCTCTCTCTGCTTCCTCCCTCTTCCCTCTCTTCCCTCCTCCCCTCCGTCCTCCCTCCTGCCATCCCTCTGGCCCTCTCATCCTCCCACACTTCCTCCTGTCCTCCCTCCTCTCTTCTCCTTCCTCCTCTTTCCTCCTTTCCCCTCCCTTCCTCCTCCCTCCCTTCTCCTCCTCCCTCCTCCCTCTTCCCGCCTTCCTCCTTCCTCTCCCTCTTCATGTAGAATCTCCGTTCCTTCCCCTCCCTTTCTCCTCCCTCCTCTACTCTTTCTTCCTTCTGTTTCCCTTCTGTAGGAGCCAGAGACAGATGCCCAGTGAGGAGGCTGTGGTTCAGGAGTCTGAGGTTGGGGCTGGATGGGGGGAGGGGGTGTGGCTGGTGGCTGGGAGAAGCTGGGAGGAGCTGGGAGGGGCTGGGAGGGGCTGGGAGGGGCTGGGAGGGGCTGGAAGGGGCTGGGAGGAGCTGGGAGGGACTGAGAAGCTGGGAAGGGCTGGGAGAGGCTGGGAGGAGCTGGGAGGGACTGGGAGGAGCTGGGAGGGGCTGGGAGGGGCTGGGAGGAGCTGGGAGAAGCTGGGAGGAGCTGGGAGGGGCTGGGAGGGTCTGGGAGGGACTGGGAGGAGCTGGGAGGGGCTGGGAGGGGCTGGAATCTGGCTGTAGCTGGGGAAGAAGCAACAGGACTGTCTGGCAGATGAGAAAAACCAAGGTTCTCTGGAGTGGCCAGCCCTGCCCCTGCCCCAGAGGGTGCCCCCCTGACACCTGTGCCTGAAGCTGTCCTGTGATCAGCACCTGTTCAGCTCCAGGGACGGCTGAGGGGGCCTAGGACCAGGAGTGTTGAGGCCTCAGTGGGAACGGGCCTGTCCAGGGTCCTGGGGGCCAAGGGCACTGGCGCTGAGGCCGGCTCAGCCTTGCTGGACAGGCGGGAGGCCTGTCCACCCCTCCGCTCCCTCCGCTCCCTCTGCTCTTGCTGCTTCTCCCTGGGCACCAGGGCTGGGCGGCAGCGTGGGCTTCACTCCCTTCACCTCTTGGATGGATGAGGTCACTGAGGGCCAGGGTCTCCCAGGCAGGAAAAGACGGCACCAGAATTGGAACCCAGTGCCTGCTCTGTGTGCCAGGCACCCACGACTGCGGTCCCCAAGTGGCTGAGCTGTGGGACCCGGACGAGGCCTCCCAGCAGCAATCAGGGCCCTGAGCCGGGTGGCGCGGAGGCCACAGTCACAGGTCTCGCCAGGGGCTTTGGGCCAGGCTCCGCCACCAGAACCCGGGTTTGGGAACTGGCTGGGGGCCCCTGGCTGTCCCCCAACCCGCAGAAGCCTCACTTTGCTCATTCCTGAAACGGGGATCAGAAGAAGCCAGTTCTCCTGATGTTTACCTGAAATCTGCCCAGGCGTGTGGCCTTCGAGCCTTTCCGAGCAGAGTCTTATTCCATCTTAATATGCACACGCTCTTGTGTGTCCGCAGACGACACACATATGCCACTTAGATGCGTGAGAGTCTGTGTGATTCGTGAGCGTCAGCGGAGAACCTCTGTTCACCTCACACGCTGCCGAGAGCGGCCTTCCCTTCCCCTTGGAGAAGTGGCTACTATTTAATTTATTGTAGGATTTCTTTCTTTTCGTTTTTTTCCGAGATGGAGTCTCGCTCTGATGCCCAGGCTGGAGTGCAGTGTTACAATCTCAGCTCACTGCAACCTCCGCCTCCCGGGTTCAGACGATTCTCCTGCCTTAGTCTCCTGAGTAGCAGGGATTACAGGTGCCTGCCACCACCCCTGGCTAATTTTTGTATTTTCAGTAGAGGCAGGGTTTCACCATGCTGGTCAGGGTGGTCTCGAACTCCTGACCTCGTGATCTGCCTGCATCGGCCTCCAAAAGTGCTGGGATTAGAGGTGTGAGCCACTGTGCCCTTGGCCCAGGAGAAAACAGAGCATGTGGGACACCCTGGGCCCCTGCGTCCTCCACGGCTGCCCAGGGAGGGGGGCGGCTTCAGCCCCACCTCGGGCTGCGATCACGTCTCTGCCGTCTATCGCTTCACGTCTCCGTGTGCGTCCGTCCCTCATCACAGCGTGACGTGCCTGTGTCAGGACTGGACGCCTCTTCTTCCACCTTGGCTCTGAGCTGTTTCGTGTGGTGGGTGAGGCTCATGCTCCCACGTTTGCGCCACATGGTGCCGTTTTAGGAGACGCCGCCTCACTTTGTTTGTCTGTTCCGTGGGGTCGCTGTGGGATGATCACAGTCACAAACTGTGGCATCTGAGGAAGCATGCCCTTGGCCTCTGCCCCAGTTCCCAGCATGGTGCTCCTAACCCTTAGCATTTCCGGGATGCCGGGAGCAGCTTCCGCTCTATGAGGCACCCGTGGGGGCTCCTGGATGGCGGCTGGACACTGAGGAGCCCCTAGGATAAGAAGCCGGGAGCTTGCCATTGCCCCTGGGGAGAAGATGGTGGACGTGGAGGTCATCAGGGGTCATGCTTACGTGATGCAGCCTCCAAAGAAACCCCTAAGAGATGGAAGACGGGACTTGGGAGCGTCCAGGGTGGAAACGCATCAGTGCCGTGGGGGCGGCCAGCGCCACTCAGCAGGGTAGAGCTCCAGCGCTTGGGCAGCTTCCAGACCCCGCCCTGCAGATACCTTCCTGAGAGTCCTCAACAACGTCCTCCATAATAAACCGGTCCATTTAAGTGAGTCCTGTGAGCTGGCCTGGCACATACCAAACTGGGAGCCGGGGCTCACTGGAACCCCGATTTATAGCGGATCAGTGAGAAGCATGGCCTGATCCTGAGACGGGCGCTGTGTGGGGGCAGGCTGTTGGCCGCCCCCGGCCACCGGGGTCTATGGTGACTCGATTTAATCAAGCTGAATGGTGGGCACCCCTCTGTCCTCCACAGAGAGCCAGAGACTGGGTCAGTGGGAAGCCCTCTGCATCCAGGGCTGGAGTGAGCCGCTGTCTGAGCATGGAGTTGGTTCCCTCTTCCCAGACCTGGGGCCTGGCATCTGGGCACACACAGTCTCCTTGTGTGCAGGGGGCACCTCGGCCTAGGGCCTGTGTCTCTGAGTGGGGCCTGCGCCTCTCAGGACCCGCACTTTCCATTATATTCTATCTCATTGAAAATTGCTGGTCAGCTTTCTAAATGGGCCTGTGTCTCCTGCAGGGATTGGTCACCTCCCACAGCCTGACAAAGGCTGGCCTACGGGTTTGGGGAGGGACGAGGGCTGGCCCTGGTGCACAGGGGACCCCAGCCCTGTCCTGGTCACCCAACCCCTCACCCCCACTAGCCATCAATAAAAGGGCAGCCCCTGGCCTAGGGGGTCATCTGGGACCCTGTGCCACCCCCAGGTGACAGCCGGAGTCTGCTCTGATGGCTGGTGTGGGAGTCTCCTGGAGCTGCCGTGAGAAGCACTACACACTGGGAGCCTCAGCAGCAAGGATTTGTTCCCCCACGGCTCTGAGACCAAGCTATCTGCAGCAGGGTCATCTGCTCCAGGCTTCTCTCCAGGTTCTGGAGGTTTGTGGGCAGTCTCTGGTGTGCCCGGGCTGGTGGGCGCATCACCACGATCTTGGCCTCCGTCTTCACGTGGCGTTCTCCCTGCGTGCACATCTGAGTGTCCGCACCCGCCCTTTCCAGAAGGAGACTAGTCCTACGGGGTGAGGGCCCACCCTAGTGATCTCACCTTCTTTCTCATCGACGAAGACCCTGCTTTCAGTAAGGCCATCGTCTGTGTTATTGGGGTTAGGACTTCAACTCATAAATTGTTGAGGGGCTCCATCCACCTTGTAAGGTAAACCTCCTGGGCCCCACGTTCTCAGGTGGGAGCATCTCCCCTTGGGCTTCCCGGAGCCAGCGCCTGTGGCGGCTGAGGGTGGAGTAGGATTTTGACCCTTGAGAAGGGGCTTGGCCCTTATTAGGTGCAACCCTCCTGAGTGCAGCCACGGGTGGAAAAGCCTCCCACACCCATTTGCCAGTCTTCTGGGCTCCTGGCCTTGAGCCATTCAAACCAGTTTCACCCAAATGGCTCAGATGAACCCCAAGAAGCTGGTCACACTGGATTGGGCCAGTAATATGGGTTTTGAGACTGAGTCAAGGCAGTACTTCTCGGCTGCCTGCGCTGGTGCCTGAATGTTACTGATCTGGGCTGCCGCACACACCAGCCTCCAGGGCATTGGATCCCAGCCCGGCCAGGGCTGCGGGAGCTGATGGGAGGCTGGAGCTGGAGCAGTCACCAAACCACAGATCAGGGAAGCTTGGGAGCGCCACACAGGATAGCACAGCAAGAATATGGCAAACAACGAAAACCCACACCTAGGCACATCATGTTCAAACTGCAGAAAACAAAAGACATAAAAACATGAAAAGAAGTTGAGGTGAGGAGGGGACTGAGCGTTTTACATAGTTAAAGCCAGAGAAGGCAGGAAAAGATGGAAAAAGGAAGACTCTTCAAAGGGAGAAGCAGAATCCAAAATGTCCACAGCACGTCATTTTCAACACTCAACATACAACTACAACACGACTGGACACGTAGAAAAACAGGAACGCATACCCAACGTCAACAGCAAAAACAGTTACTAGTAGTAGACACTGAGATGGCCCAGATGCCACAGTTAGTAAGAACTTTGAAGCAGCTACTAGAAATGTGCTCAAGTGGCCTGGTGCGGTGGCTCATGCCTGTAACCCCAGCGCTTTGGGAGGTGGAGGTGGATGGATCATCTGAGGTCAGGAGTTCAAGACCAGCCTGGCCAATGTGGTGAAACTCCATCTCTACTAAAAATAGAAAAATTAGCCTGACATGGTGGTACGTGGCTGCAATCCCAACTACTCGGGAGGCTGAGGCTGGCAAATGGCTTGAACCTGGGAGGTGGAAGTTGCAGTGAGCTGAGGCCATGCCACTGCACTCCAGCCTGGGTGACTGAGTGAGACGTTGTCTCCAAAAAAAAAAAAGAGAGAAATGTGTTCAACGGCCAGACATGGTGGCATGCACCTGGAGTCCCACTACTGGGGGAGCCAAGGTGGGACAATTGGTTGAGCCTGAAAGGCCGAGGCCACAGTGAGCTGTGACATGTGACGGTACTCCAAGCTGGGTGGCAGAAAAAGATGGTGCATGTAAATAAATAAATCAATCCCAGTCCTCACTCCAAAAGAAATGTGCTCAACCCCTTAACAAAACATGTGATCGCGATGGGTGAACAGACAGGGCTTCACAGAAGAAAAAGAAACAGACATCCCAGAACTAAGAAGCATCATACCCAAAATAAGAAATTCGCTGGGCCAGGTGCAGTGGCTCACACCTGTAATCCCAGCACTTCGGGAGGCCCAGGCAGAGGGATCATTTGACATCTGAGCCTAGGAGTTTGAGACTAGCCTGGGCAACATAATGAGATCTTATCTCCAGTAAGAATTTAAAAATTAGCTGGGTGTGGCAGCATGTGCTTGTAGTCCCAGCTACTCTGGAGGCTGATGCGGGAGGATCGCTTGAGCCTGGGAGAACGAGGCTTCAGTGAACCGTGATCACGCCACTGCATTCTGGCCCGGGTGACAGAGCAAGACTCTGTCTCAAAACAAAACAAAATAATTGCAGTGGATAGGCTTAACAGCATATTGCAACTGTAGAAGAAAAGATGAATGAAACTGAAGACGGAGCAGTAGAAATCATCTAAAGAATAGAAATTTTTAAGACAATGAGAAAAGAGACAGAGCCAAGCGATCTATAGAACAATGTAAAACTTCCAACTGCATGTGTGTGGTTGGAGTCTCCGAATGAGTGGAGAGAGAACTTGGAGCGCACACTATTTAGAGAAATACTGGCCCAAAGTTCCTTGGATGTAGTGAAAAGCATCCGTTTATAGACCCAAGAAGTTCAGCTAATTTCAAACAGGATCAATAGAAGCGGCAGCACAGTCAAACTGCTGAAAACTAAAGAAAATTTGGGGCCGGGCGTGGTGGCTCAAGCCTGTAATCCCAGCACTGTGGGAGGCCGAGGCGGGTGGATCACGAGGTCAAGAGATCGAGACCATCCTGGTCAACATGGTGAAACCCCGTCTCTACTAAAAATACAAAAAATTAGCTGGACATGGTGGCGCGTGCCTGTAATCCCAGCGACTCAGGAGGCTGGGGCAGGAGAACTGCCTGAACCCGGGAGGCGGAGGTTGCAGTGAGCCGATATTGCGCCATTGCACTCCAGCCTGGGTAACAAGAGCGAAACTCTGTCTCTAAAAAAAAAAAAAAAAAGAAAATTTGGAAAGAAGCCAGAGAAAAGGGCAGCCGGAGGTGCCAGACGCTGGTGCCTGCTGGTTGGAAACCTCACCAGAGGGCGGAGGGCAGAGCAGTGAAAACCATGAGCCGCCCTCAGTGCTCCGTATCCAGCATAAAAATCCTCAAAAATCCTTGATGAAGATGAAGGCAAAATAAAAGCTCTTTGAAGTAAATGAAAGCTGAGAAAATTTGCCGTCCTAAGAGCCCCCTGACAAAGCGTGCTAACGCCACACCATCGGCACAAGGTAAGGACCTCGCCGGGCGGGCGGGGGGTGACAGGCCCAGTGTGACCTCGCAGGGCAACTGTCCACTCCTCGTCATCCCTTTTAAAGGGCAAATCTGCTGCTGTGTGTCCAGCATCAGGCGCTTCGTGGGGTCTGAGTGGTAGAACATGTTGTGGAGGTGGAAAAGTTCCTTTTTAAAGTTTCCTTCTTGTTAAAGAGCAAGTGTGCTAATAGCTCTGTGAAGCCCTGTCCTGTGTAGCTGTCAGACACGCCGTGCTCACAGGCACGTGGTACATTCTGTGTCCTGGTACTTCAACCGAGACATCTGTGCTGGGCGTGCTCACAGGCGTGCCCCAGCTCTCCACTGCTTTTACCTGTTTAGAAAGTTGTAAGTTGTTAGCCACTCGGGTTTTAGTGTAGATTGTGAGGTCTGGCTCCAGCCAACGGAGATCAGACACAGCAGCAAGGAGGACCCCACAGGCGTGAGGGATAAATTTGTCTATTTTCCTTTGTTCATTGTACTCTCACGGCAAGATGGCTAGCGAGGGTCCCCTTCCTGCAGCCCAGGGAGTAAAAATTGCATTGCCGAAAACTCCTTTGTCTCAGTGCTGATTTTTCTTTGTGTCACCGAGCATCTCTTTCCAACAATGTGAGGGGAGGAGCGTGAGGCATTGGGGTGGGAGAGGAAGGCCATTGCTGCAAAAGGTTTGGGTGTCTCGTCAAACGCTGCCACATCATCAGATGTCTCTAGAAACAGAAGTGAGTCTGGACTTGGGTGTGCAAGACGTTTAGGACCAGCACGTGCGAAGGGAAAGGGTAGGGCTGACGTGTGGGCAGGTACCACGAGGCTGTGTGACCCCATGGGGAGCTCTGGTGCACACAAGGCCCATCCAGTTGGCACGTGCGGAGGCTGCACACCCCGGCCTTCATCGGTCACTAGACGACATCTTTCTGGGAAGGGCAGGGCGTGGGAAAGGTGGCTCTGAAGGTGAACGGGTGCCCTGTGCTTCCAGGAGCCATCTGAGCAGCGCGCCTCGCCCAGCACCAGCCTCAAAAGCAGACTCCAGGGAGGCCACGCTGTCTTCTCTCCTGCTGCCACATGTCCACCGTCCCTCCAGATGGACCCGTCCTCAAATGTCCCCTGCACCCACACGCACCTCCGCCCCTGGGCTGGGGCATCTCCCATGCCCGGGGCTTCCTCTGATGCCCCCACCTCTGTCTGTGCCCCTCCTCCTCCAGATCCAAATTGCTCAAGGCCAATAGAGTGACTCTCACCATGTCTCCGGTGTGTGGCCAGTGGTGCTGCAGCCTCAGTGCGCTGTTGGAGGTGACCCCAGGCCCGCTGCTTCCTCGTGGGGAACAGAAGACCCAATGGAGACCCTCAGCAGCCTGCAGAGAGGAGAAAGGGCCCTTCCCAGCCTCCACCTATCTCCTTCTAAGGATGGGAGCCCCATGGGTGCTCTGCCAGCTTCTAGCACCTCCTGTTCTTCAGAGAGAATTCTGGAAAATAAAAAATCCTGACCAACACGCAGCCCCATGGATACCCAGAGTCCCGATTTTTAAAGCAATCTCAGCCACCTCCATCCCGGCTTCTGCTCTGGTGAGGCCTATGGTTGGCACTCATTGTTTAAGAAGAAGACAGAGAAGTGGACCTGCCCATCCCCCATGGGTGGGCTCCACACTCCATTCGGCCCCACCGAGGAGGGAACATGTGGGTCAGGAGGGCTGGGATTGCTGCAGGGGCAAGATTCCCCACTGGACACAGCCATGGCTTCCACGCGAGTTGGACAAGTCCGCTGTCCTCCTCCCGGTGACTCGGGGATCCAGGATGCGGAGATCTGAAGCCACAGCCTCTGCACCTCAGCGAGGAGGAGGGGCGCTTACTGCATGGCTGGGAGAGGTGCGAGCAGAGCGTGCTTGGGGAGCACCACGCTGCCCGGCTGCCGCGGGTTTCCTGGGCTCAGCACCCGGGAGCCTCCTGCACTCGGGCCCGGCACCCCCCCAGCTGCTGGCACTCCACCTCATTCCTGCGTTGGGGGAATTCATGCGGGCGGAGGCTCCAGGCTCTCGGCTACAGACTCAGAGTGGATTGGATCCTGCTATCTGCCCATGAGGGGCTGCAGCCAGGCAAGGGTCCGTGTGTGTCCCCTGGCTGAGTATCAACGCACCAAACTCTGGGGCCATGACGGTGGAGGTTCGGGCTGTCACAGCCTGCAGCTGGGAGCCTCAGACGGAGGTGCGGGCAGCGCTGGTGTCCTCTGAAGGTGCTGGGAGAGGCCCCTCCCTCCTCCACCATCTCCCGGGGATCCCTGGCTGGTGGCCCTCACTCCATCTCTGCCTCTGTCCGCAAGCAGCTGCTGTCCCTGCAAGCCTGGCTCCATCCCACTAGTCTTCTAACGGCACTGGCCATTGGATTTGGGGTCCACCCTCCCCGGGACGGCCTCATCTCAGGATCCTTCACTTCAGCAAAGACCCTTTTTCTGAATAAGTGCTCTGGGTTTCAGGATATGTCCAGTGACAACATGAAACTGGGAGCTGGGGGATGCAGGAGCCGGGCTCAGCAGGGATTGGGCTGTGGGCTCCAGCCCCCTCTACCCATCCCACGTGCCTGTCTTGCTGAATGGGCACGTGAGCGTGTTCTAACCCCTGCCTCTCAGACAGGAGGGGCAGCACAGCGGGCAGATGAGCCGGGCACTTGCTCAGTGCCAGCTTGGCCGGTCGAGGGGCTAGGCAAGTCACGCGCCGCCTCTGTTCCACTTCTGCCTCCCATGACGAGCCACAGCAGGGTAGCCGTGAGTGAAAACCACTTGGAACCTCAGTTTCCTCATCTGAGAGGAGACAACTGAGTCTCTCTCAGGATCAGGCAGGCATGGAGGAGACGGCGAACCCGCTCAAAACCACCCCATTCCACGATTGAGGTGGGCTATGTCTCCCACACCTGGCTCAGCCCCACCATCAGGGGCACACGCTGGCACTGGGAGGGGGTCCCTCAGAGGGGGCTGGGCTGGGGCTGGGGGTGCTGGGGGAGAAGAGAGGGGAGCCGTGTGGGGAGTGGCAGGGTCTTACTGAAGAGGCTCTGGGCTTGATCTGGATGCAGAAGGGAGGATCACTGGGAAGCTCCCCCACACCCACGGCGGCCAGGAAGGGCTGGAAGCAGACGGGAGTGAAAGCAGGAGACAGGAGATAGGAGAAGAGGGCGGACCAGGCCAGGACTGATGGGGAGAGGCTGAGGAGGGGCAGGAAGGGGCCGGGAGAAGGGGATGCCCAGACCCCCACGCCCCACCCCCTTTTCCCCAGCCTGGCCGAGGCGCAGGGGCCGCAGAAAGATGTAAGCCACCAACAGCCTTGCCTTGTTGCAAAGAAAATACTCCCTGAAAGACACATCAAAATGAAGTAAATAAAAGAGATAAAAATGGAAATATCAAGGCAGCAACTTCTCTTCTGATTACAAAGCAGGCAGCAGAGGCAGCGTGAGCCCTTGAGGACACAGCTGCACAGCCGGGCGGGCCTGATAAGGCCCCTCAGCCTGCGCGGGCGAGATAAAGCCAGCACGCGCCTGTCCTCAATCCCGGCTGCCATCAACATGCAGACAGCCTGACCAACTGGGGTTCCAGATAGAACGAAGACGCGCGGCCGCGCTGTTACTGAGACCTTACTAATCCGCTTGCAGGCATTTAAATGCCGTGGGAAATGTGGAGCTTAGGGCCGCAGCTGACAGTGGCTTGACGCTTCGTCAGATTCTTCCCCCCAGCCCCTCTCCTTGGATCGTCTCTGGGTCCCAACTTCTGCTGGGAAGGGAAGTTTTAGGTGCAGGTGGAGGGGCCAGAAGGGGGGCTCCAAGCACCTGTGGGTGGGGGAACCCATGGGGTCCCACCACTCGGGGGAGCTGTCCCTGAGGTCCGGGCGGGCAGAGTTTACTGCCTGTGGGCAGCCTGGTGAGACCTCGCCCTTTCTGAGTCCCTGATGCGCTGGGTTCATGGTTTGGGTTTGATCGTTTCTTTTTCTTTGAGACAAAGTCTTACTCTGACACCCAGGCTGGAGTGCAGTAGCATGATCTCAGCTCACTGCAGCCTCCGCCTCCCAGGTTCAAGCGATTCTCCTGCCTCAGCCTCCTGAGTAGCTGGGGTCACAGGCACATGCCACCATGCCCGACTATTTTTTGTTTTTTTAGTAGAAACAGGGTTTCTCCATGTTGGTCAGGCTGGTCTCAAACTCCTAACCTCAGGTGATCCTCCTGCCTTGGCCTCCCAAATTGCTGAGATTACAAGCGTGAGCCACCGCGCTCGGCCAAATTCTGTCTTTTCTTGCATTGAGCTGTCTGCTCAGCTGGCAGAGATGAGCACCTGATACACAACCACATAAACAGCCTTGTTCTTGTGGGAAAGAGCAAGATGGCTCCGGAGCAGCTGAGGGCCCTTTGAGAAGCGGGCCACTCCTGCTGAGGCTGGGCCAGCCAGGCCACCGCTCTGCCCACACCCTCCATGGCTGCAACGCCCTCTGTGAGAAGCTCAGGCCTCCAGGTCTGGCCTCCTTCCTGGTCTGGGCTTGGTCTGGCCTTGCTCCGCGCAGGGCCTCATGTGAGCTGCAGGCCCCTGGGAGCCCTCTTCTTCCCGGCGTCCTTGCAGCCCGCCCTTCTCCTTCAAGGCCTGGCTCAACTGCCATCTCCTCAGAAGCTGGCGTGGAGACAAGGAACTGACGACTAGCGGACCATTTTCGGTGAGACCTTGGAAGCCCCCGAGGGCGGGGAGTGACATGGGAGGGCAAGATCTCTGGTCACTGCTGAGGGGCGTGGCAGCTCCTCAGGTGTGGGCTCTGGGGAATCTGGAGTACAGCTCAGCGCTGCCGCAGGGCGGGGAATGGGCCGTGTGCACGGGCTCCCTGTGGCCGCCACGCGTCGGACCCTCCCTGCCTCTGGTCGCTGCAAGCTCACAGCTCCAGCAGCTACACAGAGAGGGGACCTGGCCGGTGGATGACCAGGCGGGAGGCAGGGGTACAGCAGGGGACCCAGTGTCTTCACAGCAGCAGGTCCTGCCCACATTCAGTCCCAGCTTGTGGAACGGGAGGGCGAGAGCCACCGACCTATTGCCCAACACCTAAAGGAAGACCCGGGAGCCTTCCCTGGGAGCCCCTGCCCCGGCAGCCATCCCCGAGGCCGCATTCCACACCTGCCCCTCCTCACACTCCCATGTTCTGTGGGAGAACAGCCCATTCCCTGGTCATGTTTCCCCTGAGATTTGCACCCACCTGGGTTATTTGATCAAATCTTACCATAACCAGATTTCCTCTGGGTGAAACAAAGTGGGGAGGGGCCCCCCTTTCTCAAACAAAACCCCATCCCCCACGGGCTAAGCAGACAGGAGGGCAGAGGGCGGCTCCCTGGGAAGAGGAAGGCCCTGGGTGTCCAGGCCCAGCCCCCCAGGAGCTCTTCCTCCAGACTTTCTCCTCCCCTGCTGGAGGCGTTGGAAAACTGTGGCTCATGAGATTAACAGTGGGGGTGAAGATCAATCTTTTAAAGCAAACCAGTGGCATAGCACGGAGGAAAACTTAAAAGTCCACACATTGGTGAAACATCGGTTCTGCTTACAGATGTACGAGGAGGAGGACAACGCCAAAACCCACAGGGCAGGTCCCCTCCTTTCCTCACCCCAGGAGGAGACTCTCCCTCCCCTTCATTTACCACCTAGGAAGCGGAGGGAGAGCAGGCCCAGGGCCCAGCTCTGCTGGACCACCAGGAGGGCAGTGGGGACAGAACCGGGCGACTGCTGCCCACCACCCCTGGCTGAACACTCACAGATGACTCCCCTCACACCGCTGAGACCCTCACTCCACATCTGGAACTGCACAACACCGGGGGCTTCTCCCAAGGACAATCTATGGAGTGAATGGGACACAGACCTCGAAACCAGCACTTCAGATACCCCTGAATCTCCTCCACTGCAATCGCCTCCCCACCCTCCATCGCCTCCTCTCCCCTCCCTCCCCGTCCACCTCCTCCTCCCTTCCCTCCCTCTGTGTCTGTCTTCTTCCCGCTCCCCCCTCCCCCATCATCTCCTCCCCACTCCCCTCCCTCCCCCTCCGTCTGCTCCCGACTCCCCTCCCTCCCCCTCCATCTGCTCCCCACTCCCCTCCCTCCCCCACCGTCTGCTCCCCACTCCCCTCCCTCCCCCACCGTCTGCTCCC